>NC_141700.1:468162488-468587299 GCF_964263255.1 Lissotriton vulgaris | reverse complement strand
CCGAATAAGAAATATTCATTTGGGAACAACACGATGATACGCCACATGCAGCGCAAGCATCCAATAAATTATTCTGCTGCAGAGATGAGGGAACTGGCCAGTAACCATCCAAAATCCACAAGCACCACCTCAAAAAGGAAGCAACCCACTCCGTCGGCACCAGAGGAAAGTGAGACGATGCCTTGAATTCAGCCACGATTTGCAGATTTCAGAATTATCTGTAAATATTGTGGGAAAACCATCTCCTACGGAGAACAGAGCGTAAAGCTCATCGTACTTGCTGGGGACAACCACAAATGCCCCAATCAATCCTAATTATTTCTTTTCTTTTTTTTTGCTCCAGTTGACCCATTTTCAATTCCCTGTTTTTTCGTTTCTCCCCATGAAAAATACAAAAAAAATATAAAACTGTTCAGAAAACCCAAAAAAAGTACAAAATGTTCAAAAAAACAATAAAAAAATATAAAACAACAAAAAGAAGAAAAAAACCAGTTCTTTTTAGAACTACCTCCAATTTATAAAAAAAGGCTTCATTTTTGGAAAAGTCTGTCATTCTTTCTTCCCCATGGTACGCTCCCCGGTCCGCTCCCCGGTGCGCGTACCGGGCGCTCCCCCCGCGCAAATCAATCCCTGCCCCCTTATGGTCATTTCCCCCTTTGATTTTTCCACCTCTTATGTCTCGATTTTACCGAGACACAAGATGGCGGCCGCTCCGGACTGTTTCGAATGTTTACAGACACCCGAGAGCCAATCAGCTTTCTGTGCACAAGTCGCGTGGCGCGCTCCCCGGTGCGCGTACCGGGGCGCTGCCATAGATATATATATTTTTTTGAACCTAAATTACTCAAAATCCACTGGAGCACATATCTTGAGACATAGCAAAGGCACATCGGGCTACCAGCCCCTACAATTTTGCCAAGTTTGGTGGAAATCCATTCAGCCATTCGGGCTAAAAGTGAAACCGACCGCCCTATGGAAATTAACATGGGGAAAACACGTTTTGGGACCCCCCTTTTATCTCGGCCACCGCTTGACGAATCCCCCCCAAACTTTCAGGGAAGGAGCGGAGGGGGCCATTTTCTTGGAGAAATTCGCGAAGATTCGTCCACCGGCGCCAAAGTTATTCCCAATAGAATTTTGTGGTTTTCCTATGGAAAGTAGATCCTAACTATAACTACCGCCAGTAGGTAATATATATACAGACATATATATATATAAATGCATATGCATATATATGCATATATATATGTGTATATGTGTGCGTGTAGAGAGGTAGAGAGGTAGAGATGTAGAGGTAGAGAGGTAGAGGTAGAGAGGTAGCGGTAGAGAGGTAGAGACTAGTAGAGAGAGAAGTAGAGGGACGTAGAGAGTAGAGAGTGAGTAATAGAGAGTAGAGAGTGAGTAGTAGAGAGTAGTAGAGAGCAGTAGAGAGAGTAGCAGAGAGTGAGTAGTAGAGAGTAGTAGAGTGAATAGTAGAATGAGTAGTAGAGAGTGAGTAGTAGAGAGCAGTAGAGAGTGAGTAGTAGAGAATAGTAAAGAGTGAGTAGTAGAGAGTAGTAGAGAGTGAGTAGCAGAGAGAGAATAGTAGAGAGTAGCAGAGAGAGAATAGTAGAGAGAGTAGTAGAGAGTGAGTAGTAGAGAGTAGTAGAGAGTGAGAAGTAGAGAGTGAGTAGTAGAGAGTGAGTAGTAAAGAGTGAGTAGTAGAGAGTGAGTAGTAGAGAGTAGTAGAGAGTGAGTAGTAGAGAGTATTAGATAGTGAGTAGTAGGGAGTGAGTAGTAGAGAGAGAGAATGAGTAGTAGAGAGTGAGTATTAGAGAGTAGTGGAGTAGGAGAGAGTAAGTAGTAGAGAGTAGTGGAGAATATTCCAAAGTTTGGCACAGCACCACTTGCACAATAAGTCCAATCAAATCATATCACTTAGAGTCCTTATTGAAGCGCTGAATCTTGGTGTATATTCAAATGCTTTTATTTTCCTTAAGTTTATGTACCACAGCCAGCCGAAACGTTTCCTTCTGTACAACAGAACATCTTCAGGGTGTTCTTATTTCCTTCAAGTTATGTCGGTATCCTGTTGTCATATAACTAGATATTTCTTCCAAATGTTAGACGAGACATAAGTGCATTCTTATTCAAAGTGACTAGGTATCAATTTTACCCACACAATTCGGGCAGACTTGAGTAATTTATAGCATCCTCAATGTCAGTCTTTCAAAAATTCCAAAGTATAGGACATGATAATCCAAATCCAAATGTTTCTCAAGAAAAGCCATTTTCAATCGTTCGGAATATCAGTGTTTGGGCAGATATGACCGTGGGACCCCCAGTATGCAAGGGGAATTAGTCCCCCCTCTGCAAACGCGCCAGTGGCCTGCGTTGCAGAGAGGTGTAAAAAGGGGCATAGCCTCTTTACACCTCTGTGCAATGCAGCCCCCTGGTGCATACTGGAGGTTCCAGGTGGGCTAGTTGGCCCCCAGGGACCCCTAGTATGCAAGGGGAATTAGTTCCCCCTCTTCAAACATGCACGGGGCTGCGTTGCAGAGAGGTGTAAAAAAGGGTGTGGCCTCATTACACCTCTCTGCAATGCAGCCCACTGGCGCATACTGGAGGCTCCTGGTGGGCTAGTAGGCCCCCAGGGACCCCCAGTATGCAAGGGGAATTAGTTCCCCCTCTGCAAACGCAGCAGGGGGCTGAGTTGCAGAGAGGTGTAACAAGGGGCATAGCCTCATTACACCTCTGCAATGCAGCCCCCTGGCGCATACTGGAGGTTCCAGGTGGGCTAGTTGGCCCCCAGGGCCCCCCAGTATCTAAGGGGAATTAGTTCCCCCTCTTCAAACATGCACGGGGGCTGCGTTGCAGAGAGGTGTAAAAAGGGGCGTGGCTTCATTACACCTCTCTGCATTGCAGTCCCCTGGCGCATACTGGAGATTCCTGGTGGGCTTTCAGGCCTTATATAGTTAGGAATTAGCATTTAAAAAACCTTGCAAATTCACTGAAAAAAACCATAGGTTTCAGGCCTTATATAGTTAGGAATTAGCATTTAAAAAACCTTTGAAATTCACTGAAAAAACCATAGGTTTCAGGCCTTATATAGTTAGGAATTAGCATTTAAAAAACCTTTAAAATTCACTCAAAAAACGATACGTTTTAGGGGTGTTCTAGTTAGCTGGACATTTCACTCATACAAAACCATTGAAATTGCTCCTATATAGTTAGTTGTACTAACTATATTTTGCGCACCCGCAATCCACTGCTGATGATGTCACATATTACATCATTCATGACAAGGTCAGTGACATCACTGATGACATCTCAAATGACATCACTGATAACATCACTTATGACATCATCCACGTGACAATCACATACACCTTTTCATACACTAGTAAAATCTTTCATCACTCTTTGTAAAATACAGAGTATGATATTTGAATCCATTGTTACAGCAATACAAGTATCTAAAAACCCACTCAGTGATTCATAGATGTATACACACATCTAATCACTTACCTGTAGATTCACTCATACATGCTGTCAATGAACAATAGAACACTATCAAAAATACTTGTACACCTAAATCGACATTACACACCAGCACACATCCTATTCACATATGAAGTCATCCTACTCACTTATGCAAACAATGGATCATACTTACATATTTACTTAGCTACACACTTATACAAACACAACTTCATCTATTCATTTAGATAGTAAGTCATACTTAGTAAATTATAAAATCATTATTACAAGTATAAAGTTATCCATACAGTCACTCACACAATCATTGAGTCTTATGTATACTTATTTATATACAACAACTGACACATACACTGACTTTTATTTTTCTACTTTGTTGGACATGTACCATTGAGAAATATATTTGCTCATCACCACACCCATAAAGATATTCACTCACCCAAACAACTGTTAGAACATGTAGTTTTAACTTCATATATCTAGTGAATCAACTATTCACACATCTTTGGGCAGTCACACACCCCCACCGAACCACACACACACATTCACTCTCCCATACAAATACTCAGTTAACTAATCAATAACTAATACAGACTTTCACATAGCTAGTAACCAACTGGAGTAACTGTTTACACAACAACTGACAAAGTGATACAGATATTCAAACAGTTTAGTAACTATCCACTATATTTAGTGAGACACTATAAATTGGTCAAGTAAACAGTCAATTACATTGCTACTAAATCCTCCATCCAAATATTTATTTTAATATATCCACTCATTCTTCAATGCAAATTGCTATATATACAATGCATATTTAAATAACGAAGCAAACCACATTCACTGGATGATGTAATCAGTGATGTCATTTGAGATGTCATCAGTGATGTCACTGACCTTGTCATGAATGATGTAATATGTGACATCATCAGCAGTGGATTGCGGGTGCGCGAAATATAGTTAGTACAACTAACTATATAGGAGCAACTTCAATGGTTTTGTATGAGTGAAATGTCCAGCTAACTAGAACACCCCTAAAACGTATAGTTTTTTGAGTGAATTTTAAAGGTTTTTTAAATGCTAATTCCTAACTATATAAGGCCTGAAACCTATGGTTTTTTCAGTGAATTTCAAAGGTTTTTTAAATGTTAATTCCTAACTATATAAGGCCTGAAACCTATGGTTTTTTTCAGTGAATATATATATATATATAATTTTTTTTTCACTGAAAAAACCATAGGTTTCACACACGTTACAGTTAGGAATTAGCATTTAAAAACCTTAGAAATTCACTGAAAAAAACATAGGTTTCACACATGTTATAGTTAGCTGGACATTTCACTCATACAAAACCATTGAAATTACCCCGTTATAGTTAGTTCAGCTAATTATAACTCGCGCGCCCGCAATGCACTGCTGATGACGTCACATATTACATCACTCATGACATGGTCAGTGACATCACTCATGACATCACTGATGACATCTCAAATGATATCACTGATGACCTCATCCAGTGAATGTGTGTCTTTCTGAACAATAATTTTTTTTATATATGTATATCTAAAGTTCGATGGAAGAATACATAGGTAAATAAGTGTCTACATTTTTTTTTAAATGATTGTATAACTGACTTATTAAGTGTATCTTAGTGATTACATGTATTAGCGAGTAATGTTTAAATATTGAAATATCTATATCAGTGTCTCACTTTGTATATAAGTGGCTGCATGGGTTGGTAAATAGCTACATGAGTGTGTATATGGGTTATTATTTGGTTTTTTGAGTATCAATATGAGTGTCTGTACGGTTCGGTGGGGGATATTACTTACCGCATAGATGCATGAATGAGTGACTTACTGTTTGTATGGGTTTTGAAGACAGCATGTGTGCAGGACTGTATGGGTGGATGAGTGTGTGTATGGGTGTGTTAGTGAGCGAATGACTGTCTCAATAGTGTCTTTATGAGTAAGTACATAGGTTTTAAACTAGTATATGTGAGTATTGATGTATATAAGTGAGTATATATGAGAGTGAGAGATTGGAAGAGTTCCTGTATAAATAAGTATTTGTTTCTATAAGTGATTGTTTAAGAGAGTAAGTATGTGTACGTTTCTGTAAAAGTAAGTGTAGTGGTGTGTGTGTATAGCTGTATATGCAAGTAAATAGATGTTTGATAGTTTATTTGCATGTGAGTATGTGTGTGAGTAACTATGTATGAGTGTCGGTGTGTAACAGGATGTATAGGTGTATGAGTACATATGATGAGTGAGTACATGTATGAGTGACTGTATAGAACTGTTGGTGAATGAGTGGATATGTATGTGGATGTTGGAATTACTGAATAGGTTGTTGTAACTGGTATTGGTATCTCCATTTTTATATATTTTATATATTAGGGGTGACAAGGATGATGTCATCAGTGATGTCATTTGAGATGTCATGAGTGATGTCACTGACCATGTCATGAGTGATGTAATATGAGACGTCATCAGCAGTGCATTGCGGGCGCGTGAGTTATAGTTAGCTGAACTAACTATAACGGGGTAATTTCAATGGTTTTGTATGAGTGAAATGTCCAGCTAACTATAACATGTGTGAAACCTATGGTTTTTTCAGTGAATTTCAAAGGTTTTGTAAATGCTAATTCCCAACAATAACGTGTGCGAAACCTATGTTTTTTTCAGTGAATTTGCAATGTTTTTTAAATGCTAATTCCTAACTATAACGTGACTGAAACCTATAGTTTTTTCAGTGAATTTCAAAGGTTTTGTAAATGATCATTTTTAAATGTATTAATTGTTATATTTATTTCTTTTTATACTAATTTACTACATTTTATAATAATTAGTTATTTTATTTTTTAATTACATTACATATTTTTAATGTGAATTTTTTTTTTAAACTTAAAAAATACTTTTATTACATTTTTTTACAATATATTCTAATTAAATTCAACATATTTCCTTTTTGCTTTTTTTTTAGGTAATCGTACGGTACGCGTACGGTGATCAAACCATCCTTTGTACGGGTAATCGTACTGTGCGCGTACCCATGCATACGTTACGAATACGTTTTGACGTTGCGCATCGCATCGGCACTTCTACATGATGTCATGTACGTTTGGACGGCACCCAGTACGCGTACTGCGCGAAAGTTTCTAATTGTTTAAAAAGATATATTTATGTATTTAATGTAAATATTAAGGGAAGACATTATCTGGGATGATTATGAAAATAGAATTTATTGAGTTTTAATAAGCGTATATTACTTTTAAAAGCAATTACGCAAATCGCGACGTACGTCGTCCGTACGCGCACTGTAAGCGCACCCTAAGCGTACGCCATATGGCTTCAAAACAAGACACTTGATTGGTTCATAACACTTCCTATTCCAACTGTTCAAAGACCCCACCCATTTTAATCATTCTCCTTTGGCTTTCTCAGGAGTACCATCTCTTCTCTGGAGCTCTTGTCATTTCGCAAAACAACTTTAATATGGCTGCACTTCTGGAATCCTCTTCAGAACATTCATCGGAGGAGGAATTTGTAGCTGAGGAGCCACAGGAAAAAAGAAAAGAGGCAGTAATCTGGAAGTTTTTCTCCTTTCCAGAAGGACAGGAAAAGGTGAATGCACCAAAGGACACCTGCAAAATCTGTGACACTACACTCTCCAGAGGTGATCCAAGTAAGAAGTATTCATTTGGGACAGCAAGCATGGTGCGACATGTAAAAAACCTCCAGCCTCGCAATTATTCGAGAGCTTGCTCTGATAGGCTGCGGGACAATCCTCCACCTGCTGTTCCCAGCACTTCAAGAGCACCACCCACAGAGGCACACAGTCCACATCCGGATAGCCGACCTGATTTTGCTGACTAAAGTCATCCATTGCAAATTTTGCAATGAGATTCTCTGCTATGGGGAGCAGTCAATGACTTAATTATCCGGCGCAAACAGGAGCACCGTTGCTCACAACGCTAATTTTTTTTTTGTTTATTTGTTCCTGTTGGACACTTTTTTGTTTGCAGTTTCTTTTTTTCCGTTTAAAAAAAAAAAACTGTTAAAAAAAATCAAAAAGAAATTCAAAACAAAAAAGACAAAAAAACCCAGTTATTTTCAGAACTACCTTCACTGGTCAAAAAAGGATTGATATTTCTATGATAGTGTGTAAAACTTTGTTTGAATGAATGTGTACTGCATAAATGAATGAATGAATACATTGTTAGTGTATGGTGAATGTGAAAGTGCAGAACTATAAAGAAGTGCTACAGCATAAATCTATAAGGTGTTTACTTATAGTATACTGTAGTACTTCCAAAGCACTTGAATGTAACATATGTGCATAAATATGTTACAAGTCGATGCTTCCTTTTGCACTGCTGGTGAAACTGCCTGTGTGAATTTGTATGTGTTAGGGGCAGATTTACAACCCCCTTGTGCCTCTTTTACACCCCTTTTGCGTCACTTTTGTGATGCAGCGGTGGTGCAAAAGATGCGCCATGGTGTGTGGTATTTACAATGTGACGCATCCGAGAGGTGCATCACATTGTAAATCCCTGTACCAGAAGGAGGCATTCCAGCGCAAGGGGGGGTGGGGGGTGGGGGTGGGGGGTTGTTAGTTTCGGCGCAGGAACACCGCCTAAAAATGGCTGAGGGAAATCTAGGAGATTCCACTTTGTCACTTTTGGGCTCATGCTGCGTCAAAACCCTGCACCTGCTTGAAGCAGGCGTAAAGATTGACACAGCATTCTGAGCATAGGGCCCCCAGAGCATTGCTGGAGATGCAACGCAACTCAAGCAATGCGCCGCCTCTACAGCACAGATGCATCAAATATTTGTGCCGTTTTTGCCCCATGGTGCACCACATTGTAAATACGGAGCATCCATAGTGGTGGTGTCATGGTGCTCAATAACTGGCATATTTCTGGGGATGTGCCAGTTATTGTAAATCTGCCCCTTAGTGTTTTAATGCAGTCAGTGGATTACTACACACTGATGAATGACTCACAACAAAACTAAAACAGCAGTGACAGAGTGTTTGGTGGACGTGTAAGGATACAGACTGGGGAATTAAAGGTATAAATCACAAGTTTGCAGGTGCATAGAACACTGCATACATAGTCTATAGGGGTTTGAAGCATTGCATGGCCTAAGGCCTACTTTGCTGCATGAGTACTTAGGTACTGAGTAGATGATTACAGTTCTGCAAGCAGAGTGTCTGACTGAATTTCTAAGAGCTTCAGTTTTAGCACAGTACATAGATAAGCACATACTGCTGAATAGCTCACTACAATACTGAAACAGCAGCAGTATCAGAGTGTTTGGTAAAAGTGTAAAGATACAGAGTGGGGAATTGAAGGTAAAAAAGACAAGTTTGCAGGTACATAAAAGACTGTATGCTTAGTGTATAGAGGGTTGAAGCAGTCCATGCTCTAAGATCTACTTTGCTGCATGAGTACATAGGTACTGAGTGGATGATTACAGTTCTGCAAGAAGAGTGCCTGACTGAATTTATAACCGCTTCAGTTTTAGCACAGTGCATAGATAAGCATATACTGCTGAATAGCTCACTACAATACTGAAACAGCAGTGTCAGAGTGTTTGGTGAAAGTGCAAGGATACAGAGTGGGGAATTGAAGGTATAACAGACAAGTTTGCAGGTGCATACAAGACTGAATGGATAGTCTATTGGGGATTGATGCAGTCCATTGTCTAAGGCCTACTTTGCTCCATGAGTACTTGGGTACTGACTGGATGATAACAGGTCTGCAAGGACAGTGCCTGAATGAATTTATAAGAGCTTCAGTTTTAGCACAGTGCATAGATAAGCACATACTGATGAATGACTCACTACAATATAGAAACACCAGTGTTAAAGTGTTTGGTGGAAGTACAAGGATACAGACTGGTGAATTGAAGGTATAAAACACAAGGTGGCAGGTACATAGAAGACTGCATGCATGGGGTACAGGGATTTGAAGCAGTCCATGCCCTAAGGCCTACTTTAATGCATGAGTACTTAGGTACTGAGTGGATGATTACACTTCTGCAAGGAGAGTGCCTGACTGAATTTATAACAGCTTCAGTTTTAGCACAGTGCATAGATAAGCACATACTGCTGAATGGCTCACTACAATACTGAAACAGCAGTGTCAGAGGGTTTGGTGGAAGTATAAGGATACAGACTCGGGAATTGAAGGTATAAAACACAAGTTTACAGGTGCATAGAACACTGCATGCATAGTCTATAGGGGTTTGCAGCAGTTCACGGCCTCAGACCTACTTTAATGCAGGACTACTTAGGTAGTGAGTGGATGATTACAGTTCTGCAAGGAAAGTGACTGACTGAATTTATAACAGCTTCAGTTTTAGCATAGAGCATAGATAAGCATGTACTACTGAACGGCTCACTACAATACTGAAACAGCAGTGTCAGAGTGTTTGGTGGAAGTGTAAGCACACAGACTGGGGAATTGAAGGTATAAAACACAAGTTTACAGGTGCATAGAACACTGCATGCATAGTCTATAGGGGTTTGAAGCAGTCCATGGCCTAAGGCCTACTTTGCTCCATGAGTACTTGGGTACTTACTGGTTGATTACAGTTCTGCAAGGACAGTACCTGAATGAATTTATAAGAGCTTCAGTTTTAACGCAGTGCAAAGATAAGCACATACTGCTGAATGGCTCACTACAATACTGAAACAGCAGTGTCAGTGTTTGTGGAAGTATAAGGATACAGACTGGGGAATTGAAGGAATAAAAAACAAGTTTGCAGGTGCATAGAAGACTGCATGCATAGTCTATAGGGGTTTGAAGCAGTCCATGCCCTAAGGTCTACTTCACTGCATCAGTACTTGGGTACTGACTAAATGATTACAGTTCTGTAAAGAGAGTGCCTGACTGAATTTACAAGTGCTTGAGTGTTAGTGCAGTGAAAGGATTATCACAGACTGCTAAAAGGGTTACTACAGTAGTGCAAGAACAGTCACAGAGTGTTTGGTGGAAGTATTAGGATACAGAGTGGAGAATTGAAGATGTGAAACACAAGTGTGCAGGTTGATAGAAGAATGCATATATACTGGATAGGGGTTTGAAGCAGTCCTTGCCCTAATGCCTAGTTTGCTGCATGATTACTTAGGTACTGACTAGATGATTACAGTTCTGCAAAGAGAGTATCAGACTGAATTTATAACAGCTTCAGTTTTAGCACAGTACATAGATAAGCACATACTGCTCAATGGCTCAGTACAGTACTGAAATAGCAGTGACAGAGTGCTTGCTTGAAGTGTAAGGATACAGACTGGGGAATTGAAAGTATAAAAGACAAGTTTGCAGGTGCATAGAAGACTGCATGCATAGTCTATAGGGGTTTGAAGCAGTCCATGCCCTAAGGCCTACTTCACTGCATCAGTACTTGGGTACTGACTAAATGATTACAGTTCTGTAAGAAGAGTGCCTGACTTAATTTATAAGTGCTTGAGTGTTAGTGCAGTAAAAGGATTATCACAGACTGCTAAATAGGTCACTACAGTAGTGCACGAACAGTCACAGAGTGTTTAGTGGAAGTATAAGGATACAGAATGGAGAATTGAAGATGTGAAACACAAGTGTGCAGGTGGATAGAAGAATGCATATATACTGGACTGGAGTTTGAAACAGTTCATGTGCTAAGGCCTACTTCACTGCATCAGTACTTAGGTACTGACTAAATGATTACAGTTCTATAAGGAGAGTGCCTGACTGAATTTATAAGTGCTTGATTGTTAGTGCACTGAAATAATTTTCACAGACTGCTAAATGGGTCACTACAGTAGTGCACGAACAGTCACAGAGTGTTTGGTGGAAGTATAAGGATACAGAATGGAGAATTGAAGATGTGAAACACAAGTGTGCAGGTGGATAGAAGAATGCATATATACTGGACTGGAGTTTGAAACAGTTCATGTGCTAAGGCCTACTTCACTGCATCAGTACTTAGGTACTAACTAAATGATTACAGTTCTGTAAGAAGAGTGCCTGACTGAATCTATAAGTGCTTGACTGTATGAGGAGAGAGGAGGAGTATGAGGAGAAAGGGTGGAATATGAGGAGAGAGAGGGGAGTATAAGGAGAGAGGGGGAGTATAAGGAGAGAGGGGTGTGTATGAGGAAAGAGGGGGGAGTATGAGGAGAGAGGGGGAGAATATGGAGAAAGGAGGGGAGAATATGGAGAGAGGGGGTGTATGAGGAGAGAGGAGATAGTATGAGGAGAGAGGGAAGAGTATGAGGAGATGGGGGAATATGAGGAGAGGGGGTAGTATGAGGAGAGAGGGGGATTAAGAGGAGAGAGGGGGGAGTATGAGGAGAGAGGGGGTATGAGACAGGGGACGTATGAGGAGATAGTTTGGGAGTATGAGGAGAGAGAGGGGAAATGAGAGAGGGGGGAGTATGAGGAGAGGGGGAGTATGAGAGGAGAGGGGGAGTATGAGAGGAGAGGGGAAGTATGAGGAGAGGGGGAAGTATGAGGATAGGGGGGAGTATGAGGAGAGAGGTGGGAGTATAAGGAGAGAAGGGGGAGTATGTGGCGAGAGGGGTGTGTATAACGTTGGAGCCTCGTGGGCCCAAGAACAGTGAAATGTCCCCCTGAGCCTCTCAGGGCTCTAAACAAATGACTGGCCCCTTTGAGCCTCGCTGGGCTCTTTGCACAACAAAATGCCCCTGGGAGCATCTCAGGCTCTCACTCAATAATCGCCGCCGTTGGAGTCCCTCTCCGGGGACTCTCACTTCACTTCTGCCCCCCAGGACGTTGGGAACTCGCAGGCTCAAGAGAACTGTGGCCTGATCCCGTGGGCGACCCCTCTCAGGGGGCTCAGAAACAACTTATGCCCCTGGGGCCCTCTTGGGCCTCAAACAAAATGTGCCCCTGCAAGGTAGAGCCTGTCCGGTTCTAAACAAATGCCCCCTGAGCCTTCGGGGGCTTGCAAGCACAACACCGGACTCAGCTGCACTCAACAGCCAGTGCCGGGCTCCTCTGCCTCTGCTCCGGTCCGCGGGGGACTTCACGAGAGCTCCCGCTCCTCGGGGCTCTCTCTGCACACTCCTCCCTCTCTTTCTCCGGGGCTCTCCCTCGCTTTAGGAGCCCGGGGGGGGAGAGACAAGACGCTGGCTTCTCCTCTCACCGGAGCGCGGGGTGAGCTCCCGTCTGCTTCCGGTTGTCTCGATGTCCTGCCCCCGGCCTGCCTGACTTCCGGTTCGGCCGGGCGGCGATGGTGACAATCTCGGGGTTGGCTCCCGTTTAAGTTTAGATATACAGCGAGGTGGGCACTCACTTGGGCGGAAATGTCCCTGGCAGGATGGGCACCTGCCAGGGGATTCCAAGAATGGCCAAGAACAGGGCAAATGCCGGGTGGGCACCGGCTCTCACCAATAAAGCGATCCCAGGCGCTAGGATGAAAATAACGCGCTCTCAAGCGCTAGAGGCCCAAATAAAGAGCTCCCAGGGCGCTAGAGGCAGCCACAGCCCTGGGGCAAGGACAAAGTCACAGCAGAAGGTCCTGGACGTCAGGAGGGGCATGCAGGGCCCAGGGGCCAGCGCACAGGGCAGGAGACAGCCCCCATGGTGGTCCCTCCTGGGCCCCACCAGCAGCTGCCCCCTCCTATCAGGACCCAAGCAGCCAGATCCATAAGAAAGGTCCATCAAGTATCCAGGGGCTGGGCAGGGCCCAGGGAGGCAAGCCTTCCCCTGGGCTCAAGCAGCAGCACGCCCCTGGTAGATTCAAGTCAGCAACCAGAACAAGAAGATTTTCCTGGGGTCACAGCCCCTCTTTTATACACCTTTTTCCTTTGTATAAAGGTGAAGGGTGGGGGGAGAACCAGTCGCAGATGGTTTTGGAGCACCCTTGATGGCTCAACCACCCCTTTCATTCACTAGGGAGGCTAGGGTCATCAGTCGCACCACAGGGGGCGGAGCCACCATTGTGTGGGGAAAGCCCAGCCCATTCAGGAACCAGGTGCAGCCCTCCCCAG
The DNA here is from genome assembly GCF_964263255.1 of Lissotriton vulgaris. Taxonomy (NCBI): domain Eukaryota; kingdom Metazoa; phylum Chordata; class Amphibia; order Caudata; family Salamandridae; genus Lissotriton; species Lissotriton vulgaris. The sequence goes on along the minus strand of NC_141700.1, from coordinate 468,573,817 downwards.
CCATCAGCATGCTAATCTCACACTCACCACCGGGCAGACCCATCCAGACTTCCTGGAGCCAGGCTCACCGGCCAGCTCAAGCCAATCACACGCCAGGCATATTTTACACTAATATGCCAACTCCTAGAAGTGGTACTTCCGCACAAGACACAATCATGCCACATACATCATTGCGAAGCATTCAATCACACGAGTTCGCACATACCAAACTCGAGCATGCACACCTCACGCATCAGGAACTACCAGGGACACAGACATTCCCCATGCATTCCTATGGGAGGGCAGGCCTTTCTCACTACACGCACTCAAAGTGCGCAGAAACCAAAAATGACTACTGCTGGGTCACCATTAAAAGCAACAAAAGTTTAGGGATGAACCTGCCAGAAGGGCCAAGTCCAACAGGGAGTATGAAGAGTGAGGGCGGTATGAGGAGAGAGGGGGGAGTATGAGGAAAGGGGGGAGTATAAGGAAAGGGGGGGAGTATGAGGGAGAGGGGAAATATGAGGAAAGGGGGGAGTATAAGGAGAGGGGGGAGTATGAGGGAGAGGGGAAATATGAGGAGGGGGGGGGAGTATGAAGATAGAGAAGGGGGAGTATGAGGAGAGAGGTGGCAGTATCAAGAGAGAAGGGGGAGTATGTGGAGAGAGGGGTGAGTATGAGGCAAGAGGGGGAGTATAAGGAGAGAGGGGGAAGTATGAGGAGAGAGGGGCGAGAATGTGGGGAGAAGGGGGAGTATAAGGAGAGAGGGGGAATATGAGGAGAGAGGGAGTAGTATGAGGAGAGAGGCGGGAGTATGAGGAGATGGGGGGGGAGTATGAAAGAGATTTGGGTTTTGAGGAGAGAGGGGGAGTATGAGGAAAGAGGGAAGTATGAGGAGAGGGGGAGTATGAGGAGAGGGGGAGGTATGAGAAGAGAGGGAGGAGTAACAGGAGAGAGGGAGGAGTATGAGGAGGGGGAGAATGAGGAGAGAGGGGGAAGAATGAGGAGAGAGGGGGAAGAATGAGGAGAGAGGGGGATATGAGGAGAGAGGGGGGGATATGAGGAGAGAGGGGGGAGTATGAGGACAGAGAGGGGGGTATGAGGACAGCGGGGAATATGAGGAGAAGGGGGAGTATGAGGAGAGAGGGAGGAATATCAGGAGAGGGGAGTATAAGGAGAGAGAGGGGAAGTGTGAGGGGAGTATGAGGAGAGGAGGAGTATGAGGAGAGAGTGGGGAGTATATGGAAAGAGGGGGCGAGTATGAGGAGAAAGGGGGAGTATAAGGAGAGAGGGATATGAGGAGAGGGGGGAGTATGAGGTGAGGAGAGAATATAAGGAGAGGGGGGAGTATGAGGGGAGAGGGAGAGTATCAGGAGAGGGGGGAGTATGAGGAGAGGGGGGAGTAGGAGGGGAGAGTGGGAGTATGAGGAGAGGGGGGAGTATGAGGAGAGGGGGGATTATGAGGAGAGAGGGAGGAGTATGAAGAGATGGCGAGTATGAGGAGTGAGGGGGGTATGAGGAGAGAGGGGGGGAGTATGAGGAAAGGGGGGAATATGAGGAAAAGGGGGAGTATGTGGAGAGGGGGGAGTATGAGGGGAGAGGGGATGTATGAGGAGAGGGGGAGTATGAGGAGAGCGGGAGTATGAGGAGAGAGGGAGTATGAGGAGAGAAGGGGGAGTATGTGGAGAGAGGGGGGAAGTATGATGAGAAAGGGGAAGAATGTGGAGAGAGGGAAGAATGTGGAGAGAGGGGAGTATAAGGAGAGAGGGGGTGTATGAGGAGAGAGGGGGTATATGAGGAGAGAGGGGGTAGTATGAGGAGAGAGGCAGGAGTATGAGGAGATGGGGGAGTATGAGGACAGATGGGGGTATGAGAGAGGGGGAGTATGAGGAGAGGGGGGTATGATGAGAGAGAAGGAGTAAGAGGAGAGAGGAGGGTGTATGAGGAGAGAAGGGGGGAATGTGGAGAAAAGAGCAATGCAAGGAGAAAGGGGGTGTATGAGGAGAGAGGGGGTAGTATGAGGAGACAGAAAGGAGTATGAGGAGAGAGGAATATGAGGAGAAGGGGATGCATGAGGAGAGGAGGGAATATGAGGAGAGGAGGGAGTATAAGGGGAAAGGGGGAGTATGAGGAGAGGAGGGAAGGAGAGGGGAGTATGAGGAGAGGGGGGATTATGAGGAGAAACAGGATTATGAGGAGAGGGGGGAGTATGAGGAGAGAGGGGGGAATTATGAGGCGAGGGGAGGAGTATGAAGAGATGAGGGAGTATGAGGAGTGAGGGGGTATGAGGAGAGAGGGGGGTATGAGGAGAGAGGGGGGTATGAGGAGAGAGGGGGGTATGAGGAGAGAGGGGGGTATGAGGAGAGGGGGAATATGAGGAGAGGGGGAATATGAGGAGAGAGGGGGAGTATGAGGAGAGAAGGGGGAGTATGTGGAGAGAGGGGGAAGTATGAGGAAAGAAGGAGAGTATAAGGAGAAAGGGGGTAGTATGAGGAGAGAGGGGGAAGAATGTGGAGAGAGGGGGAAGAATGTGGAGAGAGGGGGTAGTATGAGGAGAGAGGCAGGACTATAAGGAGATGGGGGAGTATGAGGACAGATGCGGGTATGAGGAGAGAGGGGGAGTATGAGGAGAGCGGGGTATGATGAGAGAGGGAGGAGAAAGAGGCGAGAGGAGGGAGTATGAGGAGAGAAGGGGGAATGTGGAGAAAAGAGGAATATGAGGAGAGGGGGTGTATGAGGAGAGAGGGGGTAGTATGAGGAGACTGGAAAGAGTATGAGGAGAGGGGAATATGAGGAAAGGGGCGTATGAGGAGAGGAGGGAATATGAGGAGAGGGGGTAGTGTGAGGAGAGGGGGATTATGAGGGGAAAGGATTATGAGGAGAGGGGGGGAGTATGAGGAGAGAGGGGGGATTATGAGGGGAAAGAGGATTATGAGGAGAGGCAGGAGCATGAGGAGATGGAAGAGTATGAGGAGAGATGGGGGTATGAGGAGAGAGGGGGGTATGAGGAGAGAGGGGGGTATGAGGGGAGAGAGGAAGTATGAGGGGAGAGGGGAAGTATGAGGAGAGGGGGAGTATGAGCAGAGAGGGGGGAGTATGAGGAGAGAGGGAGGAGATTGTGGAGAGAGGGGGGAGTATAGGCAGAGAGGGGGTGTATGAAGAGAGAGGGGGTAGTATGAGGAGAGGCAGGAGTATGAGGAGATGGAAGAGTATGAGGAGAGATGGGGGTATGAGGAGAGGGGGGAGTATGAGGAGAGGGGGGGAGTATGAGGAGGGGGAAGTATGAGGGGAGAGAGGAAGCATGAGGGGAGAGGGGAAGTATGAGGAGAGGGGGGAAGTATGAGGAGAGGGGGGAGTATGAGGAGAGAGGGGAGTATGAGGAGAGAGGGGAGAGGGGGTATGAGGAGAGAGGTGGGAGTATAAGGAGAGAAGGGAGAGTATGTGGAGAGAGGGGTGTGTATGAGGGGGGAGGAGGGAGTATGAGGAGAGAGGGGGGAGAATGTGGAGAAAAGAGGAGTATAAGGAGAGATGGGGTGTATGATGAGAGAGGGAGTAGTATGAGGAGAAAGGCAGGAGTATGAGGAGATGGGGAGAGTATGAGGAGAGATGGGGTAGTATGAGGAGACAGGAAGGAGTATGAAGAGAGAGGGAATATGAGGAGAGGGGGAGTATGAGGAGAGGAGGGAATATGAGGAGAGGGGGGAGTATGAGGGGAGAGGGAGAGTACGAGGAGAGGGGGAGTATGAGGAGAGGGGAGTATGAGGGGAGAGGGGGAAGTATGAGGAGAGGGGGGAGTATGAGGAGAGGGGGGAGTATGAGGAGAGGGGGGAGTATGAGGAGAGAGGGGGAGTATGAGGAGAGAGGGAGGAGTATGAAGAGATGGGGGGAGTATGAGGAGTGATTGGGGTATGAGGAGAGAGGGGGGAGTATGAGAAAAGGGAGGAATATGAGGAGAAGGGGGAGTATAAGGAGAGGGGGGAGAATGAGGGAAGAGGGGCATATGAGGAGAGGAGGGAATATGAGGAGAGGGGGGAGTATGAGGAGAGGGGCGAGTATGAGAGAAATAGGATTATGAGGAGAGAGGGGGGATTATGAGGCGAGAGGGAGGAGAATGAATAGATGGGGGAGTATAAGGAGTGAGGGGGTATGATGACAGATGGGGCTATGAGGAGAGAGGGGGAGTATGAGGAGAGGGGGGTATGATGAGAGAGGGAGGAGTAAGAGGAGAGTGGAGGGAGTATGAGGAGAGAAGGGGGAATGCGGAGAAAAGAGGAATGTAAGGAGAGAGGGGGTGTATGAGGAGAGAGGGGGTAGTAGGAGGAGACCGGAAGGAGTATGATGAGAGGGGAATATGAGGAGAGGGGGAGTATGAGGAGAGGAGGGAATATTAGGGGAGAGGGGGAGTATGAGGAGAGGAGGGAATATGAGGAGGGGGGAGTATGAGGTAAGGAGGGAATATAAGGAGAGGGGGGAGTATGAGGGGAGAGGGAGAGTATGAGGAGAGGGGGGGAGTATGAGGAGAGGGGGGAGTATGAGGAGAGGGGGGCGTATGAGGGGAGAGTGGAAGTATGAGGAGAGGGGGAGTATGAAGAGAGAGGGGGGATTATGAGGAGAGAGGGAGGAGTATGAAGAGATGGGGGAGTATGAGGAGTGAGGGGGGTCTGAGGAGTGAGGGGAGTATGAGGAAAGGGGGGAATATGAGGAAAAGGGGGAGTATAAGGAGAGGGGGGAGTATAAGGAGAGGGGGGGAGTATGAGGGGAGAGGGGAAGTATGAGGAGAGGGGGGAGTATGAGGAGAGAGGGGGAGTGTTAGAAATGGGATCCCTGGCTGGCCAGGGCTTGCGCCAAAGTCAGTCAGAGACCACCACTCCTCAGTCAGGGCAAGGGAGTTACACACCAAGATAACCCCTACTCACCCTCTAGGTAACGTGGCGCGAGCAGCAAGGCTAAACTTGGAGGCGATATGAGTTAAGTATTTGCGCACGCACCCCAGCAACAACACCCAAGGCCCACCACAAAGGAAACTCCACACAAGGTTATATATAAAAATAGCCTTTGTATTACCAAAACACATTAGATAAAAACACACACTTTACAATGTGCCAGGGGCACGGGCAGAATTTACAGGGGATATTTACAAGACAGGGCCACCTGGACCACTGTCAGGAATCAGCACTTTTAGAACTTAGAATACAATACTTGTAGGCCTAGAACTTAAACATAGAGCCTAACGGACAGTACCACCCGACCTGGTTGCAGGGATAATGCGAGTGAACTCCTTAGTAAACTTGAGCGGGCGGCCCAGCGAAGCGGCACGACTCAGGGGAGAGTGGTGCGGCTCGAGGCTTGAGCGGGCCACCGGCAAGGTACAAGCATTTCTCTGGGGGCGACCAATGTGTGCGGCTCAGAAGAGGGGGGGAAGGCAGGATTCAGGCGACCCAGCGAAGCGGCGCGGCTCAGGGTAGGGCGGCGCTGCTCGAGGCTTGGACGGGCTGCCGTGCACGAGCTGCCGAGGGGAATGAGCGAGGCACATTTCAGCGAGGCCCCAGGGGCCCAAGGGAGATCAGACAAGTCCCAGCAATTTGTCAGGGAAGGCACAATAGAGTCCACTGGTCCTGGGACTCTGGTCAGGGGGCGAGCTCAGTATCAAGCCCTTGGAATATCACTTAGAACATAACAGACAATCACTGTAGCACAAAACAAGTAACTACTGGTAATCAGGTAAGTACTCCCTACGCAATCCTAACCACCTTAGGAACAGGTCACACAGGGAACCAGGACCTCACTAGCACCACCTGTACTAGCAAGAACAACCAACTAAATATCACCATACATTTAGGGGTATAGACCTGGGGACAAAACACATGACGCATCAACACACGTTCAGCGGTGTAAGGAACAAGGCACATGATGCATCTACAACACATTCAGAGGTGTAAGGAACACATGACGCATCAACACACGTTCAGAGGTGTAAGGAGCAAGGCACATGATGCATCAACAACACATTCAGCGGTGCAGGACAACACAATAGAGCAAAAATCACATTAGCCACCACCTGTGGCAGTCCCTAAGCCAACTGGCCTCTCTAGGGCTAGGACGCCCTGTGTCCAAAGTCAGGGTCCTAAACGTGGCAGTTGCCCACAAAGTGCTGGGCAACGGGGGAGCAATGCTGGTGGGGACAACGTTGGAGCCTCACAGGTTCAAGACATGGCTGGGGCAGAAGGAGATGCCCCCGGGAGCCTCCTCTGGGCTCTGAACACAAATGGCACCCAAAGAGCCTCTCTAGGCTCTAAACAAATGGGGCACCGTGAGCCTTCTCTGGGCTCATAAACCAAATGGGAGCGACCCGCTGCCAAGTGGGGCCGCTCTATCACCCCTTGTGCCCTTCACAACGATGGAGTCCCTCACGGGGGAATCTAAAGTCAAGTATTCCCTTCAGAGCCTCTCTAGGCTCGAAATACTGGATGCGGCCGTGGGGGGGGTCAAGAGGGTCCAGAGAAAGCGCTGCCCAGCGCTAGTTGATCCAAAAGTCCAGGGAAAGTCCTTCAGGAGTCCAGGGGCTGGGCAGAGCCCAGGGGAGGCAAGCCTTCCCCTGGGCCCAAGCAGCAGCACGCCCCTGGCAGATTCAAGCAGCAAACAAGAACCTTTTCATGGGGTCACAGCCCCTCTTTTATACACCTTTTCTTTTGCCTGTAGGTGCAGGGTGGGGGCAGAACCAGTCGCAGCTGGTCTGTGAGCACTGTTGATGGGCTCAACCACCCTCTCTATTCACTGGCAGGGCTTGGGTCATTAGACGCACCACAGGGGGCGGAGCCAGCATTGTGTGGGGGAAACCCAGCCTCATTCAGGACACAGGCGCAGCCCCTCCCTCACATCAGCATGCTAATCTCTCCATTCACCACCGGGGCAGAACCACACAGACTCCTGGAGCCTGGCATCCCAGCCAGCTCCAGCCAATCACACGCCAGCACCTTCACAGCACATACTCAGCCATGTCTAGAAGTGGCGCTTCCGCACAAGACACATACACGCCGCACATACCATTGCGCAGCATTCACTCTCACGAGTTCGCACATACCAAACTTGACCATGCACGCCTCACGCATCAGGAACTACCAGGGACACAGACATTCCCCATGCATTCCTATGGGAGAGCAGGCCAATCTCACACACGCACTCAGGGAGAGCACGCACTTTACACTGCGCCACAGTGTCAAAGTGCGCAAAGACCAGAAATCACTAGGCAAAAAGTTCAGGGGTGAACCTGCCAGAAGGGCCAAGTCCAACACGACCCCCTTCCAGCCAAAACGCAGGGGAGAACAATCACCATCGTGATGGACTTCCCTGCTTGGGGCGATAGAACACGGACGCGGGCCCGCACTGCAGGGACACCCTCCGGTTCTACGCCACGTTGATCCATGAGACAAGCACATACTAAAAAAAACAGGCCCAACTAGGCTACCCCACTGGTACTCCTTAGTTGTCCACAGCTAGGACCAGGCCCTAGGCCACCCAGATACCACTGGTCCCTACCAATCCACAGAGTGGGGGGTGGTAACCCCTGGCCTACATAGCCATTCTCCACTCCCTTTCTCAGTGTAGTTCCAAACTACCACTGATCCTTCACCCTAGGGTCCGCACCCTCAGGCTGACCAGAGGTCACGGGCAAGAATGCCCCACCCTACCTCTACTTCAGAAGCACCCTCCAGAACACAACTCTCCCACCAGTTCGGGACCTTTACTCCCTCAACAGCAGTGACCACGGTCAGACCAGCACAAGATCGGTGTAGTGAGGCGTTGCACTTTGCGGGTTGCCAGATGCGGCGCAGGCGGCGGCTCACGGACCGCGTCGAGACGGGGACGGCGAGCGGCATAGGCTGCGCGGCCGAAGGCAGACGCAGCTCAGTGCGGTGCCAAAGGACACCAGGCTGGTCATGACAGAGTCACAGCTCCCCTAACTGGTCTACCACCTGGGATTCGAATTCACTCCTCCTTCAGCATCAAGGCAACCACTGCAGGTCAATCCCCCATACAGCTTACCCGGTTCCTTCTCTTCAGGCAGGAGTTCCTTCAGGACACTACATACAGTTGCCCTTACGTCCAGATCCGGACACACCGGCTACTGGCTCCCCAACCGAGGGACGTACCCCTTTGGTCAGATGCCTGGCGCACCAGGACTTCCTTGAGGGTGACACATAACTAATGTGTCGTGTACAAGTCTGCCTGACACTCAGGACAGAAGTGGCATCAACCTGGTCACTCCTTGGCGACACAACCCTTCTGGTTGGCCCCTGACCCACTGGTTACTCCACTGGGGAACCTATCCCCCTCGCACCCCTCCATCTGGACTTCTGCACCCTCCCAACTGGAGCTGTACTGCCAGATAACAGAACTACTAGAGCCCTGCTTACAGGCGCTCCACGTTCTCTCCACACTGGGAGATCTCCCTAGAAGGACGCTCCATACGGACATGCTAGGCTCCCTCACCTGGTGTTCCTAAGAAAAAAAACACCCAGACTACGAAGACCAGGCTTGTGCTCCTCTGAGCCACTTCCACCTCACTGGGCTGGAAGACCGGAACCTTTCCTTAGGGTCACTCCCCAACAATTAACACAATGGCACAGGGGCAAGGGAAACTCCCTTGAGCTTCAGGCCCACCCCTGAAATCCTGTTCACTGATGTTCTACATTCTTCAAATACTATGGGAGATCTTCCTCAAATGACCTATTGGTACAGCCTAGGCCCCCGACCTGACGTTCCCTTCAGAAACATTCCAGGCCCTGACACTGGGTTTCGGGCACCTGGAGACATGCAGTCCCACCCACTCCTTCTCCTTTTGAGACAGGACGTGAGCCCCTACACCGAGACCTAGCTGGGCTACACTTAACCTCTTCCACCACACTGGGCTGGAAGACACCTCAGCCACTCCTTTTGGAATCACTCCATCCCCTATGCCTCTCTCCTCCCAGAACATTACCAACTCCAAACATCTGTCCCTAAATAGACCACAGAAATCAAAAGCCTTACTCCACTGTCTGCAAACGTTCTTGGGAAAAGTTTAACACACAGAACTTAGGTATCTGAGCAAAACAAGAGTACATAAGCATTCAGCAAGCTCCCCATCCAGAGAACTCACACACACGTCCAGTGCCACACACCATTCATCCACAAACACCCCTCCCCAGACTGGTAAGGCAGTTTCTACCACCCCTGATTTCTCAACCTGACCACACGTGACACAGGTACCATAACTCCAGGGCAGGGACGGGGGACACATGCACTGAACACACTTATGCTGCCACCACAGGATCCCACCCTCATGGGGAATCCAGAAAACACACTGCACTTAGGGGGATGATCTACCCTCCCGAGCTAGGGACACCTAACTCAAAGTGCACAAGAAACACATTTCCACAGAAATGACATTTTTAGCAAACTCCATACAATAATCCCCAAAAATGTGGTCATCTAAAATGCGGAGTTTTGTAGTGTGGCCTGTCGCCACTGTGGTATAGCGCAAACACAAATCCTTATCCTCACCGCTGCGTCCAATGTTAGAAATGGGATCCCTGGCTGGCCAGGGCTTGCGCCAAAGTCAGTCAGAGACCACCACTCCTCAGTCAGGGCAAGGGAGTTACACACCAAGATAACCCCTACTCACCCTCTAGGTAACGTGGCGCGAGCAGCAAGGCTAAACTTGGAGGCGATATGAGTTAAGTATTTGCGCACACACCCCAGCAACAACACCCAAGGCCCACCACAAAGGAAACTCCACACAAGGTTATATATAAAAATAGCCTTTGTATTACCAAAACACATTAGATAAAAACACACACTTTACAATGTGCCAGGGGCACGGGCAGAATTTACAGGGGATATTTACAAGACAGGGCCACCTGGACCACTGTCAGGAATCAGCACTTTTAGAACTTAGAATACAATACTTGTAGGCCTAGAACTTAAACATAGAGCCTAACGGACAGTACCTCCCGACCAGGTTGCAGGGATAATGCGAGTGACCTCCTTAGTAAACTTGAGCGGGCGGCCCAGCGAAGCGGCACGACTCAGGGGAGAGTGGTGCGGCTCGAGGCTTGAGCGGGCCACCGGCAAGGTACAAGCGTTTCTCTGGGGCGACCAATGTGTGCGGCTCAGAAGAGGGGGGGAAGGCAGGATGCAGGCGACCCAGCGAAGCGGCGCGGCTCAGGGTAGAGCGGCGCTGCTCGAGGCTTGGACGGGCTGCCGTGCACGAGCTGCCGAGGGGAATGAGCGAGGCACATTTCAGCGAGGCCCCAGGGGCCCAAGGGAGATCAGACAAGTCCCAGCAATTTGTCAGGGAAGGCACAATAGAGTCCACTGGTCCTGGGGCTCTGGTCAGGGGGCGAGCTCAGTATCAAGCCCTTGGAATATCACTTAGAACATAACAGACAATCACTGTAGCACAAAACAAGTAACTACTGGTAATCAGGTAAGTACTCCCTACGCAATCCTAACCACCTTAGGAACAGGTCACACAGGGAACCAGGACCTCTCTAGCACCACCTGTACTAGCAAGAACAACCAACTAAATATCACCATACATTTAGGGGTATAGACCTGGGGACAAAACACATGACGCATCAACACACGTTCAGCGGTGTAAGGAACAAGGCACATGATGCATCTACAACACATTCAGAGGTGTAAGGAACACATGACGCATCAACACACGTTCAGAGGTGTAAGGAGCAAGGCACATGATGCATCAACAACACATTCAGCGGTGCAGGACAACACAATAGAGCAAAAATCACATTAGCCACCACCTGTGGCAGTCCCTAGGCCAACTGGCCTCTCTAGGGCTAGGACGCCCTGTGTCCAAAGTCAGGGTCCTAAACGTGGCAGTTGCCCACAAAGTGCTGGGCAACGGGGGAGCAATGCTGGTGGGGACAACGTTGGAGCCTCACAGGTTCAAGACATGGCTGGGGCAGAAGGAGATGCCCCCGGGAGCCTCCTCTGGGCTCTGAACACAAATGGCACCCAAAGAGCCTCTCTAGGCTCTAAACAAATGGGGCACCGTGAGCCTTCGTGGGCTCATAAACCAAATGGGAGCGACCCGTTGCCAAGTGGGGCCGCTCTATCACCCCTTGTGCCCTTCACAACAATGGAGTCCCTCACGGGGGACTCTAAAATCAAGTATGCTCTTCAGAGCCTCTCTAGGCTCGAAATACTGGATGCGGTCGTGGGGGGGTCAAGAGGGTCCAGAGAAAGCGCTCCCCAGCGCTAGTTGATCCAAAAGTCCAGAGAAAGTCCTTCAGGAGTCCAGGGGCTGGGCAGACCCCAGGGGAGGCAAGCCTTCCCCTGGGCCCAAGCAGCAGCACGACCCTGGCAGATTCAAGCAGCAAACAAGAACCTTTTCATGGGGTCACAGCCCCTCTTTTATACACCTTTTCTTTTGTCTGTAGGTGCAGGGTGGGGGCAGAACCAGTCGCAGCTGGTCTGTGAGCACTGTTGATGGGCTCAACCACCCTCTCTAGTCACTGGCAGGGCTTGGGTCATTAGGCGCACCACAGGGGGCGGAGCCAGCATTGTGTGGGGGAAACCCAGCCTCATTCAGGACACAGGCGCAGCCCCTCCCTCACATCAGCATGCTAATCTCTCCATTCACCACCGGGGCAGACCCACACAGACTCCTGGAGCCTGACATCCCAGCCAGCTCCAGCCAATCACACGCCAGCACCTTCACAGCACATACTCAGCCATGTCTAGAAGTGGCGCTTCCGCACAAGACACATACACGCCGCACATACCATTGCGCAGCATTCACTCTCACGAGTTCGCACATACCAAACTTGACCATGCACGCCTCACGCATCAGGAACTACCAGGGACACAGACATTCCCCATGCATTCCTATGGGAGAGCAGGCCAATCTCACACACGCACTCAGGGAGAGCACGCACTTTACACTGCGCCACAGTGTCAAAGTGCGCAAAGACCAGAAATCACTAGGCAAAAAGTTCAGGGGTGAACCTGCCAGAAGGGCCAAGTCCAACAGGGAGTATGAGGAGAGAAGGGGGGAGTATGAGGAGAGAAGGGGGAGTATGTGGAGAGAGGGTGCAGTATGAGGAGAAAGGGGAAGAATGTGGAGAGAGGGGGGAGTATAAGGAGAGAGGGGAAGAATGTGGAGAGCGAGGGGAGTATAAGGAGAGAGGGGGTGTATGAGGAGAGAGGGGGTACATGAGGAGAGAGGGGGTACATGAGGAGAGAGGGGGTAGTATGAGGAGAGAGGCAGGAGTATGAGGAGATGGGGGAGTTTGAGGACATATGGGGGTATGAGAGAGGGGGAGTATGAGGAGAGGGGGGATTATGAGGAGAGGGGGGATTATGAGGAGAAATAGGATTATGAGGAGAGGGGGGAGTATGAGGAGAAATAGGATTATGAGGAGAGAGGGGGGATTATGAGGCGAGAGGGAGGAGAATGAAGAGATGGGGGAGTATGAGGAGTGAGGGGGTATGATGACAGATGGGGCTATGGGGCGAGAGGGGGAGTATGAGGAGAGGGGGTATGATGAGAGAGGGGAGGAGTAAGAGGAGAGTGGAGGGAGTATGTGGAGAGAAGGGGGAATGCGGAGAAAAGAGGAATGTAAGGAGAGAGGGGGTGTATGAGGAGAGAGGGGGTAGTAAGAGGAGACAGGAAGGAGTATGATAAGAGGGGAATATGAGGAGAGGGGGAGTATGAGGAGAGGAGAGAATATGAGGAGAGGGGGGAGTATGAGGGGAGAGGGGGAGTATGAGGAGAGGAAGGAATATGAGGAGAGGGGGGAGTATGAGGAGAGAGGGGGGATTAGGAGGAGAGAGGGAGGAGTTAGAAGAGATGGGGGAGTATGAGGAGTGAGAGGGGTATGAGGAGAGAGATGGCAGTATGAGGAGAGAAGGGGGACTATGTGGAGAGAGGGGTGAGTATGAGGCGAGAGGGGGAGTATAAGGAGATAGGGGGATGTATGAGGAGAGAGGGGCGAGAATGTAGAGAGAGGGGGGAGTATAAGGAGAGAGGGGTGTATGAGGAGAGAGGGAGTAGTATGAGGAGAAAGGCAGGAGTATGAGGAGATGGGGGGAGTATGAGGAGAGATGGGGTATGAGGAGAGAGTGGGAGTATGAGGAGAGGGGGAAGTATGAGGAAAGGGGGAGTATGAGGAGAGGGGGAGTATGAGGAGAGAGGAATGAGTAAGAGGAGAGAGGGAGGAGTATGAGGAGAGGGGGAGTATGAGGAGAGAGGGGGGATATGAGGAGGGAGGGGGGAGTATGAGGACAGATAGGGGGGTATGAGGACAGCGGGGAATATGAGGAGAAGGGGGAGTATGAGGAGAGAGGGGGGAGTAATAGGAGAGAGGGGGGAGTATGAGGAGAGAGAGGCGAGAATGAGGAGAGATTAGGAATATCAGGAGAGGGGGGAGTATAAGGAGAGAGGGGAAGTGTGAGGGGGAGTATGAGGAGAGAGAGGAGGGGTACGAGGAGAGAGGGGGAGTATGTGGAAAGAGGGGCGAGTATGAGAAGAAAGGAGGAGTATAAGGAGAGAGGGGGATTATGAGGAGGGGGGAGTATGAGGTGAGGAGGGAATATGAGGAGAGGGGGGAGTAGGAGGAGTGAGGGGGTATGAGGAGTGAGGGGGAGTATGAGGAAAGGGGGGAATATGAGGAGAAGGGGGAGTATAAGGAGAGGGGGGAGAATGAGGGGAGAGGGGGAGTAAGAGGAGAGGAAGGAATATGAGGAGAGGAGGGAATATGAGGAGAGGGGGGGAGTATGAGGAGAGGGGGGATTATGAGGAGAAATAGGATTATGAGGAGAGGGGGGAGTATGAGGAGAAATAGGATTATGAGGAGAGAGGGGGATTATGAGGCGAGAGGGAGGGAAATCAAGAGATGGGGGAGTATGAGGAGTGAGGGGGTATGATGAGAGAGGGGGGTATGAGGAGAGGGGAAATATGAGGAAAAGAGAGAGTATGAGGAGAGGGGAATATGAGGGGAAGTCTGAGGAGAGGGGGAGTATGAGGAGAGAGGGGGAAGAATGTGGAGAGAGGGGGAAGAATGTGGAGAGAGGGGGTAGTATGAGGAGAGAGGCAGGACTATAAGGAGATGGGGAGTATGAGGACAGATGGGGGTATGAGGAGAGAGGGGGAGTATGAGGAGAGCGGGGTATGATGAGAGAGGGAGGAGTAAGAGGCGAGAGGAGGGAGTATGAGGAGAGAAGGGGGAATGTGGAAAAAAGAGGAATATGAGGAGAGGGGGTGTATGAGGAGAGAGGGGGTAGTATGAGGAGACTGGAAAGAGTATGAGGAGAGGGGAATATGAGGAAAGGGAGAGTATGAGGAGAGGAGGGAATATGAGGAGAGGGGGGAGTATAAGGGGAGAGGGGGAGTATGAGGAGGGAATATGAGGAGAGGGGGTAGTATGAGGAGAGGGGGGATTATGAGGGGAAAGAGGATTATGAGGAGAGGGGGGAGTATGAGGAGAGAGGGGAGATTATGAGGGGAAAGAGGATTATGAGGAGAGGCAGGAGTATGAGGAGATGGAAGAGTATGAGGAGAGATGGAGGTATGAGGAGAGGGGGGGTATGAGGAGGGGGAAGTATGAGGGGAGAGAGGAAGTATGAGGGGAGAGGGGAAGTATGAGGAGAGGGGGAGTATGAGGAGAGAGGGGGGAGTAGGAGGAGAGAGGGGGGAGTATGAGCAGAGAGGGGGGAGTATGAGGAGAGAGGGAGGAGATTGTGGAGAGAGGGGGAGTATAAGCAGAGAGGGGGTGAATGACGAGAGAGGGGGTAGTATGAGGAGAGGCAGGAGTATGAGGAGATGGAAGAGTATGAGGAGAGAGGGGGGGAGTATGAGGAGGGGGACGTATGAGGGGAGAGAGGAAGCATGAGGGGAGAGGGGAAGCATGAGGGGAGAGGGGAAGTATGAGGAGAGGGGGGAGTATGAGGAGAGAGGGGGGAGTATGAGGAGAGAGTGGGGGGGGTATGAGGAGAGAGGTGGGAGTATAAGGAGAGAAGGGAGCGTATGTGGAGAGAGGGGTGTGTATGAGGGGGGAGGAGGGAGTATGAGGAGAGAGGGGGGAGAATGTGGAGAAAAGAGGAGTATAAGGAGAGATGGGCTGTATGATGAGAGAGGGAGTAGTATGAGGAGAAAGGCAGGAGTATGAGGAGATGGGGAGAGTATGAGGAGAGATGGGGTAGTATGAGACAGGAAGGAGTATGAAGAGAGAGGGAATATGAGGAGAGGGGGAGTATGAGGAGAGGAGGGAATATGAGGAGAGGGGGGAGTAGGAGGAGAGGGGGGGAGTATGAGGAGAGAGGGGGCAGTATGAGGAGAGAGGGAGGAGTATGAAGAGATGGGGGAGTATGAGGAGTGATTGGGGTATGAGGAGAGAGGGGGGAGTATGAGGAAAGGGAGGAATATGAGGAGAAGGGGGAGTATAAGGAGAGGGGGGAGAATGAGGAAAGAGGGACATATGAGGAGAGGGGGGGGAGTATGAGGAGAGGGGGGATTATGAGGAGAAATAGGATTATGAGGAGAGAGGGAGTATGAGGAGAAATAGGATTATGAGGAGAGAGGGGGAATATGAGGTGGGAGGGAGGAGAATGAAGAGATGGGGGAGTAGGAGGAGTGAGGGGTATGAGGACAGATGGGGCTATGAGGAGAGAGGGGGAGTATGAGGAGAGGGGGGTATGATGAGAGAGGGAAGAGTAAGAGGAGAGTGGAGGGAGTATGAGGAGAGAAGGGGGAATGCGGAGAAAAGATGAATGTAAGGAGAGAGGGGGTGTATGAGGAGAGAGGGGGTAGTAGGAGGAGACGGGAAGGAGTATGATGAGAGGGGAATATGAGGAGAGGGGGAGTATGAGGAGAGGAGGGAATATGAGGAGAGGGGGAGTATGAGGGGAGAGGGGGAGTATGAGGAGAGGAGGGAATATGATGAGAGGGGGGAGTATAAGGAGAGAGGGGGATTATGAGGAGGGGAGCATGAGGTGAGGAGGAATAGAAGGAGAGGGGGGAGTATGAGGGGAGAGGGAGAGTATGAGGAGAGGGGGGAGTATGAGGAGAGGGGGGAGAATGAGGGGAGAGTGGGAGTATGAGGAGAGGGGGAGTATGAAGAGAGAGGGGGGATTATGAGGAGAGAGGGAGGAGTATGAAGAGATGGGGGAGTATGAGGAGTGAGGGGGGTATGAGGAGAGAGGGGGGAGTATGAGGAAAGGGGGGAATATGAGGAAAAGGGGGAGTATAAGGAGAGGGGGGAGTATGAGGGGAGAGGGGAAGTATGAGGAGAGGGGGGAGTATGAGGAGAGAAGGGGGAGTATGTGGAGAGAGGGGGAAGTATGAGGAGAAAGGGGAAGAATGTGGAGAGAGGGGGGAGTATAAGGAGAGAGGGGAAGAATGTGGAGAGCGAGGGGAGTATAAGGAGAGAGGGGGTGTATGAGGAGAGAGGGGGTATATGAGGAGAGGGGGGGTAGTATGAGGAGAGAGGCAGGAGTATGAGGAGATGGGGGAGTTTGAGGACAGATGGGGGTATGAGAGAACGGGGAGTATGAGGAGAGGGGGGATTATGAGGAGAAATAGGATTATGGGGAGAGGGGGGAGTATGAGGAGAAATAGGATTATGAGGAGAGAGGGGGGATTATGAGGCGAGAGGGAGGAGAATGAAGAGATGGGGGAGTATGAGGAGTGAGGGGGTATGATGACAGATGGGGCTATGAGGAGAGAGGGGGAGTATGAGGAGAGGGGGTATGATGAGGGAGGGAGGAGTAAGAGGAGAGTGGAGGGAGTATGAGGAGAGAAGGGGGGAATGCGGAGAAAAGAGGAATGTAAGGAGAGAGGGGGTGTATGAGGAGAGAGGGGGTAGTATCAGGAGACAGGAAGGAGTATGATGAGCGGGGAATATGAGGAGAGGGGGAGTATGAGGAGAGGAGGGAATATGAGGAGAGGGGGGAGTATGAGGGGAGAGGGGGAGTATGAGGAGAGGAGGGAATATGAGGAGAGGGGGGAGTATGAGGAGAGAGGGGGGATTATGAGGAGAGAGGGAGGAGTATGAAGAGATGGGGGAGTATGAGGAGTGAGAGGGGTATGAGGAGAGAGGTGGCAGTATGTGGAGAGAAGGGGGACTATGTGGAGAGAGGGGTGAGTATGAGGCGAGAGGGGGAGTATAAGGAGAGAGGGGGATGTATGAGGAGAGAGGGGCGAGAATGTAGAGAGAGGGGGGAGTATAAGGAGAGAGGGGGTGTAGGAGGAGAGAGGGGGTGTATGAGGAGAGAGGGAGTAGTATGAGGAGAGAGGCAGGAGTATGAGGAGATGGGGGGGAGTATGAGGAGAGATGGGGTATGAGGAGAGAGTGGGAGTATGAGGAGAGGGGGAAGTATGAGGAAAGGGGGAGTATGAGGAGAGGGGGAGTATGAGGAGAGAGGAATGAGTAAGAGGAGAGAGGGAGGAGTATGAAGAGAGGGAGGAGTATGAGGAGAGGGGGAGGAGTATGAGGAGAGAGGGGGGATATGAGGAGGGAGGGGGGAGTATGAGGACAGAGAGGGGGGTATGAGGACAGCGGGGAATATGAGGAGAAGGGGGAGTATGAGTAGAGAGGGGCGAGTAATAGGAGAGAGGGGGGAGTATGAGGAGAGAGAGGCGAGAATGAGGAGAGATGAGGAATATCAGGAGAGGGGGGAGTATAAGGAGAGAGAGGGGAAGTGTGAGGGGGAGTATGAGGAGAGAGAGGAGGAGTACGAGGAGAGAGGGGGAGTATGTGGAAAGAGGGGCGAGTATGAGAAGAAAGGAGGAGTATAAGGAGAGAGGGGGATTATGAGGAGGGGGGAGTATGAGGGGAGAGGGAGAGTATGAGGAGAGGGGTGGAGTATGAGGAGAGGGGTGGAGTATGAGGAGTGAGGGGGGTATGAGGAGAGAGGGGGGGAGTATGAGGAAAGGGGGGAATATGAGGAGAAGGGGGAGTATAAGGAGAGGGGGGAGAATGAGGGGAGAGGGGGAGTAAGAGGAGAGGAGGGAATATGAGGAGAGGGGAGAGTATGAGGAGAGGGGGGATTATGAGGAGAATTAGGATCATGAGGAGAGGGGGGGGGTATGAGGAGAAATAGGATTATGAGGAGAGAGGGGGATTATGAGGCGAGAGGGAGGAAAATCAAGAGATGGGGGGAGTATGAGGAGTGAGGGGGTATGAAGACAGATGGGGGTATGAGGAGAGAGGGGGGAGTATGAGGAGAGGAGGGTATGATGAGAGAGGGAGGAGTAAGAGGAAAGAGGAGGGAGTATGAGGAGAGAAGGGGGGAATGCGGAGAAAAGAGGAATGTAAGGAGAGAGGGGGTGTATGAGGAGAGAGGGGGTAGTTTGAGGAGACAGGAAGGAGTATGATGAGAGGGGAATATGAGGAGAGGGGGAGTATGAGGAGAGGAGGGAATATGAGAAGAGGGGGGAGTATGAGGGGAGAGGGGGAGTATGATGAGAGGAGGGAATATGAGGAGATTGGGGAGTATGAGGAGAGGGGGGAGTATGAAGGGAGAGGGGGGTGTATGAGGAGAGGGGGGAATATGAGGAGAGGGGGGAGTATGAGGAGAGAGGGGGGATTATGAGGAGAGAGGGAGGAGTATGAAGAGATGGGGGAGTATGAGAAGTGAGGGGTCAACACCATCCCTTCGAGCGACTCACTTCCTGGATTTAGCAGGGTCAGCGATCTGGGGCCATCCTACCACTGTTGCGGTCCCGCCCACATGTCATTTATCTAGAAGTGCGCCGAGCGGACGCACGCAGCGGCGTACCGGTGGCGCGCCGAAGGCGCGTCAAAGGCAAGCCCGTCTGCGCCCGTCCGCTCCCAGCCGACTCCAGACACCAGGTACCCTGCACTTTTCACTTTTTTTATTTATTTATTTACTTTCTTTCCCCAGCTCTCTACCCCCCTGGGCTGTTACCCAGTATGGGCATCATCCGCTACACTAACCAGGAGCTCCACTCCTTAAGTACAGGCAGGCTGACCTCTACTGTTTCCTACAATGACAGTAACAATGCTAGAGAAAGGAGAATTAAGGCAGTGACAAAACGCCCCGCTCCACAGCCTCACCTATCTTGCATGTACTGCAATGCTAGATCAGTGCCTAAACATGCCTTGGAAATATGGGCACTCTTGGTCTTAGACAGTCCTGATGTATTATTCATCACAGAAACCTGGCTACAGGAGTCCTCCTCACCAGATATTTCAGTTGCCTTACCTCTCCCCTATAAAATACACAGGCTTGACCGCCCAGGTAAGCAGGGAGGAGGAACGGCAATAATCTATAAATCCAATATCAAGCTTCACATCAATGACTCCTATTTAGAACACTGGGGTGAAATGTGTATTGCCTCCTTGACCATAGGAAACCAAGAGTCATGGAAAGTGGCCCTTATCTATAGACCCCCAGGTGCCAAAACTCACTTTGTGGAGAAGCTCGTCGAAGCAATAGCACCCTACGCTCTAGCAACAGTGAATTTTCTATTATTAGGAGACATAAATTATCATCTGGATCAAACCCATGACCCCCACACTGTTGATCTCATCACGAGTTTTGACACCCTACAGCTAAGCATACTCCCGACAGGCCCAACTCATAGCGGGACATGCATTAGATCTTATATGCACGAATTCCCCTAAAGTTAAAATTATGCAGATTGATCCAGTCCTGTGGACTGACCATTATGTTATAAAATTTAACATTGCGCGTCCTCAGTTTGAATCCCGGAAAACCACTCAAGTAAAACTGAGCAGACCATGGAACAAAATCACCTCTGAACCCTTTGCTGCACACTTTTTCCCTCCAGCCATCACCGACAAAACTGACCCTAACACAGCTGCCAGGGAGCTGAAATCTGCAATCGTTTTGGCGTTAGATAGCAGTGCCCCAGCTCGAGTGTCAAAACCTCCTAAGAAAAACTCACCTTGGTTTACGCCAGATCTGGAACAAATTAAACACGCAGTCAGAGTAATTGAAAGGAAATGGCGCAAAACTAAAGATTTGAACGACAGGGATCATTATAAAACCGCACATAGACATTATATGAAAGGAATCGCCGAGGCGAAGAAGGCATATCTTGGTAATAGGATATCTCTGGCGTCGAACTCACAGAGAGAGCTCTACAGTATAGTGAAAGACTTCACCAACCCCCCGGCCAGCCAGCAGCCACTCGATGAATCTAAAGAATGGGTAGATTCTGTGGCAGCATATTTCCACGAAAAAAATCAACAAAATCTATAAACGTTTTCCTCAGTCACCTCCCATTTGTCAGACAGTAGTCTCGCCCACCAACAATTGCAGGGACCCCAACAATTGTATTTCCACACTAAGGGAATTCCCATCATTCACCGAAGCACAGGTTGAGGCAATCTTACTCCAAATGAAGTCTGGGGCCCCAGGAGACCCTGCCTCCCCCCAAATCAAAAATAGCTCCTGCTCTGATTCCTGCCTTAACGAAAACTTTAAATCAGTCCCTACTTCACTCTTCTGTCCTATTACACTGGAAGGAGGCCGTAATAAGACCGATTTTTAAAAAAACCTTCAGCCGATCCTAAATCACTCCCTAATTATCGGCCCATTTCACTCCTCCCTCTGTTTGGGAAGATTATGGAATCCCTAATAAATAAACCCCTCAAATTACATCTCGAGACAAACAAACTCCTTGACCCCTCACAGTCAGGTTTTAGGGCATTCCATAGCACCGAAACTGCCCTGCTTGAAGTTGTGGACAACATAAGAATGACACTAGACTCCAATCAGTCTGCTCTTGCTCGACCTGTCTGCGGCCTTCGGCACCATCTCGCATCTCATTTTTTTTAGAACGTCTTGCTGAGATTGGTGTCGAGGGCTCCGCACTATGCTGGATAAAAAGCTATCTGTCTAACAGACGGTCCAAGGTCCAAGTTGGTGCCCATTCCTCCAACTTCTATGATAACGATAAGGGCGTCCTGCAGGGGTCCATACTGAGCCCTACGCTCTTTAATCTGTATGTGTCCCCTATCGCTAAGGTCATTCGAGCACACGGTTTTGGGACCGTGTCCTACGCGGACGACACCCAAATATTGATCACAATTAATCAGAAGCCGGACGTAACTAAACTGAGATTTAAAAACTGCATGGTAGACATTCATGACTGGATGACCACAAACTTGTTAATGATGAATGCAGGAAAGACTGAGGTACTGCTGTTTGAAAAGGCAGATAAAGTCTGGTCCGATGACTGGTGGCCAGCCTCCCTTGGCCCTTGCCCCACACCCAAATCCTCAGTGAGGAATCTTGGGGTAATTATCGGCAATAAACTGTCCATGTCTGAACATATTAGCTAAGTAGTAGGCACCAGCTATGGCCTCATGCGTAGTCTGAGGAAAATCTTAAAGTGGCTTCCCCTCTCAGCTCGTATGCCTTTAGTACAGGGACTTTTCGTTAGTAGGATTGGTTATGGGAACACACTCTTGGCTTCAACAAATACCACCCTACTGGCTCGCCTACAGGTCTTGCAGAATACCGCCGCAAGACTGGTGCTTGACCTTCCCTCCCGCACCCCTTCATTACCTTGCTTAAAAACCTTGCAGTGGCTCCCAATACAAAAACGTATTAAATTCAAACTATGTTGCCTTGCCCACAAATCCATCAATGGGCATGGCCCGGCATACCTTGAACAAAAGCTTAAGGTCTACCACCCGGTGAGAACACTTCGATCATCCACCAAGTTTCTCCTAAGTGTCCCCAGGGTACGTACGGCCAGAAATGGTGACAGGGCTTTCAATAAAACAGCTCCAGAGTGTGAGAAGTTGGCCTGGTATATGATGCTCACTAGTTCTAGTGATCACCTTGTACCATGCCAAGCAACCCTTATGATGATTGGTTGTAAGTCAACCTTATAGACCAGCTATCCTAGGGGCAGCGTGGACAAAGCAGTCTTAGGCTAAACTCTGAAAGGCATGTGAAGCAAGCTGTTTTACCATACACAATCCCCTTGAATACCAAATGAAAGGACACCACAGAGATATATATTGAAAATATATGGAATATGCTACTTACCAGTATGCATCTGTTCTTGGCATAGAGGGCTGCAGAGTGGTACATTATGAATAGATCGCCATCTGGTGTTGGGCTCGGATGATTGCACTTTGTTTTTCTCTTGGAGAGTCTTTTGTATCTTGGTGACTCCTCCCTTGGTTGGTAGTGCGCATGGGCATCGGCTCCATCCTTAGATTGTTTTGCCATAGTAGGGTTAGATGGAGTAGTATAGTAGAATACAGATAAGAGTGCCCATGTAAGTGTATCTAAATAAGATAATGTTGGAACAGACACAGGTTTCCGGGGAGGCTGGGAGGGCATGTACCACTCTGCAGCCCTCTATGCCAAGAACAGATGCATACTGGTAAGTAGCATATTCCGTTCGAGGCATATGGGCTGCAGATGGTACATTATGAATAGACTATACAGCAGTTCTCTCCCTAGCGGTGGTCGCCCGTGTCTGTTGCAACTGTCTGAAACAATGTTTTTAATACTGCTTGTCCCACTCTAGCTTGTTGTGTTGTGTGCACATCTACACAATAGTGTTTTGTGAAGGTGTGTGGTGTAACCCAGGTAGCCGCTTTGCATATGTCATCTAGTGGAATGTTTCCCAGAAATGCCATAGATGCTCCTAGTTTACGTGTAGAGTGAGCTCTAGGAGGAACAGTTAATGTTCTCTTTGCCTTTAAGTAGCATATTTGAATGCATTTTACAATCCATCTGGCAATGCCCGCTTTGGAGATGGGATTGCCTTTATGTGTGGGAGAAAACGCAACAAATAGCTGTTTTGTCTTTCTGAAAGTTTGTGTTCTTTCTATATAGTACAATATGGCCCTTCTAACATCCAGTGTATGTAGGGCTCTTTCAGCTACTGTTTGTGGTTTTGGAAAGAAAACCGGTAATTCCACTGACTGATTGATGTGGAATGCTGAAATAACCTTCGGTAAGAATTTTGGGTTTGTTCTAAGAACCACTTTATTTTGGTGTAGCTGCATAAATGGTTCTTGAATCGTAAAAGCCTGCAGTTCACTTACTCTTCTAAGTGACGTGATAGCTATGAGGAAGGCTACCTTCCATGTGAGGAATTGTATTTCACACCTATGCATAGGTTCAAATGGTGGCCCCATTAGTCTGGTAAGCACTATGTTGAGATTCCAGACTGGGGAAGGTGGTCTTCTTGGTGGAATGACTCTTTTGAGTCCTTCCATGAAAGCTTTAATTGCTGGTACTTTAAACAGTGACAGATGTTGCCTGTTTTGTGGGTACGCTGCTATGGCTGCGAGATGAACTCTGATAGAGGTATATGCTAGTTTACATTGCTGTAAGTGTAATAAATAGCAAATGATTTGTTTAGTGGATGCGTTCAGAGGGTTGATGTGCTTACTGTTACAGTGTATAGCAAACCTCTTCCATTTTGCTGCATAGCATGCTCTGGTGGTAGGAAGTCTTGCTTGTTTAATGATTTCCATGCATTCTGGTGGTAAATCTAAATACCCAAACTCTATGACCTCAGGAGCCAGATCGCTAGGTTCAGTTGTTTGGGATCTGGGTGCATTATTTCTCCATGGTTCTGTGTAAGATGCATGGGTAATAACCTTAGCTTTTGATGTGGTACTTGTGAGAGTTGTAGCAGCGTGGTGAACCACGGCTGTCTTGCCCACGTGGGTGCCACTAGTATCATTGTCATTGAGTGTTGCTGCAGTTTCCGAACCAGTAATGGAATTAGTGGTAGAGGAGGGAACGCGTAAGCAAATCTGTTGGACCAATTTATCCACAGTGCATTGCCCTGGGACCTTTGGTGTGGGTACCTGGATGCGAATTCTTTGCATTTTGCGTTCTGATGATTGGCAAACAGATCTATCTCTGGTTGCCACCATTTTTGGAAGAATGGCTGTAGTATTTGGTCGTGCAGCTCCCATTCGTGTACTTGTTCTGACTGTCTGCTTAGGATGTCTGCTATTTGATTTTGAACTCCTGGTAGGTGTTCCGCTAACAGGTAGATCTTTTGAGGAATGGCCCATCTCCATATGTCCTGTGCTAGTCTGGACAGTTGGAGAGAGTGTGTCCCCCCCTGTTTTTGAATATAATACATTGCAGTCATGTTGTCTGTTCTGATCAGGACTGCTTTGCCTGTTATTTGCATTTGGAAAGCTTTTAGTGCTAGAAATATTGCTAATAGTTCTAGGTAGTTGATGTGCAGTTTCTTTTGCTGCACACTCCACTTCCCCTGTACTGTGTATCTGTCCATATGCGCTCCCCATCCGGAGAGCGATGCGTCCGCTGTTATTATCACTTGTGGAATTGACTCTAGGAACGACCGTCCCTTGGAAATGTTTTCTGTGTTCCACCACTTCAGAGAGCGATACGTCCGGTCGTTTACCAACACCAGATCTGTAATCTGACCTTGAGCCTGATTCCACTGTGTCGCTAGACACTCTTGTAGTGGGCGCATTTGTAGTCTGGCATGTGGTATTAGCAGTATGCAGGAGGACATCATGCCTAATAGTTGCATAAACACTCGTGCTGGTAGTGAGTGTTGTGGTTGAAATCTTTGTATTAACCCGACCATTGTCTGTACTCTGATTGGGTTGGGGTATGCTATTGCCTTTTCTGTGTCTACTGTAGCCCCCAGGTATTGCTGAATCTGGTTTGGTTGCAGGTGTGATTTTTTGTAGTTCACCGTGAACCCTAGGTGGTGCAGCAATTGAATTGTCTTCTGTGTGTTGTGAAGACATTCTTCCTTTGACTTGGCCTTTATTAGCCAATCGTCCAAGTATGGGAAGACATGTATTTGTTGTCTTCTTAGGTGTGCTGCCACCACAGCTAGGCATTTTGTGAAAACTCTCGGTGCTGTTGTGACACCGAACGGAAGGACTTTGAACTGATATTGTTGTCCTTCTAACACAAATCTTAGGTATTTTCTGTGGGCTTTGTGAATTGGGATATGAAAGTAAGCGTCTTTTAGATCCAGTGTAGAAAGAAAGTCCCCTTTCTTCAGTAAAGGGAGTACTTGTTGGAGCGTGACCATGTGGAAGTGCTCTGAATTTATGTAAGCATTGAGAGGTCTGAGGTCTAATATTGGTCTTAGGGACCCGTCCTTTTTGGGGATCAAGAAGTATAGAGAGTATACTCCTGTTCCTTGTTGATCTTTTGGGACCTTCTCTATTGCATGCTTTTGTAGAAGTGCTAGCACTTCTTCTCTTAACAATGTCAGATGATCTTGACTCATTGGACGCTGTTTGGGGGGGATGTTTGGTGGGTTAGCTGTGAGTTCTAGGCAATAACCATGTTGGATAATTTGTCTCACCCACTTGTCTGACGTGATGTTTTCCCAGACAGGTAGGAACTGTGATAGACGTCCCCCGACCGGTGTTATGTGGTCTGGGGGGAGTTCTATGAAGTCACTGTTTTGGTGTTGAGGCGTTGCGGTTGTTATTATTTCTGCGGCCTCTTCCCTTATTGTTGTTACCTCTGTAACTGCCTCTTGAATTACCTCTGGGTGATGTTGGTGTGAAAGATGTGGATTGCTGATTCGTTCCTGTGTTTTTTGAGCCCCCTCTATAGGTGGATCTACGAAAGGAACTTCTGTGTGTTGGCTGTTGCAATGCTCCCATTGACTTAGCCGTTTCCGTATCTTTCTTCATCTTTTCTAATGTCTCGTCTGTGCTTGAACCAAACAATGTCTTCTGATCAAATGGTTTGTTCAGTAGGGCTGTTTGTACCTCTTGTTTGAATCCTGAGATTCTAAGCCATGCGTGCCTTCTTAGCATGACACTAGTGTTAATCGACCTTGCTGCAGTGTCTGCTGCGTCTAATGCACACTTAATGGAAGTATTGGTTATTATTTTACCTTCCTGTATTAATTGGTCTGCCTTCTTCTGATGTTCTTTTGGGAGATGTGTGAGAAGTTTTTCTAACTCATCGTAATGTGCCCTGTCGTAACGTGCGAGTAGTGCTTGTGTATTGGCTATACGCCAGCTATTCGCTGCATGTGATGCTACTCTTTTGCCTGATGCATCTATTAACTTCGACTCTTTATCTGGTGGAGGAGCCTCTCCTGTAGATAATGAGTTTGCTCTTTTACGAGCGTTTGAGACCACCAGCGAGTCTAGAGGTACATGCCCTCTAATAAATATTGGGTCCTTTGGAGCCGCTTTGTATTTTTTATCGATTCTTGGGTTTAACACCCTGGCTCTCACTGGGTTTTCGAATATTTCCTCTGTGTGAGTAAGAAGACCCTTCAACATAGGAAGAGTACCTGATGTTCTCTGTGCATTAGGTAGAGTCTCCAACAAGAAATCCTCTATTTGAGGTTCTGTATGCATATCTAGTTTGTGATATTTTGCTGCCCTATTAATGAGCTGCACAAAACCTGTGTTATCATCAGGTGGTGAAGGCTTTGAGGGATATAGCTCTGGGTCGTTGTCCTCATCTGACCCTACATCATAATTTTCCCATGGATCCTCCTCATCTGGGATAGTTTCGTCATCCCCTTGAGGTTCTCCCTCCCCTAGATCACTGTCTACATCTGACTGAGGTGTAGCTGGTCTTGGTGTGGAAGGTGTAGGAATATTTGGCCTATTGTGAGGAATAGGAGAAGAGGGTGTTACTCTAGGACGAGGAGAAGCAGGAGGAGTTATATTCGTCCCCATTGTTCTCTTTTTTGAAGGAAGAGGTTTATCTTCTGACTGTTCACTCTTTCTCTTCTTCGTGACCACTTTCCCAGTTTGTGGATCAATAAACAAGATCTTTTGTTTGGGATCTGTCTGTTGCTCCTGAATCGGTACCGAGGGTCCTGGTTCCGAGAGGTGCTTTTGTTTTCGATCGTCAGATCTTGTTGTTTTCGACACCGAATGTCTGCTCGATTCCGACTTTCTTGGTATCGAGTGTATCTTGGGCGATAAGTCATATTTATGTTTCGACATGGAATGTTTCGATACCGAGCTCTCCTTTGTATGTAGCCTCGGTGCCGAAGTCGATGTCGCCCTTTTCTCGGATCCAACATGGTGGGAGTCCGAGTGTTTCGGTTTCACTTTCGGTTTCGTTGCCGGGCCCGAGGGCGGGGCGTCGGAAACTTTTTTCAGCGGTTTGACCGGGCCCGAGGGCGGGGTCGTTACCGCACGGGGTCGGTTTTTCGGTAAGGGGACGTCGTCACTCACGGTTTGTTGCTCGATGAGTTCTTCAACCTCCGACTGGTCCCCTTCCGACCCCGACTGGTCCTCTTCTTCCTCGATTTGTTCGTCTCCGAACAGCTCCGGGATCGCTTCCGCCTGCATTCTGGAAACCTCGTGTCTTCGAGCTCGACGATTTCTAATCGTTAGCTTGGAGGAGAATGCTGCGCAGGCTTCGCAGTCCCTGGATTCGTGTTCAGGCGATAGACAGAGGTTGCACACCTCGTGTAGGTCCTTGTGTGGGAACTTAGCACCACACATTGGACATTTTTTGAATGGAGTCCTTTCCATGGACTCCGGGCTTGACTGCGTCGAGAAAGGCCTCCTGTTCTTCGACGTAGATCCAAGTTTTTCTCTTCTATTTTGAATTTGTAACGCGTCGGAATGGAAATGAACGCGTTCGATAACAATACCGTCGAATTGGAAAGGGAATACGCGCCGAAAATCACTTTCTTCTGAAGTTGATCTGGAGCGTCTCGATCTTCATCCGAACCCGATGGCGGAAAAAAACAATCTAAGGATGGAGCCGATGCCCATGCGCACTACCAACCAAGGGAGGAGTCACCAAGATACAAAAGACTCTCCAAGAGAAAAACAAAGTGCAATCATCCGAGCCCAACACCAGATGGCGATCTATTCATAATGTACCATCTGCAGCCCATATGCCTCGAACATATATTTATTAACTACAAATATCCCCTATACTCTTTATGAGCACAGAAGCACAAGCGTTATAACAGAACACAGTTTAAATACACAAAAGTTGCACAATATGGATGAGCCCTAGGGGCCACCTAAACCATATACTAAGAAAGTGGTATATGAAATACCAATCGAAAAGGAAATAGGCCTAGGGCCTTGGGAATCGCTGGAGCTGATCGGGACTAGCAGTGACTAAGCCGGGAAAGGCCCGCGGGACATGGGTGCAGTGTTTAAAGTGCACATATTCACCAATGTTAAGTCTATGGTGCGTAAACGTTGCAAAGTTAGTGTTTTAGGAACCTTCCGAGTGACCTAGAGAGATGAAACTTTAGACACATACACTAGAGGTGTGTACCAGTGTGGGAACACCGGCGTTGCTGAGTTACCTCATCCACAGGAAGCGGGTGCACAGGTGCGAAGTAGTATCGGTTTTCGTCACGCAGGTCAATGGTGCTTGGAGCTGAAGATGCTGCAGGCGGCTCGATGTGAAGAGTTCCGGTGGATCCAAGGGTGGATCTGAAGTGGTGAAGACCTGAAAGCAGAAGGGACAATGTTCAAAGTCACTAGCCAGTGACTACTGTGGAACCAGATTGGAACCAGGCAATGTCGGGTGCAAACAGGCGTTGAGGTGTAGCTTCTCTCAGCAGCCACGTGGACACGAAGAGGTCGAGGACGTCCACGAGTCTATCACGAGCTGTCCCACGAAGGCTCTAGCTGATGGCGGTGTCGGCAACTTGATCGGAGCAAACAGGCCTTGGCTAATGCAAGCCACGCAGGAAGTGAAAAAGGCTTATCATTTGGACCAGCAAGGTCAGAGCGGGTGCTCCTTTTTACAGGAGCGAGGGCAAGTCTGGAGCAACCAGACCCGCAGTGTAGATTGTAGGTTTCGTCGCCAAGGTGGCCGCTGACCACGTGGCAAGTGGCCGGGATGGCGCGTCGAGTGGCACTATGCAAAAGGGCCCCACGCAGATCGTGGAGATGCTGGGGGGCTGATCTTCGGTGCAAGGGCTGCTCGGTTGTGGGGCTTCTCAAACCCCAAAGCACAGCATCGAGGGTGCCTCGGGAGCTGCGCAGTCAGCGTCTTGGGGGTCTTCCAGAATGTCCGGTCCCACGTCTCGGTGCCTCCACGGGTCCCTTCTTTGCAGGGACTGTGGATCGGGCTGTGAGAAGTCTGGGAGTCTGGGTCTTGTCAGGCTCTGGGCTCGGGCTCCGGCGGGAGGCGGCGGCGGCAAAGCAGATGTCGAGTTGCTGAATGGTGCCTGTGTTCACAGGGTGGCCACTCCTTGGCCACAAGGGAGATGCTCTTCAGTCTTCTGTGCAGCAGAATGTCGAAGTCCAGTCTTCTTCTTTATTCCAAGTTGATTCAGGATGATCTGAGGTGCTATGGCACTGCTCCCACTCTTATTCCCAATCTGAGGGGTGGATCACCTGCTAGGTCCCTCCTCTGGGTGGAACCAGGAAGGGGGGCGGTTACACCCCCTTTCCTTTGTCCAGCTCCTCGCCAGGACTGGGGCTGGAAAGCCCCAGAGCCGGTTTGGACTGGCTTATGCACGAGGACACCTTGTGTGCCCCGGGCATGTCTGATTCTATTCAGCCCTGTCCTACCCAATACACAAAATCCTGTCTGGGGTGGTGCTCGCACCTCCCAAGGCAGGAAACCCTTTGTCCAAGCCTCCCTCGCTGGAAGGACTCCCAGCAGCAGGAGGTCAGACTTGTATCTGTGGTGGCAGCATCCATTTTGTGATGCTGAGGCTCGAGTTTAACTTTAACCAGGGTGCAGGGTATGTACATGTCCTGTCCCTCTAGAAGGGTGGAATGCTATCCCCGTTGACTGAATTGTCGAAGGGATAGTATTCCAAATCGTATGACACCTTACTCGACATGTTTTGATAAAGCCAAACCAAAGTTAGCAAATAACTGCAAGGATTATAATGCACTTAAGAGTATATGGTATGGCAATATCCCGGAACAGCTAAGGGAGTTGTTCCCGACAGCTGCAGATAGGCTCAGCTCATGCTAGAGCACCACCTCACATGTAACCACGCATTCTGCCCCCAGGATTGCAGGGGCCTTCCATATGAATGGCTTATAGGTTAACATGTGTCCAGTTAAGGTTAGATATAGGGATACTATATCTAAGCAAGAGGTGATTACACCAACTTACCCCAGCTGAGTGATCAGCCAGTTGTGTCAAATATGGAGGCCAGGCCATGGGTGGCACAATACATGCTGCAGCCCCTGGTAGGCCTTGGATGCACCTATGCCCTGGGTACCTATGGTACACTGTTACAGGGGCCTATAAGGTGAACCAGTATCCAATTCGTAATGCACCTAGAGTGCATTGGCATTAATTTAGAGAGAGAACAGCAGGCTGGGGTTCTGTTCAGCAGGCCCACAGCCACATCAAGTCATAAACTACTGAAGCAAAAAGCAAACATTTGGGGTGACCATAGGATAGCAGACCCTACTCTCCTACACAACCCCCCCCAAACGCAGGGACATTAGACTAACCTTGACCAGTTGTGTCTTCATGTTCTAAGTGGAAGTACCTGGAGAGACCATCTGCGTTGCCATGGTCAGTCCCTGGGCGGTGCTCCACTGTAAAGTCCATCCCCTGTAGGGAAATGGAGCACCTGAGTAGTTTGGGGTTTTCACCCTTCATCTGATTAAGCCATAAGAGGGGCTTATGGTCGGTCTGAATCTTGAAGTCAGTGCCAAATAAGTATGGTCTCAACTTCTTCAGGGCCCACACCACAGCAAAGGCCTCCCTCTCAATAGCTGACCAACGTTTCTCTCTGGGGGTCAGCCTTCTGCTAATAAAAGCAATGGGCTGGTCTTGACCATCTACATTAAGCTGTGAAAGCACTGCTCCCACTCCCAACTCAGAAGCATCTGTTTGGACAATGAACTCTCTTGAGTAGTCAGGACTCTTCAGGATAGGTGCAGAGCACATGGCCTTCTTCAGGTCATCAAATGCCTTTTGACAGTTTACTGTCCACTGAACCTTTTTGGGCATCTTCTTGGGTGTCAGATCATTTAGAGGAGTCACAATGTACCCATAGTTCTTAACAAACTTCCTGTAGTACCCAGTCAGGCCCAAGAAAGGTCTGACCTGAGTCTGGGTAGTTGGAGGAGACCAGTCCTTTATGGTCTGGATCTTACTCTCCAGTGGTTGAACTTGGCCTCCACCTACAAGGTGGCCCAAGTATACAACTTTACTCTGCCCTATCTGGCACTTGGTGGCCTTGATAGTGAGGCCTGCCTTTTGCAGAGCCTCTTGCACTTCCTTCATGTGGACCAGGTGATCCTCCCAGGTGGAGCTGAAGACAGCAATATCATCCAGATATGCTGCGCAAAAGTCATCCAACCCAGTAAGGACTTCATTCACCAACCTTTGGAAGGTGGCAGGTGCATTTTTCAAACCAAAGGGCATCACCACAAATTGGTAATGTCCTCCTGGGGTAGAAAATGCTGTCTTGGCCTTGGAGTCCTCAGATAATCTGATTTGCCAATAGCCATCTGTCAAATCAAATGTGCTCAAATATTTGGCAGAAGCCAACTTGTCAATGAGCTCATCTGCCCTTGGAATAGGGTGTGCATCTGTCCTAGTGACAGCATTGAGTCCTCTGTAATCCACACAGAACCTCATCTCTCTCTTGCCATCTTTGGTTTGAGGTTTGGGGACCAGAACCACTGGGCTAGCCCAGGGGCTCTCTGAAGGCTCAATAACACCTAATTCCAGCATCTTTTGCACCACAGTCTTTATACAGTACCTGACATGGTCAGGCTGCCTGTAAATCTTGCTTTTCACAGGAAGTCTGTCACCAGTGTCCACCACATGGGTACACCAGTTAGTCTGACTGGGTGTCAATGAGAACATATGTCTGTATGACTGCAAAACCTGTCTACAGTCATGTTGCTGCTGGTCAGTGAGGCTGCCATCTAAGGCCACACCATCCACTGAACCATCTTCAGGGTTCTGAGTTAACAGGTCTGGGAGAGGGTCACTCTCTTCCTCCTGCCCCTCATCTGTAGCCATGAGCAAGCCCATGTCTGCCCTGTCAACATATGCCTTCAGTCTGTTGACATGGAGCACCCTGTGGGGGCTCCTGGGAGTTCCTAGGTCCACCAAGTAGGTAACCTCACCCTTCTTCTCAACAATTGTATGGGGTCCAGACCATTTGTCTTGGAGTGCTGCTGGGGCCACTGGCTCCAACACCCATACCTTCTGTCCAGGCTGATACTCAGTCAGGACAGCCTTTTGGTCATGCCAAGCTTTCTGTAATTCTTGGCTAGCCTCCAGGTTTTTAGATTCGTTTTTCCATATACTCAGCCATCCTGGAGCGGAGACCAAGTACATAGTCCACTATGTCTTGTTTAGGCTTTTTGAGAGGTAACTCCCGTCCGTCCTTCACTAGACACAGGGGTCCTCTTACAGGGTGCCCAAACAACAATTCAAAGGGGCTGAAGCCAACCCCCTTTTGAGGGACCTCTCTGTAAGCAAACAAAAGGCAGAGTAGAAGGATGTCCCATCTCCGCCTGAGCTTTTCTGGTAATCCTTTGATCATACTCTTTAGGGTCTTGTTAAATCTCTCAACAAGCCCATTAAACTGTGGATGATAAGGAGTGGTGAACTTGTAGTTGACACCACATTCCTTCCACATAGCTGTCAAGTATCCTGACATGAAGTTTGCACCTCTATCAGATACTACCTCCTTAGGAAACCCCACTCTGGAGAAAACTTCAAGTAAGGCCCTGGCCACAACAGGAGCTGTTGTGGTCCTACGTGGAATTGCCTCTGGGGACCTGGTGGCATGGTCCACCACCACCAGTATGAATCTGTGCCCAGATGCTGTAGGGGGATCCATTAGACCTACAATAGCAATCCCCACTCTCTCAAAGAGAACCCCCACCACAGGGAGTGGTATCAGGGGGGCCTTTGTTGTGCCACCTGCCTTACCACTGGCTTGGCAGGTTACACAGGAGCGACAAAACTCCTTGGTGTCTTCAGACATGTGAGGCCAGTGAAAGTGAGGGACAAGCATGTCCCAAGTCTTATTCTGGCCTAGGTGTCCTGCTAAGGGAATATCATGGGCCAAAGTAAGAAGGAAGCCCCTAAATTGCAGAGGTATAACCAACCTCCTGGTTGTACCAGGCTTGGGATCTCTACACTCTGAATAAAGGAGCCCATCATCCCAATATACTTTATGGGTACCTTGAGCATTCCCAGCAGCCTCAGCAGCAGCCTGCTGTCTGAGGGGTTCAAGGGAAGGACAGGTTAACTGAGCCTGCCCCAAGTCTGCCCTAGAAGGTCCCCCTGTCCCCAGAAACTCAACCTGATCAGGTTCAAGTTCTTCAGGGACAG
Organism: Lissotriton vulgaris; assembly: GCF_964263255.1. Lineage (NCBI taxonomy): Eukaryota > Metazoa > Chordata > Amphibia > Caudata > Salamandridae > Lissotriton > Lissotriton vulgaris. Next base: position 468,540,568 of record NC_141700.1, on the reverse strand, counting down.
TTCCTTCAGGGGTCTCAAGATCATCTTCCTGTGAAGGCTGATCCTCACTTGTAGGCAGTTGGGAAGGCACAGCCTTTACCCTCCTGTTCTTTCTCTTGGAAGGTGCTTGGTCCATTGTTCCAGGATCCAAGACCTGAGGTTCAGAGAGGCACTTTTTGGCCTGTCACCTGGTCACAGCAAGGACATGTGATGATATCCCTAACATCTCTGCATGAGTCCTGTACTCAACTTCTGACCATAGAGAGTTCTCCAGGTCATTGCCCAACAAACATTCAACTGGGAGATCAGCACTAACCACAACTCTTTTTAGGCCAGTTACCCCTCCCCAGGAAAAGTTAACAATTGCCACACTATGTGTAGTGGTGACATTGCTGGCATTGGTCACCAGGTAATTATCACCTGGCAGGTATTGTCCAGGGTCCACAAAGCTAGGTGTCACCATAGTGACACTGGCACATGTGTCCCTGTAGGCTTGAGCCACTTTTTCATTAATCAAAGGCGTCTGCCTGTACTTGCCCAGATTACTGGGGCTGACAGTAGGGGTCCAATCTAGTTCCCCATCACAAATCAGAACAGCCTGTGTAGGGGTTCTGACTAGGCCAGAATCTCCCTCAGTTCCCAAAGTGATACCCACTACCCCCTTGGTTTGTTGACCAACACTGCCAACTGTACTAGTGGGTGCAGGTGCCTTAGGGACGGCAGTGTTGGGGGCTCCACCTTTTTTACACTCACTTGTCCAGTGAGAGGTGTTTTTACAAGTACTACACCAGGGTTTCCTTTGACCTTCGTTCTTCTTTTTCCTGGAAGTTTGGGACCCACTCTCAGTATTAGTTTGGGGCCCTGTTGAAGACTTCTGGTCTTTAGCTTTCTGCTCCCCACCCTTCTGGTCTGTTTTCTTCTGGTCACCACCCTGGTTCTGGTTCTTTTGCTTAACCCTGGTTCTAACCCATTTGTCTGCCCTCTTTCCCAATTCTTGGGGAGAGGTCAGATCTGAGTCAATCAGGTATTGATGCAACTGCTGGTTCTGACAATTATTTAAGATTTGTTCTCTCATAATCAAATTATACAATCCTGTATAGTCTGTAACCTTACTTCCCAGCAACCATCCCTCCAGAGCCTTAGTGGCACTTTCAACAAATTCAGACCAGTCCTGAGTCTGTGTCTTCTGGGTGTCTCTGAACATTAACCTGTACTGTTCAGTGGTTAAGCCTAACCCATCAATCAGAGCACTCTTCAGGACCAGGTAGTTTCTAGAATCCCCATCACTAACTGTGAGGAGTCTGTCTCGGCCTCTACCTTCAAAGGAGAGCCACAAGATTGCTGCCCACTGCTCCTGAGGGATCTGCTGTACTCTGCATGCTCTCTCAAGTGCAGTTATCCATTTGTGGATGTCATCCCCAGCTTTGTAGGGGGGGACAATTTTACTCAGGTTTCTGTTATCAAAAGACCTGTCTTTATCCTTGTGGATAATGCTGCCACCAGTGGGTACTAACCCACTCTCTCTAGACTGTCTTGCTCTAGCAAGTTTCTCTTGGGCCAGGGCAACTTCTAATTCTTGCTTCTGGATCCTAAGCTCAGCCTCTCTCATTTTGGCCTCATGTTCCCTTCTCTGAGGGCTAGTCAACCCCCTTCTGGAGTGACCATGAGAGCCTCTAGAAGCTTGGGAGGTATTGGATTCACCAGAGTGATTCCTCCTCCTCCTGGGCTCCTGGTTAAATCCACTTGGGGGTCTGAGTGAATTTACTCCTGACTCAGTCCCAAATACACTTAAGTTAGCCAGGCTAAGCCTGTTGGCTGGCACCTGACTATGTCTACCATCATCACGAGTCACTGCTCTCCCCTTCTGTCTCCTCCTCTTCCTCCTCCTCTTCATCAGGCTGAGTACTTCCAGTGACTTGGTCATCCTCATCTAGCTGGACTACAGGGACAGGGGCGTCAGTATTGTCATCTTCAGTGGGAGAGCCTCCTTCAGCATTCCCTGTGGGGTTTGCTTTAGAGGTCTTTAGAGCCTCAGACTGGTCTAAGAGCTCTCTAAGGTGGTCTGTAGTAGGGGTTGGCATGTCCTAAGACCTCTTAAGGCACAAAGCTGCCATAATTCCTTGAAGTTAAGCATAGCAAATTTGGATGGCGCCCTTGGAGGGTCACTCTCAACAGGAGTAAGTCCAGTGGACCCTTCTGCTCCAGACAGCTCTAGTGAGGGTGGATGTATTGCAATCTACCTACACTGGTGTTTACCTACTAAACCTATCTAGTAGTTGTAGTCAGGGTATGCTACTCCCTATCCTCTACAACAACTAAGTTCAGTAGAACTTAAGTATACTAGTCTTGTTTTATATGTACCTAGCAGGTACCTGTATGATCTTTCAAATGATACTCTCAAAGATTGTAATGGTAAAACAACAGCAAGCTCAGATCCCAATCCACTGCTCACCAATGTGAGAAGTTGGCCTGGTATATGATGCTCACTAGTTCTAGTGATCACCTTGTACCATGCCAAGCAACCCTTATGATGATTGGTTGTAAGTCAACCTTATAGACCAGCTATCCTAGTGGTAGCGTGGACAAAGCAGTCTTAGGCTAAACTCTGAAAGGCAAGTGAAGCAAGCTGTTTTACCATACACAATCCCCTTAAATACCAAATGAAGGGACACCACACAGATATATATTGAAAATATATATATATTTATGAAAAAATAATTTCTAAAGCGCATGGCTGCCCTTGAGCGTCCCAGCGCTACGTGTACACACAGACAGACCTCCTCTGAACCGCATCCCGAGATGTTAGTCATTTTAACTACAAATATCCCCTATACTCTTTATGTGCACAGAAGCACAAGCGTTAAAACAAAACACAGTTTAAATACACAAAAGTTGCACAATATGGATGAGCCCGAGGGGCCACCTAAACCATATACTAAGAAAGTGGTATAAGAGATACAAATCGAAAAGGAAATAGGCCTAGGGCCTTGGGAATCGCTGAAGCTGATCGGGACTAGCAGTGACTAAGTCGGGAAAGGCCCGCGGGACTCGGTGCAGTGTTTAAAGTGCACGCATTCACCAATGTTAAGTCTATGGTGCGTAAAAGTTGCAAACTTAGTGTTTTAGGAACCTTACCAGTGACCTAGAGAGATGAAACTTTAGACACATACACTAGAGGTGTGTACCAGTGTGGGAACACCGGCGTTGCTGAGTTACCGCACCCACAGGAAGCGGGTGCACAGGTGCGAAGTAGTGTCGGGTTTCGTCACGCAGGTCAATGGTGCTTGGAGCTGAAGATGCTGCAGGCGGCTCGATGTGAAGAGTTCCGGTGGATCCAAAGGTGGATCTGAAGTGGTGAAGACCTGAAAGCAGAGGGGACAATGTTCAAAGTCACTAGCCAGTGACTACCGTGGAACCAGATTGGAACCAGGCGATGTCGGGTGCAAACAGGCGTTGAGGTGTAGCTTCTCTCAGCAGCCACGTGGACACGAAGAGGTTGAGGACGTCCATGAGTCGATCACGAGCTGTCCCACGAAGGCTCTAGCTGATGGCGGTGTCGGCAACTTGATCGGAGCAAACAGGCCTTGGCTAATGCAAGCCATGCAGGAAGTGAAAAAGGCTTATCACTCCGACCAGCAAGGTCAGAGCGGGTGCTCCTTTTTACAGGAGCGAGGGCAAGTCTGGAGCAACCAGACCCGCAGTGTAGATTGTAGGTTTCGTCGCCAAGATGGCCGCTGACCACGTGGCAAGTGGCCGGGATGGCGCGTCGAGTGGCACGATGCAAAAGGGCCCCACGCAGATTGTGGAGATGCTGGGGGGCTGATCTTCGGTGCAAGGGCTGCTCGGTTGTGGGGCTTCTCAAACCCCAAAGCACAGCGTCGAGGGTGCCTCGGGTGCTGCGCAGTCAGCGTCTCGGGGTTCTTCGAAGATGTCCGGTCCCACGTCTCTCGGTGCCTCCACGGGTCCCTTCTTTGCAGGGACTGTGGATCGGTCTGTGAGAAGTCTGGGAGTCTGGGTCTCGTCAGGCTCTGGGCTCGGGCGGGAGGCGGCGGCAAAGCAGACCATGTACCATGCCAAGCAACCCTTATGATGATTGGTTGTAAGTCAACCTTATAGACCAGCTATCCTAGTGGTAGCGTGGACAAAGCAGTCTTAGGCTAAACTCTGAAAGGCAAGTGAAGCAAGCTGTTTTACCATACACAATCCCCTTAAATACCAAATGAAGGGACACCACACAGATATATATTGAAAATATATATATATTTATGAAAAAAGAATTTCTAAAGCGCATGGCTGCCCTTGAGCGTCCCAGCGCTACGTGTACACACAGACAGACCTCCTCTGAACCGCATCCCGAGATGTTAGTCGTTTTAACTACAAATATCCCCTATACTCTTTATGTGCACAGAAGCACAAGCGTTAAAACAAAACACAGTTTAAATACACAAAAGTTGCACAATATGGATGAGCCCGAGGGGCCACCTAAACCATATACTAAGAAAGTGGTATAAGAGATACAAATCGAAAAGGAAATAGGCCTAGGGCCTTGGGAATCGCTGAAGCTGATCGGGACTAGCAGTGACTAAGTCGGGAAAGGCCCGCGGGACTCGGGTGCAGTGTTTAAAGTGCACGCATTCACCAATGTTAAGTCTATGGTGCGTAAAAGTTGCAAACTTAGTGTTTTAGGAACCTTACCAGTGACCTAGAGAGATGAAACTTTAGACACATACACTAGAGGTGTGTACCAGTGTGGGAACACCGGCGTTGCTGAGTTACCGCACCCACAGGAAGCGGGTGCACAGGTGCGAAGTAGTGTCGGGTTTCGTCACGCAGGTCAATGGTGCTTGGAGCTGAAGATGCTGCAGGCGGCTCGATGTGAAGAGTTCCGGTGGATCCAAAGGTGGATCTGAAGTGGTGAAGACCTGAAAGCAGAGGGGACAATGTTCAAAGTCACTAGCCAGTGACTACCGTGGAACCAGATTGGAACCAGGCGATGTCGGGTGCAAACAGGCGTTGAGGTGTAGCTTCTCTCAGCAGCCACGTGGACACGAAGAGGTTGAGGACGTCCATGAGTCGATCACGAGCTGTCCCACAAAGGCTCTAGCTGATGGCGGTGTCGGCAACTTGATCGGAGCAAACAGGCCTTGGCTAATGCAAGCCATGCAGGAAGTGAAAAAGGCTTATCACTCCGACCAGCAAGGTCAGAGCGGGTGCTCCTTTTTACAGGAGCGAGGGCAAGTCTGGAGCAACCAGACCCGCAGTGTAGATTGTAGGTTTCGTCGCCAAGATGGCCGCTGACCACGTGGCAAGTGGCCGGGATGGCGCGTCGAGTGGCACGATGCAAAAGGGCCCCACGCAGATTGTGGAGATGCTGGGGGGCTGATCTTCGGTGCAAGGGCTGCTCGGTTGTGGGGCTTCTCAAACCCCAAAGCACAGCGTCGAGGGTGCCTCGGGTGCTGCGCAGTCAGCGTCTCGGGGTTCTTCGAAGCTGTCCGGTCCCACGTCTCTCGGTGCCTCCACGGGTCCCTTCTTTGCAGGGACTGTGGATCGGTCTGTGAGAAGTCTGGGAGTCTGGGTCTCGTCAGGCTCTGGGCTCGGGCGGGAGGCGGCGGCAAAGCAGACGTCGAGTTGCTGGATGGTGCCTGTGTTCACAGGGTGGCCACTCCTTGGCCACAAGGGACATGCTCTTCAGTCTTCTGTGCAGCAGAATGTCGAAGTCCAGTCTTCTTCTTTATTCCAAGTTGATTCCGGATGATCTGAGGTGCTATGGCACTGCTCCCACTCTTATTTCCAATCTGAGGGGTGGATCACCTGCTAGGTCCCTCCTCTGGGTGGAACCAGGAAGGGGGGCGGTTACACCCCCTTTTCTTTGTCCAGCTCCTCGCCAGGACTTTGGACGGGCTAATGCACAAGGACACCTTGTGTGCCCCGGGCATGTCTGATTCTATTCAGCCCTGTCCTACCCAATACACAAAATCCTGTCTGGGGTGGTGCTCGCACCTCCCAAGGCAGGAAACCCTTTGTCCAAGCCTCCCTCGCTGGAAGGACTCCCAGCAGCAGGAGGTCAGACTTGTGTCTGTGGTGGCAGCATCCATTTTGTGATGCTGAGGCTCGAGTTTAACTTTAACCGGGGTTCAGGTTATGTACATGCCGTGTCCTTCTAGAAGGGTGGAATGCTATCCCCGTCGACAGAATTGTCGAGGGGATAGTATTCCAAATCGTATGACACCTTACTCGACATGTTTTGATAAAGCCAAACCAAAGTTAGCATATAACCGCGAGAATTATAATGCACTTAAGAGTATATGGTATGGCAATATCCCGGAACAGCTAAGGGAGTTGTTCCCGACAGCTGCAGACAGGCTCATCTCATGCTAGAGCACCACCTCACATGTAACCACGCATTCTGCCCCCAGGATTGCAGGGGCCTTCCATAGGAATGGCTTATAGGTTAATATGTGTTCAGTTAAGGTTAGATATAGGGATACTATATCTAAGCAAGAGGTGATTACACCAACTTACCCCAGCTGAGTGATCAGCCAGTTGTGTCAAATATGGAGGCAAGGCCAGGGGTGGCACAATACATGCTGCAGCCCCTGGTAGGCCTTGGATGCACCTATGCCCTGGGTACCTATGGTACACTGTTACAGGGGCCTATAAGGTGAACCAGTATCCAATTCGTAATGCACCTAGAGTGCATTGGCATTAATTTAGAGAGAGAACAGCAGGCTGGGGGTCTGTTCAGCAGGCCCACAGCCACATTAAGTCATAAACCAGTGAAGCAAAAAGCAAAAATTTGGGGTGACCATAGGATAGCAGACCCTACTCCCCTACACCGAGGCCTGGAACTCCCTACCAGTCCAGATTAGGACGGAACCCGACTACCTGAGATTTCGCAGACAGCTAAAAACATGGCTCTTTTAGATCTGCCTCTGCCCTGCCTGGGTTTCTGCTAGGAGTTTTTTTCTGCAAGCGCTCTGAGAGCTTCGGGTGATTTATGCGCTATACAAATGCAATAAAAGTAAAAGTAAAGTAAAGGGGGGTATGAGGAGAGGGGGGGTATGAGGAAAGGGGGGAAAATGAGGAAAAGGGGGAGTATAAGGAGAGGGGGAGAATAAGGGGAGAGGGGGAGTATGAGGAGAGGAGGGAATATGAGGAGGGGGGAGTATGAGGAGAGGGAGATTATGAGGTGAAATAGGATTATGAGGAGAGGGGGGAGTATGTGGAGAGAGGGGGGATTATGAGCCGAGAGGGAAAAGAACAAAGAAATGGGGGACTATGAGGAGTGAGAGGGTATGAGGAGAGAGGGGGAGTATGAGGAGAGGGGTGAATATGAGGAAAAGGGGGGAATATGAGGAAAAGGGGGGAGTATGAGGAGAGGGGGAGTATGAGGGGAAGTCTGAGGAGAGGGGGAGTATGAGGAGAGAGGGGGAGTATGAGGAGAGAGGTGGGAGTATGAGGAGAGAAGGGGGAGTATGTGGAGAGAGTGGCAAGTATGAGGAGAGAAGGGGAGTATAAGGAGAGAGGGGGAAGTATGAGGAGAGAGGGGGAAGAATGTGGAGAGAGGGGGGGAGTAAAAGGAGGGAGGGGGTGTATGAGGAGAGAGGGGGTAGTATGAGGAGAGAGGCAGGAGTATGAGGAGATGGGGGAGTATGAGGACAGATGGGGATATGAGAAGAGAGGGGGGAGTATGAGGAGAGGGGGGTATGATGAGAGAGGGAGGAGTAAGAGGAGAGAGGAGGGAGTATGAGGAGAGAGGTGGCAGTATGAGGAGAGAAGGGGCGTATGTGGAGAGAGGGGCATGTATGAGGAGAGAGGAGGGAGTATGAGGAGAGAGGGGGAAGTATGAGGAGAGGGGGAGAATATGGAGAGAGGGGGGAGAATGTGGAGAGAGGGGGCGTATAAGGAGAGCTGGGGTGTATGAGGAGAGAGGGGGAAGTATGAGGAGAGAGGGGCGAGAATGTAGAGAGAGGGGGAGTATAAGGAGAGAGGGGGTGTATGAGGATAGAGGGAGTAGTATGAGGAGAGAGGCAGGAATATGAGGAGATGGGGGAGTACGAGGAGAGATGGCGTATGAAGAGAGGAGGGAATATTAGGAGAGGGGGAAGTATGAGGAGAGGGGGAGTAGGAGGAGAGGGGGAGGTATGAGAAGAGAGGGAGGAGTAAGAGGAGAGAGGGAGGAGTATGAGGAGAGAGGGAGTATGAGGAGAGAGGGGGAGTATGAGGACAGAGAGGGGGTATGAGGACAGCGGGGAATATGAGGAGAAAGGGGAGTATGAGGATAGAGGGGGGGAGTATGAGGAGAGAGAGGCGAGAATGAGGAGAGAGGAGGTATATCAGGAGAGGGGGAGTATAAAGAGAGAGGGGAAGTGTGAGGGGGGAGTATGAGGAGAGAGAGGAGGAGTATGAGGAGAGAGGGGGGGAGTATGTGGAAAGAGGGGTGAGTATGAGGAGAAAGGAGGAGTATAAGGAGAGAGGGGGATTATGAGGAGAGTGGGGGGGAGTATGAGGTGAGGAGGGAATATGAGGAGTGAGGGGGTATGAGGAGAGAGGGGGGAGTATGAGGGGAGAGGGAGAGTATGAGGAGAGGGGGGAATATGAGGAGTGAGGGGGTATGAGGAGAGAGGGGGGAGTATGAGGAACGGTGGGAATATGAGGAAAAGTGGGAGTATAAGGAGAGGGGGGGGGAGTATGAGGGGAGAGGAAGTATGAGGAGAGGGGGAGTATGAGGAGAGAGGAGGGAGTATGAGGAGAGAGGTGGCAGTATGAGGAGAGAAGGGGGAGTATGTGGAGAGAGGGGGAAGTATGAGGAGAGAGGGGGAGTATAAGGAGAGAGGGGGTGTATGAGGAGAGAGGGGGTGTATGAGGAGAGAGGGGGAAGAATGTGGAGAGAGGGGGGGAGTAAAAGGAGGGAGGGGGTGTATGAGGAGAGAGGGGGTAGTATGAGGAGAGAGGCAGGAGTATGAGGAGATGGGGGAGTATGAGGACAGATGGGTATATGAGAAGAGAGGGGGAGTATGAGGAGAGGGGGGTATGATGAGAGAGGGAGGAGTAAGAGGAGAGAGGAGGGAGTATGAGGAGAGATGTGGCAGTATGAGGAGAGAAGGGGCGTATGTGGAGAGAGGGGCATGTATGAGGAGAGAGGAGGGAGTATGAGGAGAGAGGGGGAAGTATGAGGAGAGGGGGAGAATATGGAGAGAGGGGGGAGAATGTGGAGAGAGGGGGCGTATAAGGAGAGCGGGGGTGTATGAGGAGAGAGGGGGTAGTATGAGGGGAGAGGCGGGAGTATGAGGAGATGGTTGGAGTATGAGGAGAGATGGGGGAGTATGAGGAGAGAGGTGTCAGTATGCGGAGAGAAGGGGGAGTATGTGGAGAGAGGGGCAAGTATGAGGTGAGAGGGGGAGTATAAGGAGAGAGGGGGGAGTATGAGGAGAGAGGGGCGAGAATGTAGAGAGAGGGGGAGTATAAGGAGAGAGGGGGTGTATGAGGATAGAGGGAGTAGTACGAGGAGAGAGGCAGGAATATGAGGAGATGGGGGAGTACGAGGAGAGATGGCGTATGAAGAGAGGAGGGAATATTAGGAGAGGGGGAAGTATGAGGAGAGGGGGAGGTATGAGAAGAGAGGGAGGGGTATGAGGAGAGAGGGAGTATGAGGAAAGAGGGGGAAGAATGAGGAGAGAGGGGATATGAGGAGAGAGGGGGAGTATGAGGACAGAGAGGGGGGTATGAGGACAGCGGGGAATATGAGGAGAAAGGGGAGTATGAGGATAGAGGGGGGAGTATGAGGAGAGAGAGGCGAGAATGAGGAGAGAGGAGGTATATCAGGAGAGGGGGAGTATAAAGAGAGAGAGGGGAAGTGTGAGGGGGGAGTATGAGGAGAGAGAGGAGGAGTATGAGGAGAGAGGGGGGTATGTGGAAAGAGGGGTGAGTATGAGGAGAAAGGAGGAGTATAAGGAGAGAGGGGGATTATGAGGAGAGTGGGGGGGGAGTATGAGGTGAGGAGGGAATATGAGGAGAGGGGGGAGTATGAGGGGAGAGGGAGAGTATGAGGAGAGGGGGGAATATGAGGAGTGAGGGGGTATGAGGAGAGAGGGGGGAGTATGAGGAACGGGGGGAATATGAGGAAAAGTGGGAGTATAAGGAGAGGGGGGAGTATGAGGGGAGAGGAAGTATGAGGAGAGGGGGAGTATGAGGAGAGAGGAGGGAGTATGAGGAGAGAGGTGGGAGTATGAGGAGAGAGGTGGCAGTATGAGGAGAGAAGGGGGAGTATGTGGAGAGAGGGGGAAGTATGAGGAGAGAGGGGGAGTATAAGGAGAGAGGGGGTGTATGAGGAGAGAGGGGGTGTATGAGGAGAGAGGGGGAGTATAAGGAGAGAGGGGTATATGAGGAGAGAGGGGGCAGTATGAGGAACGGGGGAATATGAGGAAAAGTGGGAGTATAAGGAGAGGGGGGAGTATGAGGGGAGAGGAAGTATGAGGAGAGGGGGAGTATGAGGAGAGGGGAGGGAGTATGAGGGGAGAGGGGCAAGTATGAGGAGAGAAGGAGAGTATAACGAGAGGGGGGAAGTATGAGGATAGAGGGGGAAAAATGTGGAGAGGTGGGGAAGAATGTGGAGAGAGGGGGGAGTATAAGGAGAGAGGGGTATATGAGGAGAGAGGGGGCAGTATGAGGAGAGAGGCAGGAGTATGAGGAGATGGGGGAGTATGAGGACAGATGGGGTATGAAGAGAGAGGGGGGAGTATGAGGAGAGGGGGTATGATGAGAGAGGGAGGAGTAAGAGGAGAGAGGAGAGAGGAGGGAGTAGGAGGAGAGAAGGGAGGAATGTGGAGAAAAGAGGAACATAAGGAGAGAGGGGGTGTATGAGGAGAGGGGATTATGAGGAGAGGGGGAGTATGAGGAGAGGAGGGAATATGAGGAGAGGAGGGAGTATGAGGGGAGGAGGGAATATGAGGAGAGGGGGTAGTATGAGGAGAGGGGGGATTATGAGGGGAAGAGGATTATGAGGAGAGGGGGAGTATGAGGAGAGAGGGGGGATTATGAGCCGAGAGGGAGGAGTATGAAGAGATGGGGGAGTATGAGGAGAGAGGGGGGTATGAGGAGAGAGGGGATCATGAGGAAAAGGGGGAGTATGAGGGAGGGAGTATGAGGGGAGAGGGGAAGTCTGAGGAGAGGGGGAGTATGAGGAGAGAAGGGGGAGTATGTGGAGAGAGGGGGAAGTATGAGGAGAGAGGGGGAGTATAAGGAGAGAGGGGGTGTATGAGGAGAGAGGGGGTGTATGAGGAGAGAGGGGGAGTATAAGGAGAGAGGGGTATATGAGGAGAGAGGGGGCAGTATGAGGAGAGAGGCAGGAGTATGAGGAGATGGGTGAGTATGAGGAGAGGGGTTTATGATGAGAGAGGGAGGAGTAAGAGGAGAGAGGAGGGAGTATGAGGAAGAAGGGAGAATGCAGAGAAAAGAGGAATGTAAGGAGAGAGGGGGTGTATGAGGAGAGAGGGGGTAGTATGAGGAGACAGGAAGGAGTATGAGGAGAGGGGAATATGAGGAGAGGGGAGAATGAGGAGAGGAGGGAATATGAGGAGAGGGGGGAGTATGAGGGGAGAGGGGGAGTATGAGATGAGGAGGGAATATGAGGAGAGGGGGGAGTATGAGGAGAGGGGGGATTATGAGGAGAAAGAGGATTATGAGGAGAGGGGGGAGTATGAGGAGGAGGGGGTTATGTGGCGAGTAGGGAGGGGGAGTATGTAGAGGGGCAAGTATGAGGAGAGAAGGAGAGTATAACGATGAGAAAACACACACCACCAAACACACCCCCACCAAACTAACCTAAAACACCCACAACTCCCCACAAACCCCTGTGGAGAGGTGGGGAAGAATGTGGAGAGAGGGGGAAGTATAAGGAGAGAGGGGTATATGAGGAGAGAGGGGGCAGTATGAGGAGAGAGGCAGGAGTATGAGGAGATGGGGGAGTATGAGGACAGATGGGGTATGAAGAGAGAGGGGGGAGTATGAGGAGAGGGGGTATGATGAGAGAGGGAGGAGTAAGAGGAGAGAGGAGAGAGGAGGGAGTAGGAGGAGAGAAGGGAGGAATGTGGAGAAAAGAGGAACATAAGGAGAGAGGGGGTGTATGAGGAGAGGGGATTATGAGGAGAGGGGGGGGAGTATGAGGAGAGGAGGGAATATGAGGAGAGGGGGGAGTATGAGGGGAGGAGGGAATATGAGGAGAGGGGGTAGTATGAGGAGAGGGGGGATTATGAGGGGAAGAGGATTATGAGGAGAGGGGGGAGTATGAGGAGAGAGGGGGGATTATGAGCCGAGAGGGAGGAGTATGAAGAGATGGGGGAGTATGAGGAGCGAGGGGGGTATGAGGAGAGAGGGGATCATGAGGAAAAGGGGGAGTATGAGGGAGGGAGTATGAGGGGAGAGGGGAAGTCTGAGGAGAGGGGGAGTATGAGGAGAGAGGGGGTGTATGAGGAGAGAGGGAGTAGTATGAGGAGAGGCATGAGTATGAGGAGATGGGGGAGTATGAGGAGAGATGGGGTAGTATGAGGAGACAGGAAGGAGTATGAAGAGCGGGAATATGAGGAGAGGGGGAGCATGAGGAGAGGAGGGAATATGAGGAGAGGGGGGAGTATGAGGGGAGAGGGAGAGTACGAGGAGAAGGGGGAGTATGAGGAGAGGGGGGAGTATGAAGATAGGGGGGAGTATGAGGAGAGAGGGGGATTATGAGGAGAGAGGGAAGAGTATGACGAGATGGGGGGAGTATGAGGAGTGAGGGGGGTATGAAGAGAGAGGGGGAGTATGAGGAAAGGGGGTGAATATGAGGAAAAGGGGGAGTATAAGGAGAGGGGGGAATGAGGGGAGATGGGGGGAGTATGAGAGGAGGGAATATGAGGAGAGGGGGGAGAATGAGGTGAGGGGGGATTATGAGGAGAAAGAGGATTATGAGGAGAGGGGGGAGTATGAAGAGAGAGGGGGGAGTATGAAGAGAGAGGGGGGACTATGAGGCGAGAGGGAGGAGTATGAAGAGATGAGGGGAGTATGAGGAGTGAGGGGGTATGAGGAGAGGGGGGAGTATGAGGAAAGAGGAATATGAGGAAATGGGGGAGTATGAGGAGAGGGGAGAGTATGACGGGAAGTCTGAGGAGAGAGGAGTATGAGGAGTGTAGGAAGGGGGAGTCTCTAGTTGGCGCAGTGCAGCACTGGTGACAAGCAGGGACTCTCTCTTCCTCGTCAGGGCTGAGGGTTACCTTCAAGAACAACCCCTGCTTACCCTCTAGGTAGTGTGGCACAAGCAGTCTAGGCTAATCTCTGGGGCACATAGGGTTAAACATTTGCAATATTACACCATCACCACCAACCCACCACACAATGACACCAAACTGTATTTCTGTAAAAATATCTTCTTTATATATATCTTTAGATCAGGCTTGTAAATACAGTCTTTGCGTAGTTTAAAAAAATGGTTCCAGCAACTTGTAAATATGCCACAGTTCTTATTCTACTTCTTCTAGTCTTTCAAAGGTATTCTTTTAGGGCCTTTTGCCCAGTTCCTGCCAAGTATAGTGCTTTCTGGCGCTTCTGTGTGCTTCCCAGCGCCTCTGTGCAGCTCCTGCTTGAAAATCGGGCCTGGCCTGCCAATGCTCACGCTTCTCGCGTGAGCGGCGAAAGGCACGACCGGGTCTGGCTCTCAGAATGAGTCACAGCTGTGTGGGACTCGCTGCGGAGGGGGCGCCGGCCACAGGGAGTGTCAGGGGGGGCCTCGGGGGGCCAGGAGCGGTGCGAGCCTCTCTGGAGAGGGGAGGCTCGTGCTGAGGTGCAGACTGCAGCTGCGGGGCTCCCAGGGCACGGAAGGTCACAGAGGGCGGTGCGAGCTGCAAAGGGCAGGATGCTCGCACCGCGAGGGGACACAGAGTACCTTTAAAGATTAGGCGAAGGTTGAGGCGGCAATGTCAGGGGTCAGCTCGGTGTCCCGCGTCGCGGTGTCTTCCTTACTGGGCCAGTCAGAGCGGCGGCTCGGCTCGGGCTTGAAGGTTGGCGTTGCGGCGCGGGCCGGGCCAGAGAGACAAAGCGCCTCGAGTCCTGGAAAGAGGGGGCGGCGCCCCGGGCAGCAAAGTGAGGCACAAAACAAGCCATGGCAAAGCACAGGGAGTGCTCCTTCTCTCCCCACGCCGCTGCTGCACACGAACGGCGGCGGCTGGGGCTTCAAGGCACTTTCTCCTTAGGAGCAGGTGGGCAAAAGGCAGAGTCCGGTCTTGCGGTGCAGTCCGCAGTTAGGTAGGCGACAGGCACGGTGCTGGGGCCAGCGAGGCTGGTCCTGGCGATGTTATCTGAGGCCTGCCAGGAAGCAGATGCGTTGCTTGGCGGGACGGGGGTGCCAAGGGCCTCTCAGGGGGCGCAGTGATTCCTTCACAGCGCACTCCGCTTTTCCTCAGGAGGGTTTACCAGGCAGATGCAGATCTCACAGCAGCTTCTCTTTCCAGGGGGGGGTAGCGCCCACTGTTCCTGGGGCGCAGTTCAGGGGGCAAGTTCCACAGCAAGCCCTTGGAGATCTTGGTAAAAGTTTGGCACAAGTTGATAAAAAGCAGTCTTTCAGTCTTTCTTCTCCTGCTCTCCTTCAGCAGCAAGGCACCCACCACAGGCCAGTCTCTTGGGGTCAGAGTCAGTACTTCTCCTTGCAGCTTCCAGGGTCCTTCTCTTCAGGCAGAGCTTCTTCTTTGCGCAAACTGGATCTAATTTACAAGGAGCAGGGCTCCTACTTTTATACCCAGTTTCTTTTGTTCTTACAGGCCAGGGGGGCCTTTGCATAACTGTTCTCAGTCCCTGAGCACTTGTGGTGGGTACTTCTGCTTCTGCATTCAGTGTGAGGGCAGGCACATCAGCCGCTCCCCAGGGGGGCGGAGCCGGCATTGTGCAGACAGGGGCAGCCTGAGCACTTTGTTGACAAGCTTTGGTCCTTCCTGGGCCAGGTGCAGGCTGAGTCATCAGTCGCTCCCCAGGGGGGCGGAGCCAGCATTGTGGTGGCAGAGCACAGCCTGATGCATCATTCAGGGGAAACTCCCACCACCCACTAAGGTGTCATCCTGCTATTCACAACCTGTCAACTTCCAGCCCTGTCACTCACACACTCAGACAGTCAGATACAAACAAGAGCAGAGGCGGGCTGAAATGGTTAGACAAGCAAATGCTAACTTTCCAAAAGTAGCATTTGCAAACCCACGATATTAAAATAAACTTTACTAAAAGAAGTATTTTATTATTCTGAGTTCAGGCATACTAAACATGACTCTCTACCATGTTCCCTGAGCCTGCTGGGATTATAGAGTGTAATAATTCCAGCAGCCCATTCTGGCCTAAAGGGAGCAGGTAGCCTTGCAATAGTGAAAAACGAATTTGGCAGTAATTCACTATTAGGACATGCCACACACATCAGGGCTTGTCCTACCTTACACTTACAATGCACCCTGCCCTAGGGCCTACCATAGGGGTGGCTAATATGAAGTTACGGGAAGGTTTAGGGGCTGGCAAGTGGGTGCACTTGCCCAGCCAGCATGACAGTACCAGACTGCACGCAGGTTCTGCCATGGCAGACCCTAGACACATTTTAAGGCTGCTTCTGTGGGTGGCGCAACCAGCGCTGCAGGCCCACTAGCAGTATTGGCATTTACAAGCCCTGGCACTCCTGGTGCACTTTACTAGGGACTAACAGTAAATCCAATGAACCAATCATGGACATCAATCACATGTACAATTTTCAGTAGGGAGAGCATATGCACTTTAGCACTGGTCAGCAGTGGTAAAGTGCCCAGAGTCATTAAACCAAACAAAATAGGTCAGAGAGAGTATTGGAGGAAGGCAAAAAGTTTAGGGATGACCCTGCCAAGAGGCCCAGGTCCAACAAGGAGAGAGGGGAGTATGAGGAGAGAGGTGGGAGTATGAGGAGAGAAGGGGGAGTATGTGGAGAGGGGGCAAGTATGAGGAGAGAAGGGGAGTATAAGGAGAGAGGGGGAAGTATGAGGTGAGAGGGGGAAGAATATGGAGAGAGGGGGGAGTATAAGGAGAGAGGCAGGAGTATGAGGAGATGGGGGAGTATGAGGACAGATGGGGTATGAGGAGAGAGGGGGAGTATGAGGAGAGGGGGGTAAGATGAGAGAGGGAGGAGTAAGAGGAGAGAGGAGGGAGTATGAGGAGAGAGGTGGCAGTATGAGGAGAGAAGGGGGAGTATGTGGAGAGAGGGGCAAGTATGAGGAGAGAAGGGGAGTATAAGGAGAGAGGGGGAAGTATGAGGAGGGAGGTGGAGAATGTGGAGAGAGGGGGGAGAATGTGGAGAGAGGGGGGAGTATAAGGGGAGCGGGTTGTATTAGGAGAGAGGGGGTACTATGGGGAGAGAGGTGGGAGTATGAGGAGATGGGTGGAGTATGAGGAGAGATGGCGGAATGAGGAGAGAGGGGGAGTATGAGGAGAGTGGGGGAGTATGACGTCAGAGAGGGGGAGTATGAGGACAGGGGGAGTATGAGGAGAGCGAGGGGAGAATGAGGAGAGAGGGGGAATATCAGGAGAGAGGGGGAGTATGTGAAGAGAGGGGAGAGTATGAGGAGAGAGGTGGGAGTATGAGGAGAGAAGGGGAGTATGTGGAGAGAGGGGCGAGTAAGAGGAGAGAGAGGGAGTATAAGGAGAGAGGGGGTATGAGTAGAGAGGGGGAGAGTGTGGAGAGAGGGGGGAGAATGTGGAGAGAGGGGGTATATGATGGGAGAGGGGGTAATATGAGGAGAGAGGCAGGAGTAGGAGGAGAGGGGGGGGGAGTATGAGGACAGATGGGGGTATGAGGAGAGAGGGGGGAGTATGAGGAGAGGGGGGAGTATGAGGAGAGGGGGGAGTATGAGGAGAGAGGGGGGAGAATGAAGAAAGGGGAGAATATGAGAAGGGGGAGTATGAGGAGAGAGGGAGGAGTAAGAGAAGAGAGGAGTGAGAATGAGGGTGGGGAGTATGAGGAGAGAGGGGGAGTATGAGGACAGGGGGAGTAGGAGGAGAGAGAGGGGAGAATGAGAAGAGAGGGGGAATATCAGGAGAGAGGGGGAGTATGTGGAGAGAGGGGCGAGTATGAAGAGAGGGAAGACTATGAGGAGAGAGGGGGGAGTATGAGGAGAGAGGGGGTAGTATGAGGAGATGGGGGAGTATGAGGACAGATGGGGGTATGAGGAGAGAGGGGGGAGTATGAGGAGAGAGGGAGGAGTAAGAGGAGAGAGGAGGGAGTGTGAGGATGGGGAGTATGAGGAGAGAGGGGGGAGAAAGAGGGGAGAGGGGGAATATGAGGAGAGAGGGGGGAGTATGAGGACAGAGAGGGGGGAGTATGATGAGAGGAGGGAATATTAGGAGAAGGGGGAGTATGAGGAGATAGGGAGGAGTATGAAGAGATGGGGGAGTATGAAGAGTAAGGGGGGTATGAGGAGAGAGGGGGGAGTATGAGGAGAGGGGGAGTATGAGGAGAGGGGGGAGTATGATGAGAGAGGGAGGAGTAAGAGGAGAGAGGAGGGAGTGTGAGGATGGGGAGTATGAGGAGAGAGGGGGAGAAAGAGGGGAGAGGGGGAATATGAGGAGAGAGGGGGGAGTATGAGGACAGAGAGGTGGGAGTATGATGAGAGGAGGGAATATTAGGAGAAGGGGGAGTATGAGGAGTATGAAGAGATGGGGGAGTATGAAGAGTGATGGGGGTAGGAGGAGAGAGGGGGAGTATAAGGAGAGGGGGGAGTATGAGGGAGAGGGGAAGTATGAGGAGAGGGGGAGTATGAAGAGAGAGAAGGGGGAGTATGAGGAGAGGTGGCAGTATGAGGAGAGAAGGGGGAGTATGTGGAGAGAGGGGCGAGTATGAGGTGAGAGGGGGAGTATAAGGAGAGAGGGGGAAGTATGAGGAGAGAGGGGGAGAATGTGGAGAGAGGGGGGAATATAAAGAGAGGGGGTGTATGAGGAGAGAGGGAGTAGTATGAGGAGAGAGGCAGGAGTATGAGGAGATGGGGGAGTATGAGGAGAGATGGGGTATGAGGAGGGAGGGGAGTATGAGGAGAGGGGGGGAGTATGAGGAGGGGGGGAGTAGGAGGAGAGGGGGGAGTATGAGGAGAGGGGAGGTATGAGAAGAAAGGGAGGAGTAAGAGGAGAGAGGAGGGAGTATGAGGAGAGGGGGGAGTGTTAGAAATGGGATCCCTGGCTGGCCAGGGCTCGCGCCAAAGTCAGTCAGAGACCACCATTCCTAAGTCAGGGCAAGGGAGTTACACGCCAAGATAACCCCTGCTCACCCTCTAGGTAACGTGACGCGAGCAGCAAGGCTAAACTTGGAGGCTATGTAGGTTAAGTGTTTGCGCGCGCACCCAGCACCAACACCCAAGGCCCACCACAAAGGAAACTCCACACAAGGTTATATAAAAATAGCCTTTGTATTATACCAAAACACATTAGAAGTGCTGGGCAGCTGGTGCAACAATGAAGGGGGCCAACGCTGGAGCCTCGCAGGCTCTGGCCACAAGAAATGCCCCCTAGAGCCTCTCTGGGCTCTCAAAGCAAAGATGCAGCCTCACTGGGTGGTGGGGTCCCTCACGGGGGACCCGGGAACACTTGGGGCGCCTTGAACCTCTCTTGGGCTCTCAAGATAGATAGGCGCTGCTGAGCCTCTCGGGGCTCCGAATAATCAAAACTGTGCCCTGCAACTGTGGCACCCCAGAGCCTCTCAGGGCTCGGTAATAAAAGGCCCCCCGGGACCCTCGGGGGTCCGACACAACTGCTCCCGCTCGTTGGAGCCTCTCTTAGGCTCGGGAATCGAAAATGCCCCCAAGAACCTTGTGGGCTCTCTACAAGAATGCGGCCGCTGGTGGAGCCTCTCGGGGCTCTGGATTCGAAAGATTCCGCCTGGGTAGGGGAGCGGCCCGCTGTCTGCCGGGGCAGCTCTACCCTGAATGCGGTGAGGCCCCTAGAGCCCCCACTGGGTTCTGAAACTACAATGGAGCCTTGTTGGCCAGAGCCAGACGCTGCCCCTGTGCTGGAGTCATTCCCTGCGGTACTCGTAGGGAGAGTCAGGTCCTTTTACTGGAGGGGCGGGGCTGGCACCAGTAATGTGCCCCGACACCCCGCCTCTCCTATAGAACCACTCACCGGGTCTGCTCCGGTCGCGCTGGGCTGTGGAGGCGGGGTGGGCTCCCGTCCTCCTTCCGGCTTCTCTCCTCAATCCCCGGACGCATCCCAGTGCGCGGTAGGCTCCCGCCTGGGCTTCCGGTCGTCCTGTCGTCCCGCCCTGGGCTTGCCTGACTTCCGGCCGGGCAGCGGCGACGATTCCTTTCGCAGGCACGGGGGAAAGATGCCGGGTGGGCACCGGCCAAAGCGAGTGGAGCGTCCCTAGGCGCTAGGGGACAATAAAAGCGCTCCCAGGCGCTTAGAACAATAAGAGTGCTTCCAAGAGCTGGGGACAAAATAAAGCGCTTCTAGGCGCTTGTGGGCAATAAAGCGCTCCCATGCGCTATAAGTACAAATCAAGGGCTCCCAAGCGCTAGCAGGAACCAGCAGGAACCAAAGAGTCCAGGACAAAAGTCCTCCTAGCAGAGCCAGGCAGGGGGGGCAAGGCTGGGCCCAGAGCCAGCTCACTGGGTCTCCAGACAGGGAGACAATCCAAGTGGCGGTCCTCCTGGACCCAGCAAAAGCAGCAGCCCCCCTCAGGCAGGATCCTGGAACAGAACAGTTTGTGTGGGGACACAGCCCCATTTTTATAAAGGTCATTCCTTTGTCTTAGTTCAGGGTGAGGGGAAAAAACTGTCGCAGCTGGTTGGTGAGCACTCTTGATGTGCTCAGCCCCTCACTCTATTCACTGGCAGTGCTAGGGTCGTTGGACGCACCACAGGGGGAGGAGCCAGCATTGTGTGGGGAAAGCCCAGCCCTATTCAGGAACCAGGTGCACTCCTCCCCAGCCATCAGCATGCTAATCTCAACACTCACCACTGGGCAGACCCATCCAGACATCCTGGAGCCAGGCTCCAGCCAATCACGTGTCAGCACACTCACTACACACGCACACCCCTTTCTAGAAGTGGCACTTCCACACTAGACACATTCATGCCGCATACATCATTACGCAGCATTCAATCTCACGAGTTCGCACATACGAAACTCGAGCCTGTACACCTCACGCATCAGAAACTACCAGGGACACAGACATTCCCCATGCATTCCTATGGGAGGGCAGGCCAACCTTACTCCAAGCACTCAGAGTGTGCACGCACTTTCCACTGGGACACAGTGAAAGTGCGCAGAACCCAAAAATCACTACCTCCAATTGACATTCACAAAGCAAAAAGTTTAGGGGTGAACCTGCCAGAAGGGCCAAGTCCAACTGAGGGTTTTATTTTTTTTATTAACCCTGGGGATGATGACACTAGCTTTGACAGGGTCCCGCTTCGTCCGGTGTGTTACTGGACACCAGAGCTGTTTCCACCATCAGATGGGCTCTATTCAGAGGGCCATCAGTTCCTAACAGGCGAGGGGGCCGAATCTTCCAAAGACTTACGCCGTATGGGACTCGAGAGACCAGGAGTCCGTGCGTGACTGCACCTGCGAGGAGCCCCGCCCCTTGCACACCGGAGCTACATAACTTCTCGCAGGACCCGCTGGTGCGGGTCCCGCTTCGTCCGGTGTGTTACTGGACACCAGAGCTGTTTCCACCATCAGAGGGGCTCTATTCAGAGGGCCATCAGTTCCTAACAGGCGACGGGCCGAATCTGCCAAAGACTTACGCCGCACGGGACTCGAGAGACCAGGAGTCCGTGCGTGACTGCACCTGCGAGGAGCCCCGCCCCCGCTTATCTGTAGTTATAGTCACTTCCGACTCCCGCAGCACGGGACGCGCGCGGGTCGAGCCGGCGAAGCCCGGACAAAGGGCGGACAGTCTGTGACAGTCCGGGACAGAACGAGGCAGGGCAGGGACACGGACTTTGGCTGTTGTTTTCGCTGACTTTTCATGTTCGGACGGGGATGTAGAGCCTCCAAACACGTACATGTGAGATTTTAATTCATTTTGTTTATATTTAGGATTGTTTTTAAGGTTCGAGGGAAAGAGCCGTAGTAAGCCCACTAGTAGCATAGTTCTGAAATCAAGTTGTGTTAATCGTGAATTGGTTGTTTGAGGACCTTGGATAATAACTATGTCTAAAGTAAAAACTGGTAAAAACCCTCCCGGTCCAGCCACACTGGATAATTACCTTGTCAAAGTGGTTGATAAAATTAACAAAGATCGTCGATTGTCATTGGGTCGGGGGAGCCCCACAGCCTTGAAACCTACTTCGCCTATACCATCTATTTCACTGTCTATCTCGCCACTGGATGTTAGTTGTAATCACGACCATGTAGAAAATTCACCTATGGTGGTACCTACCGATCTAGCTATTAATCAGGCCTTATCGGACGTTCCCCATGATTCTCCAGTCCAATGTTCGCCGGTACCTAGAGTGCCGAGAGTACTCCGATCAAGTAGAAACATTAGTAGAAACACTCAATCAAAACGTGGGGGGGAACAGAAATAAAAAAAGAGTAGATTCACCATCTAATAATGTTGTCTGTGATTCTGACCTAATAGCTAATAATACCCCGGTCAAAATAGACACTGAACATCTAGATTTTCTGATTGGCATAATAGATAGTAAGATCGACAAGATAGTTAAACCTTTATTGGACAAACTTGATTTTATCACAGCGGAAGTGGTTAGATTAGGAGGCCTTTTGGGACCTTATGTGGATCTAAGTGCTAGAACCCAAGTAGTAGATAAGGGCCCAGGAGTTAACAAAGAGACATCTAAGGCTCCCATTCGGGGACCATGTGCAGTAGCTCCACCTGCAACTAAACCCCCGCCAACAGTATGCAGAGATACAACAACTATAATAGCTCCAGAGAAAAATCCGGGGCCAACCGAAGTGAAGACTAAACGTCTTGTCAATTCACAGCCTGATATACCACCAGACTGTGCACCGATGTGGCTGTCTTGACAAACGTTCCACCAGAAAGAGTGACCGGGAACCTAAATAACCCAGAAACTCATGAATCACTGAAGAACAAAACGGTGTCATGGCTCAATCGAGAGTGTGGTTTCCCAGTGGCATTATCAGACCAGATCTTAACTACTAGAAGAACTAACTGGATAGGCAGATCACATAAGAATATTAGGGGCGATTGTATTATTGTAAATTTCCGTAGCCCCCATCTCGCCACCACTGCATTGTTAAGAGCTACTTCCCTACCCCATCACGAACAGGGAATTTCACTTCGACCATTGGGATACTTCTATAGGCATTTGAGACACGAGCCCACCAATGATCCTACAAGGGGCAGAGGTAGAGGTATAAACATGCCCACCGGCTTTGAGGTTGCCACATCTAACCGATACCAACTTTTGAGTGGCTTAGACCTTAATGATTGACTGGATTCTGACCTGTCCCATTCTCTATTTGGGGTAGTAGCCCCTCTCCTTGGGGCTGGGGAGGGGGTTGAAATAGCTGAAAATTTAGCTAACATACGTGAAAGTGGCAACTTTAGTACCACATCTAGTCTTGGGGTCGCTAATGGCGACCGCAGTGATGGTATGTTGGCAGAGGTAGAGCAGCGGGTAATCTCACCTTCTACGAGCGCATTGCCTGGGACTGATCTATTAAGCCTACCCACTATTAGGTCTGATGAAGTTACTAGACCTCCATCATGTTTAATTGCTAGCTGGAATATCGCAGGTTTAGCGTCAAAGGATGACTTCCAGGGCTGGCCCGACTTTGTTAACACTTTTGATATAATGTGTTTCCAGGAAACTTGGTGCAAAGGCCTAATTAGTTACAACGGTTTTGCCTCATCATTTACCCGCTGTGGCTTTCCCTTCTGGTAGAGCTAAGGGAGGGCTCCTGGTATTGATCTCTGTAAAACTTCCTATCACTGTGTGGAAACACGTACTGGTTGGGGCTCATTCCCAGATTTTATGGCTTTATCAGGCGCATGGTAGAAATATTCTGTTAATCAATTTTTATAATAATATTTTCGATAGCTCTAGGCACCTGGTGGTAACTGCTCTTGAGAGTGCCCTGGATGATATAACTAGGGCATCTAATGTTTTTGATTTTATTTGGGCAGGTGATTTCAATACTGCTGTTTGCACCTTCTCCAACCAAAGGGTCTGTGGGATTACGAACCATTTTGGGGATGTTGAGCTTCATTTTCCACATAATCACTATGGGGAGTCCTTGAATAAACTCTTGGCCTCCCATAATATGGAAATTCTGGCCAACGCAAAGAACGATTAGGTGATACAATCCCCACGTTTATGGGCAGGAACGCAAATACTGTAATCAACTTTATTTGCATGTCCTCCAACCTTATTCCCCGGTGTAAGGCCCCTAAGGTCGTGGATAATATACTTAGCGACCATAATTGTATTATTATTGAGGCCACCCTATGGAAAGAAACACTTGTACCTAGTCCAGGTGTTATTGTCAATATCGAACCACATAGACCGAATGGAACCAGAATTAGATGGAAAAGGGACAAAGCTGAAATGACGTCCAATTCAATTGTTAAAAATGTTTAGTAGAAATCATTGCCATTCTTGAGAGTGTTGATGTTAACGCGGATACTGTCCTTAATTTTATTAATATTAATTCTATCATTGACAGTAAACTTACTAAATCTACCAAGGGCAAATTAGTCCATCGAAGGGGGTGGTTTGATCATGCTTCCACAAATGGGTTAAAGGAGTTAAAAGAGGCATTGGCAGTTAAACCAAGAGTCACAAGTGTGGCCACCCAGCATAGGCACACTTACCAGGCGGCAGTAAAGCGCAGGAAGATCGAGCTACAGAAAGAGGCCTGGGATAAACTCACACAGGCTGCTAAAACTTCTAACTGTTCTTTATTTTGGGCTACAATCAACGGTCCATTTCTTAAAGATGATATAGTGCCTGAATTGACATCCAATGTTGACATGGAAACCTGGGTGAAACACTTTTCAACAATCTTTGACTCGGATAGATCGTTGGGTGATTATGATGATTGTTGGCCCATTGTCCTGCTGAATATTACTATCACCGAGGTCATAGATAGCATTAGTTCTAGTAACGGGGGAAAGGCTCAGGGCCTCGATGGGGTTCCCATCGATGTGTATAAATTAGTCCCTGAGCTATGGGGCCCATTGTTAGCCAACGTTTTTAACGCTGCTGTGTGTAAGGGTGTCCCGCCAACCTGGGAGGAATCTATCATTAAACCAATTCACAAGAAAGGTGATAGGGGGGATGTGAAGAATTATCACCCCCTCTCCTTATTAGATTCCTCTGTGAAGATAATGAGCAGGGTGTTATTAATCAGATTGGAAGAATGGGCCTCATTAAAAGGTATCCTTGCAAATAGCCAATATGGCTTTAGGAAGGGGCGAGGGACCATAGAACAATGTCTAAATCTCGAACTTCTGATAGTAAAGTACACTCAGGCCAAGACGGGCTCTCTTCATCTCTGCTTTGCAGACCTGAGCAGTGCCTTTGACATGGTGGACCATGCCATCCTTTGGGCTAAACTGCTAGAAATGGGGGCACCCGAGGGTATTGTCTATTTTTTGGCCCGACTTTATGTCAATCTGTGCACTAGTGTATGCTATGGTCCAAATAGGGAGTGTACTAATAAGTTCAGGATTGGACGTGGTATAAGGCAAGGGTGTGTCCTCGCCCCACTGCTTTTCACCCTTTTCATTAATTAAGTTGATAGCGTTTTAAAGACAATAGTGGCAGATGCTCCAAAAGCCAATAATCGACGTCCCGGTATTACTTTACGCGGACGACGCCGTGTTACTGTCCAGGACCCCAATAGGTCTTCAACGTTTGATGGATAGGTTTTCGCTTTTATACAGGACAGAAAATTGGTAATAAACAAGTCCAAAACCTATACCATGGAATGTGGAAGAAGGCGTGGGAAACCCCATTCGTATTTTATTGATGGACATAAGGTCCAACAAGTGGACAACTTCAGCTACCTTGGTATAACTCTCTCTAAGAACTGTAGCTGGACCAGTGAGCTTAATAACGTTCGGGCAAAGATGGCGAAAAGTGCCAATGGGGTGTTTAAATTTGCCACCAAATTAGGGGACAAATGGATCAAAGACATGTTAAAAATCTATCACTCGAGAGGTCTTTCCATTGCCCTCTATGGTGCCGGGGCCTGGGGATTTGCCACAGCTGGGAGCTTACAAGTAGAGGAAAATTATTTTTTAAAGAGACTCTTGTGCCTGCCCACTTCAGCTTCTAACGACCTGGTTCACCGAGAGCTCGGTATTCAACACCTGTACGATCTGATCGCCCTAAGACCATTAATGCTATGGCGCGCGATCTGAATGAAAGAAGAGACTACTCTAAATAGAGCCATTATTGGCGACTGCCTCTCTGTTGACAACTACTTAAAGATCCCTTGGTTTAAATATATTATTGATAGCTACCAAGAGATCTATGGCTTTAACATTAAAGTGGACAGACTAGCTGCCTCCTGTTTGCCTAAAACTGTAATGAAGAATGTCTTCCTGACCTATAAGTCAGAGCGGCGGCTAAGTAATAGTGTTAATCTTTCCACCTGTGGGTTTCATGCTAGATTTAATGAGAGTGTGGGATACCAACTATTTTTAAGTGAAGTAACCAGAGCGTCTCATCGGTTTGTTTTAACCAGGTTGAGGTTTGGGATTGTGCACCACTTGGTGGCTTTTCCACTAAATAATAAGCATCCGGCTGCCTGTGTCCTTGTGAATACATTACTACACAAAGCACTCTGCACTTTTTACTGCTATGTAAACTTTATGGAAATTTTCGCATAGCTTATTTAAAACCCCTATTTCTCAAGTTTGGTGTTAGTACTGTATATGATTCTATGAAGCTGCTTTTTAACATGTACCACCCGATGTCTGTTTTTTTACTGCCACATTCCTTCTTAAAGCAATCAAGGCAAGGAAAAGTATGTTTTTTTTTAATTATTTATTCTGTTCTTGTAAATCTCTACCATGATTTTTTTTTTTTTAATTCTTTTTATTGTTGCATCAAAAAGCATCATTGTTGCAATAAATCAGCAGTCGGCAGGGCGTCAACATTCCGCCTCTGTCCGTAGGTGTCGCAACTTTTATTCCATCAGTATCAAAGTAAAGTGCAAGATAACAACATGAACACAATAAAACATCCCCCAAAGCAGCAGGATACTCCCCCTACCCCCCTCCACCCCCTCAGACCCATCCTATCTTCCCCTCGCAAGGCCTCCTCACATTCTCTTACATGGTCTGGTCAGTCAGTATTCGTGTGGTTCTTGTGAATAAGTCGGGCAAATCTACTGTGTCAGACAACCCTCCCGTCCTACAATACTGCCCCATATCTGTTTCACTCCAGACCATGGTATTGTCTCCATTTTGCCCATACTCTCCGAAACTTCTTAGGGCACCCTCTAGCTTTGTACGTTACTCTCTCTGCGGCCATATACAAGTCCAGACCCCTCCTCCACTCCTCTATATCTTGTGGTTCGACTGCACCCCAGTATTTTGCAACATCCCTCTTTGCCACTACCAATGCAAGGACCAAAAAGATTATCTTTTTGTGTTGTTGTATAAGCTTTATTCGAGATAATTCTCATAAAAGCACATTATAAAATTTAAAACATTTACAGAATAAAACATAACAATTACAGATATAAATTCATTAAACATTCTGTGCAGCTCATACAATATTAGCATAATAAAATTATTTGTGGCGAATAATTTTGCATATAAATCGTAAATTAAAAGGAAAACCTGATTACCTAATTCCCCCCAGAGATCGTCGCCTGATTGCCCAAGCCCAGCCCAGGTATTTGGCTACCCCAATGACTATCGATTCCTGGGTTGTTGTACACAAGATTCTTAAAGCCACTGCGCTGTCGCGTGTCCCCAGGTTTTTGCATACAGGCGTAAGCCATATTCTCCTCGGTAATGAGTATGCTTGACATACGAATAGGAAATGGCCTACACTCTCCACGGCATTTTCGCAGGCTGGGCATAACCTATTGGTCGATCTATGCCAACCTGCAGTCAGTTTCTTTAAGGGGATAGATCCGGATCTTAACTGAAAGACGAGCTTCCTATCCATTGGTACCGTAATAGTATCCCAATAGTTTTCTAGGATAGGAAAGATTTTTGTCTCCAGGTAGCGACCAGCCATAGAGTCGGACCTAGCGTCTTTCAACAGATTACCACCCACCCAATCCCAATATTGTGATTTGAGGGCTTCTTTGCTTGGGAAGTCTTCTCCCACAGGGTTATTCCAAAGATTGGAAAGCCCTAAGTTAGTCAACATGGCCTTCAGGTTTTTGAGCCATTTTATCTTGTTGAAGATATCTTCCTTAATTATCCAAAGAAAACCCTCCGCGTATTGTCTAATTTCTGGAGTCGTCCAAAGACGTCTCCAGTAGAGGACAGGGCGCAATATAGCTCTGTCGGCAATTGGACGCCTACCCAACTCCAGAAACAATGGGATTAAGGGGGTGCTCTGTGGAAGTCCTGTGATCCCTCTCAGGAACTTGTTCTCAGATGTCTGTAAAGCCACAAGATTGTCCCAAGCCCATAACTCCGCGCCATATAATGTGGCACCCAAGATCTTCGCATCATACACTATAAGTGCTGGTTTAATCGGTTTTGTCTTGGATTTGCGGTGTTCCCCCCTCAAAGCACCTGAGAGCTGTTGGTGTTTTAAGACCACTTTTTCCAAATGATGCGACCAGCCAACGCCCTCTGCAATCTGTACCCCCAAATACGTGAACTCTTTAACAGCATCTAACCTGCTGTTATTTAGGGTTACCTTGGGATATATTCTGCGACGTGGGGTAAAGGCCATCAATTTTGTTTTTCCCACGTTCACTTCAAGCCCATGCTCTGTGCAAAAAACATCAAAAATGTTTAGTGCACGTTGCAGCCCTGCAGGGGTCTTAGACAAGATAAGGGTGTCGTCAGCGAACATCAGGATCGGGACCCTGGTGTCCGCTAACGACGGAGCGTCTACGCTAGCCTCCAACATTCTCTTAACAATCCCGTTAATAAATAACGAGAAGAGTAAGGGAGCCATGGAACAGCCTTGTCGGACACCCCTTTCGACTGGGAAGTCCGAGGTTGTCTCCCCGTTTCCACCCCACTGTACTCTTGCAAAATTGGATTCATGCAATCGCATGATTAGTGTGAGCAAATCGACAGGAATCCCCAGCCTTTGCAGAACCAACCATAGCTTAAACCGGGGGACTAGGTCGAATGCCGCCCGCAGATCGACAAACGCGACATACAGACAGCCCCTTCCTAGTAGAACCGTCTTCCACCGCAGTATAGTGAAGCGGAAGACCTGGTCAATGGTACTGGTTGCTCGCCTAAATCCAGCTTGGTATGGAGAAAGGGCGTTGTTGTCATCAACCCAGTCCATAAGCTGGTTTGCTACCATTCTCCCCACTACTTTTTGCATGGTTGCTATTAGGCTTATAGGCCTGTAGTTGGCAGGCAGTGAGCGATCACCCTTCTTATGAATGGGAATGATAATTGCGCCTTTCCAAAGGTCGGGGACCACCTCCCCCTTGGCTAGGGCATTTGCTACTAGAAAGGTATACCTCGCCCATCTAGTCATGTCGTATTTAAAAATATCCGGGGGAATCCCGTCTAGCCCTGGCGCTCTCCCACATTTCACGGAACTAATCGCAATTTCTACTTCTCTAAGGGAAAACAAATTGTCGATAGCATAGACTGGTGTTATGCCCTCGGCCACCCCAGGATGGATGACTTCAGCATACTGTGGTCTAAAGTAGTCAACCCAGGCATCTTCTGCTACATTATTATCTGGCTTTGCAGGGCCACCTCCTCTACCCCACTTGATAATTTTCCAAAAGGTCCTGGAGTCCTTGTTACCTGAAGCCTCTTTTAACTCAGCCCAATGGTCCTCGTCCCATTTCTTTTTAGCTCGGTAGATGGCCATCTTGTACAGTTTCCTATTCACTTTTATTGCAGCGCGGTCCCTATTCCTAATAGCTTGTCCCAGTTCTAGTCGTGCCGATCTACATTGGCTATCAAACCACCTTCCAACATCTTTAGTTTTCCTCCCTTTCTTGCTTTTGGTAAAAAAACATGGTTTCAGGAGGGAAAATAACTTGTTGTGGATTTCGGTGATGCCACTAGCCCCCGGAGCTATTGGATCTGCTGCCTCCATTGCGGAAATTGCACTATCAACCTCATGGTTGATATAGGTCATGGTAGCCTCATTTGCCAATACCTTTGGCCATTTTAACCTACGTTCATCATTACTCATAACTGGGACTTCGTCATTCGTTAGATGCAAGTTTCCCACTCCAACGTTCCACCACCTATGGGTCACACAAAGGGGGTTGTGGTCACTTTCAACCCTGGGCCTGATGGCCATGTCAATAACCCCCTCCCACAGTTGGAGACTACATAATATATAATCAATTCTGCTCCTGCTGTTACCGTTGTCAAAAGTACAGCTACCCTCCTTGTCCCCTGGTGTTCTCCCGTTCAGTGCTCTTAAACCATGTTCCATACAAATAGCATTTAACAATAAAATGTCTTTTGTCCATCGCTTTACGGGTTTTAAACATAGAGAAGGTACTCCCCAAAGATTGTCCTCATCCTTCCCTAAAGGATCGTTTGTACAGTCCAAAGGTTCAAAAGTCCTGTTGAGGTCCCCAGCTATTATCACCATGCTTTCTTGGGACTTGGTTTCTAAGGCAGCAGACAACAACTCTAAGGTAGAAGAATTGGTTACATTATTACCTCTTGCATAAACGTTATACAAATCCATTGATGAACCCTTGCCTGTAGAGATTCTTAACACTTGTAGATCACTGGTTCCCAGGTCCAACATTTTGATGTTGATGTGCAAGTCCTGTTTCATCCAAACAGTGAGGCCACCCTTAGGCCGCCCCCTTCCACCTTTTGATGCTGGTATATAATAGTTTAAATAACCAAAACAGAAAAGGGGGTCACAAGCCCAGGTTTCTTGAAAGCAACAGACATCAAACCCACTGATATAATCCACCCAGGATTGGGAATCTAACTTACCACCCAACCCAGCAACATTCCAAGATAAAAGCGTACCAATGCTAGACTCAATCCCATCGTGAATGTTAGTGTTGGAAGACACTTGAGCGATCATCGGGCTTTCGATGTTATTAATCTGCTTCTCATGGTCATCAATGGGATCAGCAATCATGTTAGCTATTATTGAGGGTAATGTCACAGCATTAGCATTTGTATTTTCCAGTCTAGTACCACCTTCTTCAACAAAACTCCCCATCTCTATGTAACCAACCGTTGAGCATGTAACAATGGTGTCAACATGATCGCCACAAACCCCTTTGAACTCATTATTATTCCCTCCTGTCCTACTGTTCCTATCTTTGTAGTTTTGTCAACATCCCCATCCCGGGTCCTGCCATCCTACGTGAGGGTTATAATTTATACATGTAGTATGATTATGGCCAAATGAAGGAGCTGGTAAGGAATTGACTGACCATGGTACAGTAGGGGGGATTAGGGGTTCATTGAGCAAGCTAGTCGTTACACTGGTTGGGCGGGGGTAAAAAAAAGTAAGGTCTACAATTCCAATACCTCCCTTGTTTGTTCCCCATCCCTGCCTAGTTATCCATCCTGCCACCCTTGGATCTTGGAAATTAACCACGATACAGTCCCCACCCAAGGTTTTCGGTGTATACCCCATCCAGTCTATTCTCCTTACCCCTATGATTAACCCATCGATGTCACCTGGCAGAGGACGATTTTCCCTTAACCAGTGCATGATCTTGTTTTTGAGCAAGTGAAAAGTTTCTCTCTGCCCTGTGGGTAATGGTGGTACATTTATAAGAACTGCTACATAGGGGAAGGAATTCGGAGTAAGATTCACCGGGGGTTTTCTGTGGGGTGGCTTTGTCAAGGGAGGCGGGATTGTTTTAGGAACTTTGGGAACGGGTTGGGGGGCAGGTTTCAACATCTGCTGTTTATTATTTGGTTGGGTTGGTGCTAGAGTTTTACCTACTAGAGGGTATACATTAGCCCCATTCCCAACCACAGGATTGTTTGAAACTATCTGCTTGTTATTGGTTGCTTTTGCAGATACGGGAACTTTGCCCGCTTGGGAGCAAACTGTAACCTCTGCGCTCGTAGCAGTTGATGGATTTTGTGTCTGGGGTATTGTAGACTGTGGAGGATATGTAGTGTTCGGCTGGGATTGAACAGAACCTACGTGTGCTCTGTCGGCTCTATCAGCAGATTTTATAGTTGTTTTGACGGTAGGGTTGCATTGCTTAGAATGTAAAGGGGAGTTATTTTGAGACCTTCTTCCCTTGTCCTGAGTAACAGGGTTAGTAAGGACCTGGGGCTTTGTGCTTACATCCACCCTAGCGTTAGCTTTAATCAAGGATTTTGTGGAATAGAAATTGTCTAGTGTTGCCTGTTCAAAATGATTTAGCCTATCTGTAAGCTTGACAATTCTATCCTCAATAGGGGTAAGTATTAGTCTAAGCAATTTTTCCAACTCAGGAAGCACATTTGCAAGTGATAGCAGCTTTTCATTAATTGGTACAGTGGAGTCAGTACAAGTATTCTCTTCTTTATCTTGACTGTCCAAAGGGGCAAGATTAATGTGTGGAACACTTTCTGTACTATGATTTTCTTCAATGACAACCTCTCCAATGTTCACAGATTTGTGTAGCTTCCTGTGGTTTTGAGGGGGTTTGACCACCATTTTACATTTTCTTACTGGGGCTGGTCTTTTCCTTTTAGACCAGAGCTTAGATTGGGCCAATGTAAACTGAGCACCAGAGTCAGGGAGCGATGTAGGTTGGATAATACTCCCACAGGGATTATTCAATTCTGTTGCAACGTCCTTGTTTGTTATTTGTGCCTGTCCCTCAGAATGTTCGTTGGCAACTGGAAGATTCACTGAGGATAGAGGGGTTACCAGGGTGGGGTACGTTAGAGTTGAAAGCTTATCCGTAGAATTCTTGAGTAATTCTATTGATAATCTACGCTCTGCGCGCCTCTCTGCCAGGGATAACTCTTTGTCAATTGACAACGAACGATTAAAAAAGAATTTATCTAAAGGGCCAATTGCCAGAGGACCAGACTCAACCGGAGGAGTTGTCAAGTGGCTGTTAGCAGTACTTGTCGATGCAGACATTGCCATACTTCTCACCAATCAAAACAATATGTCAATGTCACTTACTGGAGAAGGTACTATGGGTCACTGATAAGGGGGGTGGCCCAGCCCGGCCTCCTTCGGCCCCTGACGGCCACAGACGGTCCCGCCCTTGTCCCGGGCTTCTCCCGCGCGCTCCCGCGCCGCGGGATCTATGGTCTGTGTTATACGCTGGAAGTACCTATCATTGGTCGGTGGACAGGGGGGTGTGGCCAGCGGGGAGAGCAGCCCAGGTGTATGGAATGGGCGCGCAGGGGCTCCTGGAGACTGGAGTCCCTGCCTGTGCTCGCAGCCCCGCCGGCTCTCTTCCTGCCCGCTCCTCCGCCGATAGCCTCACACAGCAAACAGCAGCCCTAGATCTCAAGGCGCTGCGGGACCCGCGAAGCGGGTCCGGCGAGGTCAGAGAAGCGTTCAGGGGTTGAAAGTGGAAGCAGAATCCCTCTGTGAGGTCACACGCCCAGCCAGCAACACGGCAATCCAAACGAGCAGTTCAGGTGATCCACGGGTCTGATGGTGCAACCCGGTTTTCAAAGCACAGAGCGGGGGCGTGGCCAGCGGGGAGAGCAGCCCAGGTGTATGGAACGGGCGCGCAGGGGCTCCTGGAGACTGGAGTCCCTGCCTGTGCTCGCAGCCCCGCCGGCTCTCTTCCTGCCCGCTCCTCCGCCGATAGCCTCACACAGCAAACAGCAGCCCTAGATCTCAAGGCGCTGCGGGACCCGTGAAGCGGGTCCGGCGAGGTCAGAGAAGCCTTCAGGGGTTGAAAGTGGAAGCAGAATCCCTCTGTGAGGTCACACGCCCAGCCAGCAACACGGCAATCCAAACGAGCAGTTCAGGTGATCCACGGGTCTGATGGTGCAACCCGGTTTTCAAAGCACAGAGCGGGGGGCGTGGCCAGCAGGGAGAGCAGCCCAGGTGTATGGAATGGGCGCGCAGGGGCTCCTGGAGACTGGAGTCCCTGCCTGTGCTCGCAGCCCCGCCGGCTCTCTTCCTGCCCGCTCCTCCGCCGATAGCCTCACACAGCAAACAGCAGCCCTAGATCTCAAGGCGCTGCGGGACCCGCGAAGCGGGTCCGGCGAGGTCAGAGAAGCCTTCAGGGGTTGAAAGTGGAAGCAGAATCCCTCTGTGAGGTCACACGCCCAGCCAGCAACACGGCAATCCAAACGAGCAGTTCAGGTGATCCACGGGTCTGATGGTGCAACCCGGTTTTCAAAGCACAGAGCGGGGGGCGTGGCCAGCGGGGAGAGCAGCCCAGGTGTATGGAATGGGCGCGCAGGGGCTCCTGGAGACTGGAGTCCCTGCCTGTGCTCGCAGCCCCGCCGGCTCTCTTCCTGCCCGCTCCTCTGCCGATAGCCTCACACAGCAAACAGCAGCCTTAGATCTCAAGGCGCTGCGGGACCCGCGAAGCGGGTCCGGCGAGGTCAGAGAAGCCTTCAGGGGTTGAAAGTGGAAGCAGAATCCCTCTGTGAGGTCACACGCCCAGCCAGCAACACGGCAATCCAAACGAGCAGTTCAGGTGATCCGAAGGAAGATTATCAGAGGGCGTGCCAAGTCCACCTCAGTCGTCATACCTAGTAGTGCCAGCCTAGGGTCGCGTGTTAGAGCCACTCCCAGAACCTCGCTCAGTTCCGCGAATATGTGATCCCAGAATGTTTGAATAGCGTCACACGCCCATATCGTGTGGAACAAATCACCACTCTGGTGGCGACACCTAAGGCACGCCGAATCTGGTATTCTTCCCATTTTAAACAGCCGCACTCTATCAAAATAGGTTCTGTGGAGCACGTTCATCTGGATTAGGCGTAGCCTCGATTTAATCGCCACCTCACGTGGGTGCATGAGGACCATCTCCCAGTCCAGGTCATCCATACCCCCCACATCAGCCTCCCACTTACTCCGTAGTCCCTGCAAGTCGCCCAACATGTTGTTAGTGAGCGTTTTATAGGTGAGGGATACCGCCCGTCCCAGTATCTGCTCCTGAAGCAACCTACCCTCTAGTGGAGCGTATTCCGGAATGTCTGAGAGTGTAATGTTTTGCGCCCTCCATGCATGTCTCAGCTGTGCATATTTGTAAAACTGAGTGTTGTGGAGACCAAAGTCAGTCTTAAGCATCTGGAAGGACTTCAGTTCCCCTCGCGCAATCACATCCCCAATTGTTGAGATGCCTATATCGTCCCATCTTCCGAAGCCACGCAGTTTACTGAGTTCCCCCAGCCATTTACAGTGCCATAACGGCGTCTGCCGGGTGGGCCTCTTGTCCCATCCCATGCGCACCGTGGCCTTTTTCCATGCTGTCAATGTGATCATTGTGGCCGGTAGAAGCGACTGTCCCAATGTCCCTCCATATAAATAGTATAATAGATTTTTGGTGGATAACTTAGTCCTCTCTAGCGCGTATGTGGGGTGGTCCGCTGCCCCATGCAGCCACTCATTAAATCGGTGTAAGGTGTTCCGCCCAGTAATACGCCTCCAGGTTAGGAAGGGAGATCCCCCCACTATATTGGTGGCGCTGCAGCGTTGTAAGTGCCACCCTCGGCTGTTTCCCCAGCCACAGGAAGGCCCTAAGGTCCGCATGGTTTTTATTCATCGTTTTTGCTGGCAGCGGGTAATATTCGTTCTGTAGCGCGTACAGGAACTTCGGTAGGATAACCATTTTATAAAGCGCCGCTCGTCCCAGAAGGGTGAGTGGGAGCTGGCGCCACCTGTTCATCTCCGTCGAGGCGCAGTCTATAACTCAAGCAATATTCTTGCGGTAGGATAGTCCCCTGTCTAGAGCGATGAATACTCCCAGATATTGAAAGCCGTCCTTGGTATGTATGAGTTGTCCCGGTAGGCATTCCCCCCCGCTCCAGACCATGTGGGTCGTAGAGGACTGATTTATGCCAGTTCACGGTATGGCCTGCCATAGCGCCATAGCCCTCCAACTCCCTGAACAATTCCGGGATCGTAGTGTCTGGCTCAGTTACAAACAATAGCACGTCGTTGGCGTATAGGGATATTTTCTCCTGTGCCGAGTCTACACCACCCCGCGAGAAACCCCTAATCCCAGGGTTGTGTCTGACCCTGATCGCTAGAATTTCAATAGTGAGTGTAAACAGAAGGGGTGATAACGGGCATCCCTGGCGAGTGCCCCTGCCGATTGGAAATTCGCGGGATAAACTTCCGTTAACCCGAACACGCGCCCTCGGTGCCGAGTATAGGAGCCGAACCCATGCCTGGTACTTAGGGCCAAACCCATACCTCTGCAGCGACGCCATCAGGAAAGGCCAATGCACCGCGTCGAAGGCCTTCTCCGCATCTAGGGAGAGGAACCAGTGGGGCTCGCTTCTTCCCTCAACCTCCTGTAGCCAGTTATGTGTGCGACGGAGGTTCAACTTGGTTGCTCTGTCCGGGAGGAAGCCTGACTGGTCCATATGTATAAGATCTGTTATTACCGACCGTAGTCGTTTAGCTAAGATGGTGGCTAGGATCTTTGTCTCCATGTTGAGGAGGGAGATGGGGCGGTAGGAGGCACATTCATCCCTTGGTTTGCCCTCCTTATAAATCGGTACAATATTGGCCAATGCTAAGTCTGGCGGCAGGCTCTCCGCCTGGCACGCCTCCAGAAACAGGGTTTTTAGGTGACGCTGCAGCAGGTCCGCAGCCCGTTTGAAAAACTCAGCCGGATAGCCATTCGGCCCAGGGGTCTTCCCTGGTTTCAGCGAGGCTATGGCATCAGATATTTCCTCAAGAGTCACCGCCGCCTCTAACGCCTCGCTAGCCTCGGGGGACAGAGTCGGTATCTCCATGTCGCCCATATATTGCAGCGCGTCCTCCTCCGTACCCAAATCCCTGGCTCTAAAGAAGCTTTCATAGTAGGCCGCAAAGGCTTCCGCTATAGCCTCGTCTGTGTGTACTTGGCTGCCGTCGGCCAATGAGACCCGATCTACCCACCTCGCCGCCCGTTCCTTGCGTCCAAGCCATGCTAGGAGTCTGCCGGACTTGTCACCCACGTCATACAACCGGTGCAGGGTTGCCAACGCCTGTGTACGCGCCTCGTCTGTTACCAGCTTCCTGAGCCGCCGTTGTTCATCCAATAGTTTACGCAGTAGTACCTCTTCCTTCTGTCGCTGATAGTCCGTCTCTAAGGCTAGGATAGACGTCTCTACACTGGCTACCTCATCCTGTTGCATTCGCCGCCTCTCTCCTAACCTGCTCTGTATACGGTCTTGTAGGACCGGTTTCATCGCTTCCCAGAAGGTGATCCCCGAATCCACTGTACCCTCATTTTCGGCCACATAGACCTTGATGTCAGCTCTGATGCCCCGCCCCAGTTCCGGAGATTGAAGGTCCCAAGCCGCTAGATGCCATTCCATCTTCTCCCCCCCCCCCCCTTCCGCCCCAACTATACATACAACAGAGAGTGATCTGACAGTCCTCTCGCTTTGTAATCTGCCCTGACTCTCGATGTAAGGTTTAGCCTGGACATGAATATATAGTCTAGTCTTGAGAAGACCCTGTGAGCCCCCGAGTAGTAGGAGTATGTCTCTTGGGTGGGATGGAGCCATCTCCAGACATCCGTGAGTCCAATGGCATTCAACGGACGTGCTAAGGCCGTATTTGTCCCCTGGGTACGTGGTGTCCCTGACCGGTCTCTTGCTTCGCACATAACATAGTTAAAATCCCCTCCCACTATTTGTATCGTATCTGCTGTATCCATGAGTATGGTGGTGATCCCTTTGAGGGTGCGTGCCTGTAGCTTCGGGGGGGCATATACCGAGATAATCGTGTACCTACGCCTATTCCAGGTCCCTTGTATGCCTGCGTATGTCCCCTGTGTGTCCAACCAGGTACGGGTGACCATGAATGGTGCAGTTTTCTTTACGAGGATCGCCACCCCCCTGGAATCTGTAGTGTATCCAGCATGGGCTAGCACAGCATAACGGCCCCTTGCTATAAAAGCGCACTTATTGCCGCGAAGGTGTGTTTCCTGTAGAAGGATGATGTCTGGCGCCACCCTCTTGAGGTAAGCGTTCACTAAGCCCCTCTTGATCTTTGACCCTAACCCATTCACATTCCACGTTAAGACGGTGACCCCTGTGTCACCCCCCTGCAGAGTGTCTAGTGTACCTGCCATCTAGTAGTACGACATTTGTCCCAGATGAGACTCTGTAGTGAAAGTGGTACTAAGTGTGGTAAGGCGTGACGCTGCTGCTCCTCAACTGTCCCCCCCCTCCTCCCCTGAACCCTCCAGAACCCCAACTTGAGAGAATTCGAAAACCTCCCCCCCCCCCTTTACCCGCCTCCCCACCTCCCTCCCCTTCCAGTCGCATCCCAGCGTGGGACCAAACTATCCACGGGAGAAGGCCTGTCGCCCTCCCACATTTCCCACCCATCACAAACCAAATAACTTTAAATGCAACCCAAACAACATTTAAGGGCGTGTCAACTTGCGTGCTCCCCTTGGCCGAACGGCGATCTCACTAGTCCCTGAGCCTCATAGGTCATGAGTGAGAGTCCTGTGTGTCCATAGTGGGCCCCTGGCCCGACGAGTCCTGCTCCAGGTTGTGGATTTCTTTAACCAACGGGTGAACTGAGTCTCCAACGTCATCGTCCTCTTCACCACCAGAGGCGCGTCCCTCTGACTCATCCCCCTCTTCCCCCTCTGAGCGAATACCATTTCTTAAGCAGCTAAATCTGGAGCCCGCTACCGAGCCGTGACCCGGCGAAGTCGATCTGCCTCCTCTCCTGCCACTGGTGCCGCGGGTCTGGTAAGGTGTTGCCGGGGTTTGTTTCTTCAGCCTTCCTGGTTTCCTTCGCTGCGGTTTGGGTAGCTCCCAGCCCCTCCCGCACTGACCTGTCCATGGCCTCCCGTCCGGCTGCCTCTCTGCTGTTCAAGATGGGGCATTCTTCAAGCCATTGCCATGCATCCTCCGGATGCGGGAAGAAGATGGACTTGTCCTTATAGATCACCTTGAGTTTTGCAGGGAAGAGGAGCATGTATGTAATGTTCATGGATCTCAGTTTTGCCTTTACGGAGTCAAAGGAACGGCGCTGTTTCGACACTTCCTGGCTGTAATCCGGGAAAATCATTATAGTTGTGTTCTCCATCCGGATTTCTCTCATCTTCCTTGCTTCCCTTAAGATTAGGTCTCTATCCGCATAGTTCAAGAAGCGAGCTATAACTGGTCGCGGCCTTGCGCCCTCCGGCGGTTTGGCTAGGAGAGCCCTGTGTGCCCTCTCAATAATGAAGCATGTGGAGAACTGCGCAGCCGGAAAAGTAGTCTTAAGCCAGGCGTGTAGGAAGGAGGCCATGTCCCTCCCCTCAATTCCTTCCCTAAAACCCACAAAGCGGAGGTTGTTGCGTCTAGATCTATTTTCCGCATCGTCCACCTTCCATTGTAGTGGACGGTGCGAGGCCTGCAGTTCCGCCATGTCCTTCTTCAGGGCTGTGATCGAGACATCGTGTTCAGTAACCCTCGTTTCCGCTTCTGTCACCCTGTCCGTCAGATTCCGAAAGTCCTGTTGCAGCAGTGTTATCTCAGAGCCTACCTCTCCAATCTTTACCTCCAATGCCGCCCGGGATTCCTGAATGTCGCTCCTGGATGCCTGGATGGCTGCCAGTAACATTGCGGTTTCGGACTGCGGGCAGGGCATCGCCCGCTGCTGCTCCGCGACATGTTTTGGCGCCGCAAAGTTGCCCATGGGGCCCGGCTTCGTGGGCTTAGGGAGCTGGTCTCTCTTCCCCATGGCCGTCCTCACCCTCGGAGGAAATCCCTCTCCGGTTTACTCGCCCGTGCCTTCCGGTGCTCCCAGAGCGTGGGTCAGGCCAACCCGGTGTTGGTAGTTGCAGCTCGTTTCGCGGCACCCAGAGCCTCCAGTGCCATGAAGAGGGACGCCTCCCGCGTGTAGCTCCCTGTCTGGTATACCACGTGCCCCTTTTTTCAGTAGTGCGGCCTCACACCCCGATCTCCACACCGTCGGAGCCTTGTCGGATGTCCCTCCGTGCCCTGCCGCGACTTCTCCACGTAGTTACTGAGTTCCTAACGGCTCTAGTATTTGGGCGTCCCACTGATCCTGCGGACGCCACCCAGGCCGAGATCTGTGTGCCAGGAATGCTCTGTTGTCAGACGGGCACAGGATGGAGGGAAAGGCCGGCCGCGCCGTATCTTGCTGTTGCTGCGAGGCTCACCCGGCGAGCTCCATGTGCCCCAACCAGATCTGGGCGGCTGTGTGCGTTCCAGACTCCCACGCTGGTCTATCTCTGGCGAACACTATCCCCGCCTGCGGGCCACACTCTCACTCCTTCACCGCCCGCCTCCTCCGTCACCCCTCCATAGCGTCTCCTGGAGGAGTCAGTAGAGTGTACCATCCGCCTCAATATAGGGGGGGGGGCGGGACCCAACAGCAGCACTCTCACTCTTCGGGCCCCCCCCCAAGCACAACCACTCCATGCTGTCCTGCGTGCCCGGTAGTACCACTCCTACCTGGAGTCCACCCATTCCGTGTGGGCAGGTCCCCATGTCACCATCCCCGCATCCGGTGCGGCTCGCCGTTTGTATTGTGTCGGGTGGTGAGAGGAAGGGGGAGGGGGGGGAAGACAGCCGGCGCAAAGCGGGTAGGGCCTGGGCACCACCGCGCAGTGTTCCTCCAGTGCGCCCCCAGTAGTCTCTCACGTCCCCCTGCACTGACCGTCACAGTGGAGCCTCGCAGGTGCAGCCTTCCTGGGCTATCGCGGGCGTCTCCGCCGCCTCTGGTTCGCAGTGCCCGATTTTTGCCGCTTTTGCAGCAGGCTACACCACCGCTCCTCCGTTACTCGGCACCGCTGCTTCCCTGTGGCACCACGGTGTAGAGGCGGCCGTCACTCGTCTCCTCCCTCGATCACCGGGTGCAGAGTCCTTCAGCCGCCATCTTAGTAAAGGCGGCAAGGCTGCCGTGCAGTCTCCGAACCCCCTCCGGGTATCTCGATGGCCGGCACCCCGCAGCACCGGGCCAGGCTGGGCAATGCCGTGGTTCAGATTTTGAAGTCCCGCATCTGCCAGGGCCGCTGGTTCGCCCCACTGCGTCTCCGCCTCAACAGAAGGTCGCGGTCGCCATCTTGGCCCACAGGGCGCTGCAGGATCGGCTGCTTCTCTCTCGCCTTCCGGGCGGATTCAGCTCGGGTTCGCAGTACTCCCCTGCCCTCAGGAAGTCGTGGAGTTGTGCGGATCAGATTCGTTAGGCTCGGGGTTATTAGTATCGTCGGATTTCTGTGCCGTGCGGCCAGAGCTCCGGCAATGCACGTCCTAGTCGGCCATGCTGTTGGCCACGCCCCCCTCTACCATGATTTTTATTGGTTAATGTAATATTGTTATGAAATTTTATGTGCTTTTATGGACATTGCTTCTTTGTTCCGAATAAAGCTTTATGAAATGAAATGACAGGCTCCTTAACCCTTTCGATGCTCATGACGAGCTCAGCTCGTCATGATGCACAGTTGAGCTGTGCTGATGACGAGCTGAGCTCGTCATGAATAAAGTAAAATATCAATGTCCAGCACAGGAGGGGGAAAACGCCTAGCAGCCAAGGTGTTAAAGGTGTCAGACTCGGTTATGAGCATCACCTTAAGCATTGGCAGCAACTGCAGGGTGCACTGTGCAGTTGGGATGATCTCAACGAGGAATCCGTCTTCCTGGTTGGTGTGTGTGAGCTTTCAGACCGGGGCTGTGTCTGTATCGCGGGACTCTCGAAAAGATTCACAGACACTGGGTTACGGGGTAGTGCAGGTTTTATTGCTTTGTACAACCGCCGTTTGCGAACAGGCACTCTATAAAAGGGTAGGGGTAAGTCCGCCTCCTCCGTCCTGGACCGTCCGGTTGTTGCTCTCCAGTCCCAAGGTCTTCTGGGGGTCGTAGGCCTTTTCCCCGCCGTCCTGCTGGTCTTTTACGCCGGTATCCCAGAAAAGAAGGAAAAGAAAGAAAATGTCCGTCTCAATAAAGATGCTGGGATGAATGTCTCTCAGGGAAGGGAGTGAGGGAAAACACACGTGCAACCTCTAACCCTGGCTGTGGGACGTGAACCCTTGGGAAACCCCCAAGGGTGTGCAGGGGTGCTTGCTTTTAGGCGGGCTTCCCTGGTCTACCACCTCCCCACGTTGCGTTATCGGACCGTACCTGGGTGAGCCACACTTCCGTGTTAGTGTGGCTGGGCGATGCGCGTCCCGCAGAGCCCCCTGGCTTCCCGCGGTAATCCACCTCAGGTCCGCTGTCTGGTCCCGCAGCCGCCTTCCTGCTTGGAATCGTCCTGTAGCTCTGACTCGTCTCCGACTCCGTCCAGCTCCAGCTTCCTCCTCTCTCTCCGCTGTCCTCGTCCTCCGACCTCCGATCTTCCACCGTCCTCCGCTCGCGCTCTTCCTCCGTCCTCCACTCATGATCTTCCTCCGTCCTCCGCTCGTCGTCCTCCTCCTCCGTCCACACTGCTCCGCTGTCTCTCCACTCGCTCCACCAACCTCCAACTCCACCTCCGGGTGTCTCGCACACCTGGCTGGATTCCGGAATGGGTTTTACGTCGGCAGGCCGGGCGTGTCTCCAGTCCGTCTCCGCCCCCTTAAAGGTGTAGTCCCGTAGGTGCACCGCTGCAGGCCGTCTCTGGACGACGTCGGGGGTATTCCAGGCCTCGGTATTCTGGGAAGACAAAGTAGACACATTACTAGGCATACCTGGGGGGCCCTCGTCGGGGTCCCCCCCGTCACACCCCCCCCCCCTAGGAATCTCCCGATCGGGGAGAGGGTACCGAGAAAGAAAGTCCGCCTGGACGTTCTCGGCCCCCTTCTGGTGCCGGACCTGAAACCGAAAGGGTTGCAAGGCCAGGAACCACCGCATGACGCGAGGGTTGTTTGACATGTTCCTCGCCATCCAAACGAGAGGGGCATGGTCTGTGTATAGCAGGAAAGATCGCCCTTCAAGGTAGTAACGTAACTTGTCCACCGCCCACCTGATGGCCAGGCACTCCTTTTCAATGGTCGGGTACCTAACCTCTCTAGGAAACAGTTTCCGACTGATGTAGAGAACGGGGCGGAGACCCCCCTCCCCAGAGTCCTGGGACAACACAGCCCCAATACCAAAGTCAGAGGCGTCAGTGTGCAACACAAAAGGTTTGTTAAAATCGGGTGAAGTAAGAACAGGCCGGGTGGTGATGGCCTTTTTCAGGGTCTGAAAGGCAGTCCACATGGCCGGCGTCGGGTTGTGGAAGTCCGGTCGGGTCTTGGTTTTCCTGAGGGTATCGGACAGGGGCGCCGCGACCTCGGAAAAGGAGGGTATAAAACGCCTGTAATACCCTACCAGGCCCAAGAAGGCACGCATGTCTTTTAGAGTTTTCGGAAACGGGGTTTCCGCGATAGCGCGAACTTTTTCCACCTGAGGTTCAATGACGCCATGTCCTAGAAGATACCCCAAATATTTGACTTTATGGTACCCGATCCGGGACTTCTTGGAATTGACATGTAGACCTGCCGATTCGAGCAACGTGAACACGACATCTAGATGTTGCAAGTGTGTCTCCCAGGAGGGACTAAAAATGATGATGTCATCAAGATAAGCGGAGCAATATTGATGATGACCCTGCAGTACCGTGTTCATGAGCCTCTGGAATGTGGCGGGAGCCCCATGTAGACCGAAGGGCAGAACTGTAAATTCGAACAGCCCCTCTGAGGTGGAAAAGGCTGTCTTTCTCCTATCTTCTTCGCGCAGGGGCACCTGCCAGTACCCCTTCGTCAGGTCCAGAGTACTGATATATTTCGCCTCCCCGAGTTTCTCGATGAGCTCATCGATCCGGGGTATGGGGTAGGAATCACAAGCCGATACTTCGTTTAACGCCCGGAAGTCCATACAAAAACGGCTGCTGCCATCGGGTTTAGGCACCATAACTATTGGCGACGACCACTCACTCCTGGAAGGCCGTATCACCCCTAGCCTGAGCATTTCTGCCACCTCCTTCGCTATGGCCTCCCGTTTAGCCTCTGGTATTCTGTACGGTCGTTGCTTGACCACGGTACCAGGAGGCGTCTCAATTCTATGCTCAGCCAAGGTAGTTTTCCCCGGAAGGTCAGAAAAGATGGGTGCGTGTTTCCTTAGCACATGACGGAGCCCCTCCTGCTCACCTTCAAACAATTCCTCGCTAATGACCAAGTCACCCATCGTGGAGCTGAGGGATTGTGGGGGATTCAGGACCAGATTAGCTGCCACGGGAGGTGTTCCCAGCCACTTCTTTAAGAGATTTATGTGAAAAATCTGGGACTTCCGGTTGGTGAGACGGAGACGATAGGTCGTCTTGCCTATCGTCTCGATGACTTCATACGGGCCTTGCCACTCATTGCTGAATTTCTTTGCTATAGAAGGCAGCAATACGAGGGCCCAGTCACCTATTTTGAGCGACCTCCATTTTTTTCCTCTGTTATAATGGGTCTGTTGGTGTTTCTGGCTGTCCTCCAAGTGTGTAAACGCGAGTTCCCTGATCTTTCCTAATTTGTTCCTCAAATTCGAGCTGTATTCGAGAAGAGACCTGGTTTCTCCGCCTTGTTCCTTTTCCCACATATCCTTTGTCATATCCAGCAAGCTCCTGGGTTGTCTCCCATAGAGCATCTCGAAAGACGAACACCCCAGGCTACTTTGACGCTGGCCCCTAATCACGTATAGAGCTAAGGGCAACAAGGAGTCCCAGTCGGAGTGGTTTACCTCCACCATTTTTTTCAGGACCGTTTTTAAGGTCCTGTTGTATCGTTCAACCAACCCATCCGTTTGCGGGTGGTATACGGACGTCTTGATCTGGTGTAAACCCAACATTTGGCAAACCTCCTGCATAACCTTGGACATGAATGGGGTCCCCTGGTCCGTGAGGATTTCTTTAGGGAACCCCACTCGAGAGAACAACTCAAGAAATTTGTCAGCAATGTTCCTGGAGGTGGGGGATTTCAGAGGAAACGCCTCAGGGAATCTAGTGGCGT
This sequence comes from Lissotriton vulgaris, assembly GCF_964263255.1. Taxonomy (NCBI): domain Eukaryota; kingdom Metazoa; phylum Chordata; class Amphibia; order Caudata; family Salamandridae; genus Lissotriton; species Lissotriton vulgaris. The sequence continues at coordinate 468,496,399 of NC_141700.1, read as the reverse complement.
AGTCCACGATAACTAGGGCGTATCTAAACCCTTTTTTTGTGGTGGTTAAGGGGCCTATCAGGTCCATCCCCACTCTCTCGAATGGGGTCCCGATGACTGGCAGAGGCTGTAAGGGGACCGCCGCCGGACGTTGGGCATTCTTCCGTTGACAAAGGTCACAGGTTTGACAATGTTTTTTTATGTCGCTGTAGATGCCAGGCCAATAAAAGTTCCTGAGGACATTCTGAGTCGTTTTCTCGCTCCCAATGTGTCCCGCCAGTAGGTGGGTATGGGCATAGTACATTATTTGGTCACGAAAACAGGCTGGTACCAATAGTTGCATCGGCTCCTCCTTAGAGGCTACTCTATATAAAAGATCATCTTTTATCACAAACCGGGGGTAGGAGGGAGTAGGATTGGTTAGATTAACATGTGCCTGTTCCCAAGCATTGATGAGCGTCTCGTCATTGGCCTGGGCGAATCTGAAGGACCTGTCTCCTTCCCAGGGGCCTGTGGACAGCAAGTTGGTTACTGTTTCCCCCTGCTCAATGTCTTGGCCCAACTGGCCCTTAAAGAGGTTCAGGAAGTTCGGATTATCGGTGCCCAGGATCAACGGTTCGGGCAGGGCATCCATCACTCCTACTTTCACTACCATCTTTTCCATACCCTTTAGGCCTAGGGGAATGTTAGCCACTGGATACTCTTTCACGTCCCCATGTACGCATTTAATATAAACACTGTTCTCCGGTACTAACTGGTTTGGAGTCACATATATCCCTTGTATGACTGATTGCTTACAGCCAGAATCCAGGAGGGCCCTGACCTCCACCCCGTTAACAGTAACACTCACATGAAAAGAGCCTCCTAGTTCAGCTGAGTACAACACCGACTTTGGAAGATAATTAACATCCATTGGCTCTTCGTGCGCTCTTTTCTGGGGGCACAACCGGGCTATGTGGCCCCACTGGCCACAATCGAAACACTGTGGGCCCCGAAAGGGGGGGTGGTCGCCAGCCGTGGGTCTGGGTGGGGGAGGAAGGGGTCCCGGAGGTGCCCTCAGGCGTCGCTCGGGTCTTGTCGGTCCTTTGCTTGGCTTCTCCGGTTCCGCGCTGTGTAGACGAGGTTGGGCCCGGGCGTAGGTGGTGGCCATCTCCATGGCCTGAGCCGTGTTCAAATTAGAGTGCTGGCGAAGCCACCGTTGTGTCCCATATGGAAGGGCTTCCAAATACTGTTCAAGGTATATTCTGTCCATGATTTGCTCTTTGGTGCTCGTGGACGGGGTGAGCCACTTGTCCGCCGCGGTTTTTAACCTAAAGAACAAGGTCTTGGGGTTGTCTCCCGCTTGTCCCCTCTCTTTGCGGAATCGAACCCTATAGGCTTCAGAGTCTAAGCCGAGGTGATCCAAAATCACAGTCTTTATTTGAGCATAGGGGGTAGTACCATTGTTGTTCGCTACCTGATAGGCCGCCTGAGCCTCTCCACTCAACAATGGTGCCAAGAAGAATGGCCACTTGTCCACAGTCCACCCACAAGCAAGGGCTACCCTTTCAAAATTCGTTAGAAAAGCATCTGGGTCCTCCCCCGGGACATATTTTTGCAACGAAATGCCCGCCGGTGTGGGGGTAGTCCGGGTTTCACGCACAGTGACCGTGGCGGGGTCTCCCGTAACCCTCATTCCTTCTAGTTGCTGTACCACGGAACTTCGGAAGGTATCCCGGTCCAATTGGGCTGCGGCTAGCTGTTGTTCCACGGCCCATGCCAGTTGTTCTTGGCCCTTCACGAGGGCTTGCAGGATCGCATCCATCGTTGTGTCCTCGATGTTGCTTACTGTCGAACTGCCCGCATTCTCCACCACTTGTGAGCTTTCAGACCGGGGCTGTGTCTGTATCGCGGGACTCTCGAAAAGATTCACAGACACTGGGTTACGGGGTAGTGCAGGTTTTATTGCTTTGTACAACCGCCGTTTGCGAACAGGCACTCTATAAAAGGGTAGGGGTAAGTCCGCCTCCTCCGTCCTGGACCGTCCGGTTGTTGCTCTCCAGTCCCAAGGTCTTCTGGGGGTCGTAGGCCTTTTCCCCGCCGTCCTGCTGGTCTTTTACGCCGGTATCCCAGAAAAGAAGGAAAAGAAAGAAAATGTCCGTCTCAATAAAGATGCTGGGATGAATGTCTCTCAGGGAAGGGAGTGAGGGAAAACACACGTGCAACCTCTAACCCTGGCTGTGGGACGTGAACCCTTGGGAAACCCCCAAGGGTGTGCAGGGGTGCTTGCTTTTAGGCGGGCTTCCCTGGTCTACCACCTCCCCACGTTGCGTTATCGGACCGTACCTGGGTGAGCCACACTTCCGTGTTAGTGTGGCTGGGCGATGCGCGTCCCGCAGAGCCCCCTGGCTTCCCGCGGTAATCCACCTCAGGTCCGCTGTCTGGTCCCGCAGCCGCCTTCCTGCTTGGAATCGTCCTGTAGCTCTGACTCGTCTCCGACTCCGTCCGGCTCCAGCTTCCTCCTCTCTCTCCGCTGTCCTCGTCCTCCGACCTCCGATCTTCCACCGTCCTCCGCTCGCGCTCTTCCTCCGTCCTCCACTCGTGATCTTCCTCCGTCCTCCGCTCGTCGTCCTCCTCCTCCGTCCACACTGCTCCGCTGTCTCTCCACTCGCTCCACCAACCTCCAACTCCACCTCCGGGTGTCTCGCACACCTGGCTGGATTCCGGAATGGGTTTTACGTCGGCAGGCCGGGCGTGTCTCCAGTCCGTCTCCGCCCCCTTAAAGGTGTAGTCCCGTAGGTGCACCGCTGCAGGCCGTCTCTGGACGACGTCGGGGGTATTCCAGGCCTCGGTATTCTGGGAAGACAAAGTAGACACATTACTAGGCATACCTGGGGGGCCCTCGTCGGGGTCCCCCCCGTCACAGTGTGTAAGTCTACTTTCGAAAGGTAGCAGAGTTTAGCTAAATAGAGATCCGGATCTATGTAGTCATCCCATGAATTGCCCCTGGGATCAGGGTCATAGTGGGCCTCAAAGGGATCTACTTGGTACGAGGGGCTACCCCCTCTAGAATCGGAGTGGCCTCTTCTCCTACATCCAGGTTTCTCCTCCTAGCCGCCCAGAGGTGGAGGTGCAGATCCCCAGTCGGGTCTTGCATCGTTGTAGGATTTCAGCTGTCCCCCCAAACACAGGGAGGAGAAGGCGTAGTGTCCAGCGGCCGGTCAGTCAGCGGTCCGCCGGTTCTTCAGTAGTGTAAATAAGCCCCAAAAGTCGTTTCACTCCTGCAAGCCGCCATCTTGCCAAAGCTGCACTCGATTGGCCTCAGCTCTGACCAGGTCGATTCGTGCCAATTCCGCCATCTGCGGGGCCCCCATCGGTCGGTAACAGGGGAAGGTGCTGCTCAAGCCGTCTTTTGAAGGTAAGTGTTGCCTTGGATGCCGCAGGATTAAGTCGGGATTTAGGCTTTCAGCGGGAGCTCGTGCTCAGCACTTCTTACCCGGCCATGAGCTAGGCCACGTCCCTCAAATAGGAGCAATGTTGAGGTGGTCCAGATGGATACTGGTTCAAGATTCTGAGTGCATAGATGGAAAAAGGATTGAGAAAAGCAGGAGGTTTTTCAAGGACCCGCCCATAGTTGGATCTCATTAGCGTGTCTTTGTCTCTAGAGACGTGGATCCCCAAATATCGGAAATCCGAATCCTCCCACTGCTGCGGGTAGTCAAGGGCCAAGGGCGCGGTGTGGTCCGTCAGCTGGAACACTGCTGATCTCTCCCAGTTCATCTGCACTCCAGCAAAAAACCCGAATTTAGTAATCTCTCGCAATACAGGGCTGAGGTTCTCAGCCGGGTTACGGATGTAAAGGGCAATGTCGTCCGCGTAATGGGAGACTAACACTTGTCGGGATGGGTATAGGAGGCCTCTGTGATTATGGTGCTGGCGTAGTTTGGCTGCCAGGGGTTCGATGGCAATAGCAAATAGTACAGGGGACAGGGGACAGCCTTGCCTCGTCGCTCTATTGATGCGGAAAGGGTCAAAGCGCGATCCATCAAGTAGTACTCTGGCAACTGGTGCCTCATAAAGGAGCCTGATCCATCGCACAAACTGTTCCGGCATCCCCATATAGGTTAAGGTCCCGAACATGTAATCCCACTCAAGGGAATCAAACGCTTTGGTGGTATCTAAAAAAACCGCCACCGCAGCGCATTTGGGATCTATATCTTGAAGGATCGCAAGGAGCGTTTGGAGATTATGGGAAGTAGCTCGGTTGGGGACAAAGCACGCCTGGTCCAGTAGTACAATTTTTTCAAGGAGGAGGGTCAACCTAGTGGTGAGTACCTTGGCCAGTATCTTAGTGTCACTGTTTAACAGGGACAAAGGATGGTAAGATTTGCAGTGGTCAGGCGCCTTTCCGGGCTTGAGTAAGGACAGTATTTGCACTTCTCTCATAGTGTCTGGGAGTACGCCCTCTTCCAGTGCTTCGTAGAACACTGCCTTGAGGATCGGGGCAAGGATGTGTATATAGGTTTTGTAGAAATCGATGGGAATCCCATCTGAGCCAAGGCATTTTCCTGATTTCATGCTCATTATCGCATCCTTAATCTCGGCAACCTCGAGGTCAAGGGCTAAAAATTTGTGTTGCACTGGGCCCAGCCACACTAGAGCCACGTCCTCAAAATAGTCTGAGTTGCAGTTCGTCTTGCCTACAGGAAGAATAAAGTGTCTTATAGTAATGCGTCAGGATGTCCATTTGTCCTGGTAGTGACCTGCATGGGTCCCCTTGTTCATGCCACAGTTCTGTAACATGGTTATGAAAGCGCGTGGGTCGCACAGCCCCAGCTAGCAAGCGCCCCGGTCCATCGCCTTCCCCGTATCTCCTAGCCTCACCCTGTTTTCCCCGGAATCTGCATTTCCGTTCCGCTTCCTCAGTGTATGTAGTCATTTTTTCCAGTATGCGCGCTTGTATAGGGGTGGGGTCTGCGCTGCTTCCCGTTCCAGTGCCTTAAGGTTAGTCTCGAGGGAGTGTAGTGTGCCCCGCAGGTCTCTCAAGATCCCGCCCCTTTGGAAATGCACCACCCCCTGACATTAACTTTAAAGGCCTCCCAAACAGTTGTGAGGCTCGTCACCGAGCCAGTGTTCCTGGGGAAAAAGTCTAAGATCTCCTGTTCTAGTTCAGTCTGAATTGCAGTGTCTTGCAAGTGCGAAGGGTTCAGCCTCCAGCCCACGTATGGGGCAAGGTCCACAGGGGGTTGTAGCGAGACCTTCACTGGAGAATGGTCAGACAGAGTTTTGGCCATAAGTGTCGTTCCTTGAACCCAGTGTGACATGCCCTTTGCCAGGAATACATAATCCAGTCTGGCCCAGGTGTTGGGTACAGAGGAGTGATGCGTGCCTTCCCGCTGCGACTGGTGTGTGAATCGCCAGGCATCCACCAATTCCTCATCTGCTACAATGTCCTGCAGGGTGCGCTGAGAGGATGTGTAGTGTGCTGACGTGGCGTTTGATCTATCTCTCGTAGGGTTAACGACAGTATTAAAATCTCCACCCCACACGATATACCTGCAGCCTAACGTTCTCAGTTTGCCCCTAATCAGATGGAGAAAGTGAGGGTCATCAATATTTGGACCGAAGTAATTCACCAACACAATATCATGAGATTGCAGTATTCCCCACAGTAATGTAATAATGTAATATGCTGTTTGGTAGCGCGCTCAATTACTACCGGAGTATCCTGGCGCGGATGACCACTGGGGAACCCGTCCTGGCTTTCCCTGTGAGATGGTCCCTTTCTGGGTATCTCCAAGGTGAAACCAGGCATCCCCGACGTCTGTGGGGGGCCGTTGTAGAGATGAGGCAAGCTTAATGCCCAGAGTTGCCGAGTGTGATCCCTGGTTAGAGTAGGCACCGAGGCGAGAATTATCGAGTACGTTGACCCTGGTCCACGACCCTGCCGCGTCGGGAATTGAACCCTGGTCCCGGGCCGTTCTCTGCTTCTGGGTCTGCCGCCTCTAACCAGTGAGCCACACCACTCCATATACAGTATCTCCCTTCTGGGTCAACTTCCCTGCCCTCCTCTACAAAGCGCACCCCACGTTTAACCAGAATGGCAACTCCTCTGGCATAAAAGGAGAACGATGCATAACACCCATGTGAGGCCCAGCGTGTTGCAAAGTGGGGGTTAGCCCCTTTTACCAAATGCGTTTCCTGGAGGAGTGCAATTCCGACTTGGTGCCTGTCCAAATAGCTTAGAACCTGCAGTTTTTTCCGGGGATCATTGAGTCCCCGTACATTCCAAGATAAGACATTGAGATTTACCCCAGTACCACCTTGGTCCCCCATCATCATGAAAACAGAGTTGCAATCGTTGCTCAAAGTGTCCGCCCCAGTCTTGTGACTCCTCACGCTGTATCTGCATCACTCTAGGTGCCCCGTTCCCCCCCTTCCCGCCCACCCTGGCTACCCCAACATGCCAGAGGACAGTTTCCCTCCCCCCAGTCAAACTTGTTAAACTCAATACCCCTCCCCCCTCCTCAGGTATCAATCAGTCTAGAAACTAGGAGAAAAAAAACACCCCAAGGGGAATGCCCTCTTAGGGGGCCGCCAGGGGCTCCCGCCAATACCTCAGTGCCTCTCTTATTTAACCCAACCGTAACCCCTAATACCAGAGGTCATCTGGTGGGACGAGGGCACGAGGCCGGGCACTGCATGTGTCCTTAATGTAGATGAAAACACCTATACATCACCAGTCCGGTGTGGGTCCATTGGATTGCTCCGAGTGAGGCTCAGCAATTGCTATGTTCAAGAGGGGTCACACAGTGGAGAGTGCGAGCGTGATCTGCCTCTTGCGGCCGCCTCCCGGGATGTAGAGCATCGGTCATGTTTAAGGAAGTCTTCTGTCTGCTGCGGTGTGAGGAAGATGTGTTGTTTGCCTCTGTGTTGGATTCGCAGGCGAGCTGGATATAGCATAGCGTATGGGATGCTGTGAGATTGGAGTTGCTTCTTCACCGCAGTAAACTTCATCCTAGCTTCCTGAACTGTTTGCGTGAAATCAGGGTAAAAGGAGAGAGTGGCGTTACCATATTTTACTTCTCTCTTTTCCCGCGCTAGACGTAGCAGCGTATCCCTGTCACGGTAGTTCAGGAATCGCATTATAATAGGGCGAGGTGGCGTACCCGGTGGAGGTTTAGGAGCCAAAGAGCTGTGGGCCCGTTCGGTCATCAATTGCGACGAGAAGGATTCTCTGCCAAAAGTGTCCGCCAGAAGTGTCTCCATGAAGTCTTCTAGTCGCCCAGTATTGGTAGTTTCCGCCAGGCCCAGTACGTGAACGTTATTTTGTCTCGAGCGCGCTTCCAACTCTTCATTCCTGTCGGAGATAACCTTCAGAATTTTGTCCATATTCGGCATGTGCTTCCTGCTGGTGCTCGTACCATCTTCGAGGTCTGACACCCTTTGCTTCACTTCTTTCAGGCGCACCTCATGGCCGTCAAGTTTCGTGACCACAGTATCCAGACGAGTTGACATGTTGTCGATTTTAGTGTCAATGTTAATTAGGCTTTGTTTAATGCTTTGGAGCATGTCCTTCCACCCCGGATCTCTGGTGTCGGGGGACCCCTCCTCATTTTGAGCCCTCGAGGCAGAGCTGGGCGTCTTGCGGGTGTCAAAAGGCAGTTTGGACTGCTTGGGCTTCGTTTTGCCCATGGCGGACGTGAGCGCTCACGTTTCTACCCGTATCGATATTCGCAAGCGCCAGCTTAGACCAGCGTAGCGGGGTCGTTCTGCACAATTCGGGTCCCTCCAATCCCAGGCGGTCAGCCCGGTCCACAGAAGGGAAGCGTGGACAGCACCGTCTAGTGGCCCGGCGTGGGGATGGGGTGGGTGCTGGTCAGTGTTAGTCTTGTCTGCTCTCAGGCCCCTATGGTTGTCAAGTGGAGAGGCGATGGAGGCAGTGCTGCAACACACGTCCCCTGTCCGCCACGATATGTGAAGGTCCCCGCAATGTGGTCCGTTCAATCTGTGTGGGCAGTTAGCAAGGTAGATGCAGACCTGGAATGCTCCCCAGCGCTGTCCCAAAGGCACTATCTGCCCAGCCCTTGCGTTTGAGGGAAGTTCTCCAAAATGGCCGCAATGATTATGAGGATCTCGCAGTCACTCGCAGGGGGCCTAATTGTGTGCAGGAGAGATGTTGGCCACAATGTTCACGTCACCCGCTCATGGGGTACTCCCACGTCCCCAGCCAAACGGATTGCTATCTGTGCCCCGTCTCACCTCGCACACGCAGGGTTGGTCGCCTCGAAGTCCCCCGTGGTAGGCGCTGAGGGCCTGGTCCGGCAGTAGCACGTCAGGTTGTTCCGGATCCGTTTCCACTAGAAGAGAGCCGATGTCCACTGTGACGATATGTGCGGCAAGTGGAAAGTTCGAGGGTGGAGTGATCAGGCGAGTCTTGGCCGCTGCGCCCACGTCCGTTGCACCAAAGGTTGTGCGGGCCCGCAATCACCGGGCTCGCGTAGGTCTTCAAGCCGATTCCACGCTCCAGTTCATTCACAGCCCGCAGTCCGCCTCACCCAGAGAGGTCAACAAGTCGATCCCAACGCAGCGCTGCGGGGCCAAAGTCGCACCGATGCCGCACTTCCGTATTCGCAGCAATCACAAACTGGTGCGGAGCAATTTAATAAGGCAGGATGAGGATTATGTTGATGTGTTCGCCCGACTCGGCAGGAGCTCTACACAATGGCGGCCATCACGGTCTGGCGCCACCTAGCGCCCAACATTTTGGAGGTTCAATGGCTTGATTGAGGTGAGAAGGTAATCCCACCTTTGGAAGGAATCTTAGATGTTTGCTTAAGAGTACTTAAAATCTTTCTTTTAGGTCCACAGAGACTTCCACTGACCATGCTTAGAATTCACTAACTCTGCTCATGGAAGTGATTCCTATAAGAATTGCAGTTTTCCATGTTACCGTCAGAAGTAAGCATAAATTGGACGGCTCAAAAGGCAGATCTGTAATATTTGTTAGGACAACATTGAGGTACCAAGTAGGCACAGAAGGTGCTCAAGGTGAGAACTCTTCTTAAGTCTGTAAGAAGTTGTTAATGATAGAGAATTTCCAAATAGAAACTGCTTGTCTGTTTTATAAGAATGCTGCTATTGCTGACAACTGTAGGATAGGTCTGCTTTCTTAAGATAATAAAGGTAATACACTATGTGTGATGGAGTAGCAGTGATTTGATATACAGAAGTGTGTTCACAGTAATGAACAAGGTGTTTCCAAACTGCAGCATAGCCCACCAGTGCTGTTGGACTGCATGCCTACTTAAGAATACACATCTATGTTAATGGCAAGCTAAGGTATCCATATTGTAAGTCCTCTGAAGCCAAATCGATAGATTAAGTGAGATTAAATTGGGATGAAAAATCAGCAGTTAGCAATGCATAATGGCCAACGTTTGCAGTTAGGCTTTATCGACACCTCACACAACTGGCAGAACAATACCTAACAGGCTACTGTTTGTCCTTATGCGTTTTTCATACAAATATCAGACTCTGTGGAAGAGACAGAAAACATGTGCAAACACCTCTGACCAGTTAATCAACAAAGGACTCTATATCTACTTCCAACCCCTGTAAAGCGCTCCAATACCTTTGGGTCTAGCTAGCGCTATAAAAAACTGTTTAAATAAATAAATACATTGATACGGATGGTGTAGAAACCTGGAAATGAAGCAGGCACAGGATTCCTTTGGGACTTTGGTGAACAGATCAATAACTTGTATGAGGTAAGAATCTTGAAATTCAATTCCCGCTTGTGTGGGCAATAGTGGAGAATAGTGTGCCACTGTATATTATTAACACTATTGTCCACTTTGCGCCGTTCACGCTTTTCACCTTATCACTTGCATCGCCACCTCTATTCACTTGTATATATTTCTTTGCACCAAGTGCCTTCGGGTTGTTACATGATTTCTTTCATACAGTGCTGCTACAACTGTATACCCTGATGAATCATTGCTTGAAATATATGGTGAATAACACCCCAAACCTAATTCAATTTGAGTCTCCTTTTATTCTTGTTACTGTAATGCTCCTTGCATACATACATAATTGTCTCTGAATTTATACCTGTTGGGATATTGTTTTTTGTCTTTACCTTTCACCCAATCCCGACGTGGTCTATGGGTCCCACTCCTGTAATGTTTTACTTTATTTAATGTCGACAACAAAATACTGGCTAAACTCATCGCCGACTGCATGTTATCACTTCTCCCACATATTGTGTGCATGCTGTTCGCAGTACTTCAAACCCTTGAATCCTGACCTACTAGTTGTAGCCGCTTTCTTAGATGCCACACGGCTTTCGATTCTTTGGAGTGGCCTTACCTTTTCTCATTCCTACAGCGCATCAGCATTAGCCCAAGCTTTCTGAAATACATCACTCTGCTCTATGTCTCTCCTACTCCCCGAGTTCGGGTGAACAGCTTAGACTTCCCTGCTTTCTAGATTGGCAGAGGCATGTCCCAGGGCTGCCTGCTCTCCCTGGCGCAATTTGAGACTGTCATGGAGCCCTTGGCGGCCCAACTCCAGCAGCCTCACAAGGAGCATGGACTGAAATTCACATCCAGGAAGCTAATCGTTTCCATGTACGCTGATGACATTTCAGTCTATGTCCGAGACCATGCCCACAATCTTGCCACTGCCCTGTCGGAGTTCATCTGTTCTGGTGGACTAACAAGCATCACGTCAACTGGGCCAAGTCTGGAATTTTTCCCTTGGCTACTGCGACCTTTAGATATGTTAAAGATTTCCCTCTGACGTGGGTGGACTCTGGTCCAAACCTGGGAGTTTGGCTCAGCAGAGCTCCCACAGAACACTGTCGAGACAATTACTACAGGACCATTGTATGGCTGGAAGACAGGATCCCGCGCTTGTTGAGGCTGCCTCTCTAGCTGACCGTAAAGATGGCAATATCCATAATGTTGATACTGCCAAAAGTCCTCGACCTCTTCATGAACATGCCAATGCCAATTATCAGAACCTTCCTCAATTCCCTTAGATCCCTTCTAATAACACTCAATTGGGGTGAAGGACAGCCCAGACTGACTTGGGAGGAGCTGATACTACCATTTCAACAGGGAGGCATCAGCTCCCCTGACCTCGAACTATACTACCTGTGCGCACAGGTACAGTTTGCACACTCCTGGAAACACCCAGCCCTGCATGCTCTGCATTCAGCTGTAGAAACCGAAGGTGCTGCCCCTTACCCCTACACATCGTACTTGTGCACACTTGTTAAGCGCTCGAGGGGCGATCTGGACACCGTGACCTGCACACCTAGGGCACAGGATGGATTACACCGTAGGGCCCCACGGCCTCTCCTGTATTCAGCATAGACGCCCCTGGCCCGAAATTTGGCTCTACCATCTCAATGGAGGGGCATGCTTGCGGCCAGTTGAATCGCATGCAATTACAGGTGATGGGGGATGTCTATCCCAATGGATCTATACTTCGCTAAACAATATATAAGTGTGCATCACCTACACACCCTTAGACATCCTCTTATACCATAAGCTGGGCAGCCCTGGCACACAAGTGCACCCCGCCTTCCCCAAGGCGCTTAGCAGCCTCAAGGCGCTGGACCTGCTTCTTACAGCCTATTGCACCAAAATGACTGATTACACGTCTATACACCACTATGCAGACTGCAGCCTCACTAACTGTGCGTAGGTCGATGGAGGAGTGGCGGAGGCAAGGACATTACTTAACAGCAGTGGCGATACTGTTACTCTCACATGAGAATACTCTCTCCCAATTACAGACTCTTTCTTATACACCTCAAATAGCTGCATCACTTTATCACACACTCTAGCAGCTGCACCGTATGGGCCTACATGAGGACACTAGATTTGTGTGCTGAGGGAAGTAAAGGGCCAGATTCCTACCGCTGGCTTTATGGTGTCCATGCATAGCAGAGTGTTGGGCTCGAGTATATAAGATAGTTGCAGACATTACTGCGCATGCAATACCATGGTTGCCAATAGTAACCCTACTCGGCTATGTGAAGAATATCTATGCTGCTGTACAGAAACTCACTGCAATATCGCTCCTCCTGGTGAAGAGGAGGATTGCAATGCATTGGGATTGTACTGCTGTGCCCACAGTCAAAACGTCGCTGATTGATTCTGCGGTTTGCCAAGAGAAGCTCGAGGACTATTGGGCCCTTATGCCAGCACACAGCAGACCAAACAACACATGGGTTCTATTTGCACAGTACTTGGTGGCCGGGCTGGAGGGGCAGGAAGGGCCACTGGATGCTACAACAAGATATGGGGATGACTTCCCTTGCACTCCACTCCATTTGAGACAAGCTCCGTAGTCTACCGTCAAAATATTCTGCCTGAAAATGGCCTTATTGGCAGACGCATGCTGTATCTTCTCGTTGACTTCATGACTGTGGTTTATTTATTTAGAAAAGTTATTTGTAAATCCTATTGAAATTCTGGTATGAAGTGTATGTATATTTTTCCTCCTAATTGCTATTTGTTGTATCTCAAAAGTCAATAAACTTTTTATTTGAAAACACTGTCTTTATATCCAAAACACTGATGGGCGTTCTACTTTGGTCCATTTTCCCTGGACTGTGCAATGGAACATATGGTCTCCTCATCCCTGAAAAGAGGCATCTGTATTGAGTATTTATGTGTAGCTCAGGATGTGCATAGTGTTGTCCTATCCTGAAATTCTTCAAATGATAAGCAGTATGTGCTCTATTTGAGGCAACTACAATACTAATTCTTTCCAAACCCCAGATGCTTGAGCCTATTAGGAGGGCAAACACTCTTGCAACATACGCATCTGCAGATGTGTATTGGAATCTAATTATGCAGGAATCATCATGCCCAGCAACTTGACCATCATTCACCCTCAAGAGATTGTGGCACATAGAAGATAGGAATGAGTCTCTGAAATACCCGTTTGCTTTCCAGTGCTGTAAAAGCCTGAGTTAACTGGGCATTTATTGTTGCTCACAAAAACATACGTATAATCTGTGGTCTGTTATGTTAGCTGCTTATCTAAATATGTTAGTCATTGATATAGAACAATGTGCGCAAAACTCTCAAACTGCGTGTCACCAAAAAAGGATCTAGAGAAATTGCTAAAAGAAATGACCCTTCAGGATTATTGGAATCCCATCACACACCAAAGTGATCATTGTCATCATGTGGGTTTCCAAACAACGTCCCATCGATCCTCTTGATCATAGAGCAGGACTGGGTGAATTGTATCCTCTATTGGATCTTTCAGAGGAAAAAAGAGAGCACAGAAGAAAGTTAGAAATGTTATCTGACCCCCAGGAACATTTCCAATTAAAAAAGTGCAGTGCAAAAGTAAAGTGCGTGATTAAAATCGGATTTGCAAAAGAAAAATTATTTTATCTTTTCTGACACATCAATTGCATTCCTAAGTAAAACCAGTGCACAAAAAATAGTAGTTAAAAAAAATCATTGCTTCTAAACGGTCTACATGTTTCAGCCAATTGGACATCGGTCCACGGCTTTCCTCAAGACCTTACCATAGATTTCTTTGCTACTGCATTACTCCAAAAGTGAAAATAAATTAAATATGCTGCCGGTCCTTTGTTTATAACTTTAAAACGAAACTGGTGAGATAGTTTTTGAGATACACAATTGCCAAATTGGCACATTGTTTGTTCTTTCCCATTATCAGATATGACAGAGTTCAGTGGATTGGCATATGATGATGCAGTTTATCAATCTATACTTGACACGACTCCTAGTATTCTAGGCAGTGTAAATAGCACGGTTGGCTCGACTGAGGATGACTGGAGCAAAGTATTTTTTTTTTTTAATCACATTCACGTACACTCATTCATGGAGCAATTATGGCAGAATATCTGAGGGGCAATTGTGCTCCATCTGGGTTAATTGTGACAAATGCACCACGTCTCTTTCTCCAGGACAAAACCTTTTTAAAAGATTGGTCCTTGATAGCCTGGCGCTGCACGTGTGATTGGTTAATCTTATTATTAGTACTGCTAAACGTGTGGCTGATTCAGTGTTAATTGAAATCCAACTGCTTGAATCTCAGATCAAAACCACTATAACAACAACACTTTTTTAGGAAAAACCAAGACGAATCAAATAAAACAAATAAAGAGTTTAAAGACAATATATTGCTTGTAAAAATCGACAAATTTAAAAAAGACTTGGCACGTTTCAAACACGACACTGTATACCCATATACCAGCTAGAACTATTCCCCTCCCGAGTTTAATAAGAAAGGGCGGCGCTATGGTTCATCATATTCAGGGTCTAGTTCAGATGGCAGCTCAAGTGATGTAGAGACTACCACTGAGAATAGGCAACATTTCAGAGGGCGAGGAAGGTACAATAGGTCAAATTGGCGAAGAGGACAACCCACACCACAATTCCAGCAATGGTGGCCCCCAACACCTTGGGGGTTTCCCGCCTACACAATTTCAGCCCCCGATGGCTCAATTTCAACCATATCAACAAGATTTCCATAACCAGTCTTTTTTAGGGTTTGGCCCCCGAAGACCAAGAGGGAAACGGAGAAACGCTTAACCCCAAGTACATTGGCATCAACCGATGACACCGCATAGGGGTGTCATCGGTTTGAAACGAAAAATAATGCGCCTCAACCAGGGACCAGTGCAGAACCAGTCTAATTGTCAACCTTAGCAAAATATAATAGACAGACAATGAATCCTTGATTCTTAACAGAGGTTTGGGTTTCGTGGAAACTAATCCAGGAGATGCTTTTCAGGTCAATTGCGAATTGGCCCAATTCCTCTAGAAAATACGCCTGTTCTATTTTTTCCACAATAAAGAACGCCTCAGCTCATCCAATGGAAGATAAGAATACAGGCCTTAGAAAAAACTCTACCTTCAATCCTCCGACTATTAGTGACCCTTCGAAAGTCTTGACGTTTGAGAAGGCTGTTCAAGAAGAGGTAGCCACTCTATGCAAGAACAAGAAAGATCTGTTTCACAACCTTCCAAAACAATAAAAGTTGCCTTTACGCACCTTAACAGAAGACCAAACAATTACCATCAAGCCCACAGATAAAGGCGGAGCAATTGTAATCCAAGACACTGACGCGTATTGAGATTAATGTTTGCGACAGCTGGCAGATAGAAGGTTCTACCGACCATTAAAAGAAGACCCAACAGCAAGGATTAAGTGTACAATCCGTGATCTTGTAGAAGAAGGCACAAATGCTGGTTGGATTACTCCACATGAATCACTTTTTTAACATACAAATCATCCAGTGATGTCTTATTTTTACAGCTTGCCTACAATACACAAACCACAATGACCACCACCGGGCAGGCCTATAATATCTGGCATTGGCTCCATACTAGAGCCTTTATCCACCTTTATGGATCATTTTTTACGACCAATAGTAAAGAAAATGCCAACCTATCTACAGGACACAAAAGACGTGTTACGTTTACTACCCAAAATTGAATTTGACACAGAGCAAGACTATCTAGTCTCCTTCGACGTCGAATCTCTGTACACGTCAATTCCGCAAGATGAAACATTAGATACTATATCCATGATTCTAACAGACACTGTTGTGGACTCTATAACACTGGTCCATTTTATAAAGTCATGTGCCCAATTGGCTATGAAAGACAATTCTTTAAATTTGAAGATACCATTTACCTACAGATCTCTGGCACCAGTATGGGCAGTGTTTTTGTGCCAAGATTGGCGAATTTATATGTCCACTCCTTTGAACAACAGCATGTCCTTACTCCAAACAATCCTTTTTTTGAGTCGATCTGTTATGGAAGCGGTATATCGACGACGTGCTGGTGGTATGGCGAGGCAACTTCGATTCAATCACAAGATTTGAAGATTGGATAAATACAAGGAATGATTTCCTAAAATTCTCAGTAGAAGTGGATAGAAACAGAATAGCGTTTTTAGATCTATCCATTTTCACCACGCCCACCGGTTTAGAAAGTGAATTGTATCGGAAGCAGATGGCCCGAAACTATCTATTACCCTTTTTGAAGTCAACATTCCAAATCCCTCCAGGAAATGCCATATAGTCAGTTCCTCCGAGTTCGGAGGAACTGTTCCACTATGGATGAATATAATGAGCATTCAGAAAATCTAAAAGAACAACTGAGAGAGAAAAAATATCCAAAGAAACTGATCAGACGTGCACAGAAAAGAGCTATTAACAATAATAGAGAGGCACTACTAGAACCACCAGTACAAAAAACACCTTTGGGCAGCCTCACTTTTGTTAACACCTTTAGCTCTCTGACCAATGGTATACAAAATTGAGTTAGGAAACATTGGAGAATCCTAAATAGTTGTACAGACAAAATACCTTTGCCACTGCTCTCGTTGGAAAGAGGCAAAAATCTGCGAGATAAAGTAGTCCATACTCGACCAGCTGGCCCTATACAACGTGCCATTGGCACATTGTGGGATCTACCCGCAGTCGAAGGTCATTTTCCCTGTGGGTCTTGTGCCATCTGTCCCCAAACGAAACAATCTAAATCCATAGACATTGGAACCAATAGGCCCTGGATCCAAAAAAGCTTCACGAATTGCAATAGTAATATACCTGATCACTTGTCCATGCAAATCCCAATATGTGGGAATCACAACTCGAAAAGTGAAGTTAAGGATGTTGGAGCACAAAAGCACGTTCAGATGGAAAAAAACAATGACAAAGCTGACAAGACATTTTTTGGATCACGCTTCTAACGCTGAAGACTTTGTGTGAACAGTACTTGAAAAACCTTATATTCCTCCACGTGTTAGCAATGTGTCCAATTTTCTCTTTCTACGAGAACAGAAATGGGTATACAAACTCTCTAGTGACACGTCAGGCCTAAATGACGTAATACCCTGGGTCTCTCTTCATAGATAAAGATGTTAGGAACAGATGAGACTTTTAGACCATAATCTGGAGTGATTACATATCGTATATAAGTGGGCCGATTATATTTATACAACGTAATACATTAGATCTGAGAGTTAGTTTATGCATAAGAACTCAATGCCTTGATCAATGTTGATCCGCTTGACGAATGTGAAACTAATATCAGGTTGAAGATGGATAGTACGTCGCTAGCACACAAATTCAGTTTTTTATAATAACAAAACAATCCAGTTCATAGTTGATTCCTCCCTAACTTAGAACCCAAGACACATACAGGAAGTACTAACTAAGAAGTTCTGTTGTCCTATTTTTCTACTGTCTTGACTGTTTGCATAGACTCTGGCAAAAGAGTAAGCCAGTTTAGTACTTTTATTTTCACTTCATTTGACAAATGCACAATGGTGTCTATACTCAGAAAAGAACTACCATTTCCTAGTAAAAGAGACGTCATTCTGTAGTCCCGAGTGGCGTGCAACTCCATTGACGCGTAATTATTGCATGCCGCCATTTACGGTTCATGAATCTTGTTTACAGTTTTGCTCATAAACAGATGAGAAGGTCAATCATTTCATAATTAGTGCAATAACGCGGTAGTTTTTAGTCAGCTTATGTAAAGTTGCAGACACGCAGAATGTTATCTAACCGGGACAAACTAATTTCAATACAGCCCCCTATAGTATAGGCATGTCAGTTAAGACTCTCAGCCAAAGTGATCGGTCCTTCTGTCTTTTTGATAACAAGAATGGATGTGAACCTTGCTCACAGTATATACATGAGATACAAATAAAGAACTAATGTTTGAGATTTTTAAAAAAAGGTGGAGTGATGTTCAGAACTACATTTCCCATCAGTCTGACGTCAAGTTGTAGTTCTGCATGATGTAATCTATTTGCAACACATTCACGTTAACACAGTTCACCTGAAATATGTACAAACATATAAAAGACCTCTTGCTGACCTGGCCCGTTACCTCCATCCCAGCTTAAGTCAAAGCACGAGGTAACGACGGACAGGTAAGGCGCAACTGACTAATGGAGTATAGTTGTAGAATCTGTTTCGTTATGTATGAGACTTTATTGGTTGCAGAGTTATCTGCCCGATGTAGTACTTTCCTTTTTAAGATGGAGTGTTTAGCTATTTGAGATTCAATCGTAACATGCTTAGATATGGGTTAACAAGAGGTGCGTCCAGAGCGGAAATAAGAATTTCGATTGAGCCCGCCCCCAAATTTCGTTAAATGTAAATAGGAGTAAGGATGATAGATATACACAACAACTATATGGCGAATGCTAAGACCATAAAAGAAACCTGTCTTAACGCTTAAACGTTATTTTACCCTAGAGATGAGCACAAATGAAACATGTATCAGCACGTTTGTGCCATAGAGACGTGCATAACATGGGTTTATCCCTTCTGTGCCAAAAAGCAGCAACATAAAAAAAATTTGGTGACTTTTCAAAATAAAATAAAAAATAATTGAGTCAGCAGTAATTTAATAAAGGTTGTAAGCAAGTCCGCCTTGGATGACAGCAAAAACAAAACTATGAGTGTAAATGAGCTTGACTGCAGTACATTTAGATGCCGTATCCTGAACGCGCCAAGAGATGATAGTGGTTTTTAATTTCGATGTGTATACTTTGAATGATACATTTTCTCATACATGCCAATAAAAAGTAGAATAGGTGATCCATGTGATAATGAGATATGGAGATACAGAAAGCATGTCCTAAATGAAACCTTTTATCCCCTCTATTTTTGGGTTCTTGATTGATTCTTGCTAGAGCGGGGCCTCATTGACTGGAGCTGGTGCTGGGTGAGGTGAGGTCTAGTCCTCGTACTCTACGGGTGAGCATTTGAGTTTTCTCTATTAGTTATATGATTTCTCTATGCATGGAGCTGACCTAGCAATGTGAATTATTTGATTAAGATGTCCGTGTGTTTTCACTGAGGTTGTAACCTTTTGTTTTTTACAGATGTCCTATACATCTTGTATATACAGAGGATCAGCATAAGACAACAGGGTTGTATTAATAATGTATTCTCATGTTAGGAGTAATGCAGTAGCAAAGAAATCTATGGTGAGGTCCTGAAGAAAGCCGAGGACCGATGTCCAATTGGCTGAAACATGTAGACCGTTTAGAAGCAGTGATTTTTGTGAACTCCTATTTTTTCTGCACTGGTTTTACTTAGGAATGCAATTGATGTGTCAGAAAAGATAAAATTCTTTATCTTTTGCAAATCCTATTTTAATCACGCACTTCACTTTTGCACTGCACTTTTTTCATTGGAAATGTCCCTGGGGGTCAGATATAATTTCTATCCTTCTTCTGTGCTCCCTTTTACCTCTGAAAGACCCAATAGAAGATACAATTCACCCAGTACGCCTCTATGATCAAGAGGATCGATGGAAACCCAAATGATGACAATGATCCCTTTGGTGTGTGATGGGATTCCGATAATCCGATAATCCTGAAGGGTCATTTCCTCTAGTAATTTCTCTAGATCCTTTTTGGTGACACGCAATTTGAGAGTTTCGCGCACATTGTTCTGTATCAATGATTCACATATTTGGATAAGCAGCTAACATAACAGACCACAGATTATACGTATGTTTTTGTGATTAATAGAATAGGGGGATTTAATCCGTTTAGAGTCTATAAAATTTCTCTCTGACCCCTTTTGTTGTGTTATCATTTATTGTTGCTTCCAGATAATTCTGGGTTGGCAGTGGTTACAGATGGGACTTTTCGGCAATCAAGGTGAACCTCATGGATGAAGTTTGCTTTCTTTGTGTGAGGCAGGAATTGCTGAGATGTTTCCCTTTTTACCAACCGATTGTCAGAAAATGTAAACATGAATTCCCTTTAAGCCGAGATAAGCTGCAGCTACAGCAAGGCTTTCGGTAAACACTCTTGATGCAGCTTTTTGCCCGAATGTAATACCATGAACTGCAGTTTTTTGCCAAAATGTAATACCATGAACTGATAATTCTTTACAAAACAAAGGTACTGCCAGAGACTCTGGAGCAGGATATGAACGCTGGATTCCTTGATGCTGCTAGGAATCACCTTCTTGTGGGATTGTGATTACTCACTGTAACAGAGTCTTCTTGAAATCTTTGCAAAAATATGTTAGACTCGCAGATCCAAGATGGGATAGAGTGCGCTATCATTTGTTGAAATCGAAAAGTACAAAAACGAAATGCCATGACATCATTATAACAAAAAACACACTGGTCCATAGTAACAATACTTTTGATGCAAAAAACTAGACAGCAAATATCATTTAATCAAAGGAGTTTATGAAAAACAATTTTAAAACACATAGGGGAGCAGTGACTGTTGGTGCAAAACTAACATGCTTGGTGCTCTTTCGAGGTGATACACTCAAGTGATAAATTGTGATCAACAAGTGTATCAACGAACAAACGAACTGCATTGCCCGCTACAGCATGGGCTCAACGATCACATACAGTCTGTGTTTTTAAAGTTGGCAGCATTTCAATCCCAATAAAAATGGTGTGATCATTATCAGGACTCGTGGGATACAATAACACTCAAGATAGCTGAAACAATAATAGAGAAAGGGTGATCAGAGTGAGGGTAAGAAAAAGAAAAGTGAGCCAGTACAAGCATAAGTAATACTCATGAGAGAGTACTTACATTATGAAGGGTAAAACTGGTGAAGGAAGAGTTAAATAGTATGAGAGACATTGACCTGAGCTGGAAATATGCTGGCTACCCATGGGGATTATCAGCCCCCAGTGGGAAGCGTGTTTGGTGCATGGGGTCTGGGTCTCAAGGTTGAGTGAGTGATTCCTCCACAAGGCTCAAATCAGCCGGTAATGCTGACTGGCAGTATGACATCCTTCCGGGACAATGAGTTTTCAAGGGGAAGTGTGAGAGGGCAGCACAATAGAAAGAGAGGAAGGACCAAGAATTGAAAAGGAGAAACTGAAGACGGACTAGGCACAGGGACAGAAAAGGGAGAAAAAGCAAGTGCTATTTTGGAATGGTATAAAAGATATTGACAAACGACAAATAAATAGCATAAGTACGCTTACACCAAAACACTCGGGACTGTACAGTGAAAAAACATGGGAATACAATACAAACATATATACATTGTGAAAAGAACCAAAAAGTCAAGAGCAACAATATTCTAGAGTTCATTGAGTTTCTGTATGAGGAGAGTTCATTTTAAATCAAGGATGTCCAACCTTTCTCATGATTTAGATCTGTGTGTATAGTGTCCAAACAAAAAATCTAACTCAATTCTTCCTTGTTTAATAGGAATTTGACGGAAATGGTGCTGATCACTTGTCACTGTAAGCCATCCTCGCAATCTCTAACGCCTAAAAAAAACAAAAACAAAATGACACTAGAGGGGCAGTGAGGACTTTGCATCTGATGCAACTACTATGCTGGTAAATGAAAATCCTTTTTTGTGGTTTAGCCAATGTACACTAGGTACAAGGACATAGAATGACATATTAAATTGGCAGTGTTGCATTTTAATAAAAATATCAAAGATGTAGTGAAATGCTGAGCTGTAAATTGCTTTACCCAAATGCAAAAAAGACGCAGACTACATTGTCTGCATTTGTAGTGTCCTTTCATGGGGATAAGGCCCCAACGCTCCGTAATAGTGTGAGCTGGTCTGGGAAATGGTATGGCTGCATGGATGAGATAGTCTTTTAAGTTCCTTCCCCGTCTGTAACCAAACATAGTTGGCTCGAATGCAGGGCCACCAGCTGCTAAAATATGCCATTGTTTTTTAATGCGTTTGGAGATAAACTTCGAACTTGGAAAGAAAGCAGTTACGCAGACAAATCTGTTGGATTCCTGTTTGGTATGAGAAGTTAGTAGAGTCTCATGCGGGCAATACCATGCTCTCTTTGCGGAGCGTGTAATCAAGCATTTGGGATAACCACATTCAAGTAACTTGTGAGTTAAGATGTCTACCTCCCTGGTGAAATCCCTTTTGCGTTTGCAATTATGTGTTAAACTTAAGAACTGACTATATGGCAGTGAGTCCATCAGTGAGTGTGAACGGTGATGGCTATATGCCAGAAGTGTGTTCCTCTCCATGGGTTTCTTATAAAGGGTGGTGCAGAGTTGATCATTTTCAGCATGGATAGAAAGGTCCAGGAAAGATTTCTGAATGATGGGAATGGATAGTGAATCTAAGGGCATCACAGTTTCGGTTTAACCATGTCTAAAATAATAGCACTGTCTGAGAGTTAACTTCCTAAATCATCAAGATGTCATCTAAATATTTCTTCCAGAGAGCATTATGTTTTCTTACATGTTTTAATATACTCATATTTTGTATTGTCTTCTCTTTTTATCAAATGAACTCTGGAATTATTGTGCTTATTTGTATTTTAACTGTTTGATTTTATGATTTTTAATGGCTAAAATCGAAAAAAGCATATTTTGACTTTGACTATGTTTTCTGAAAGGATTGGTGTCCGAGAGAATAACTGTTCCACGTCATCCATGTACAATACTACAAAATGTGGTGCAAAACTGCCTACATGGAAGTCTCCTATCTCTGTAAATAGAAATTGCTTTCCAATCTAAAGAAATAGTGCGTGAGGCCCAGTTCCAGCAATGATATAATGAATGAAGATGGAACCCCATGTGGTCTGGGTCCACAGCTGAGGATGCTATGCACAACAATGATGCCTTCTAATTGGGGTATGTTCATACAAAAGGATTCTATATCCAGAGTAACTAAAAAGGATACTGGTATGGGTAGATGAAAGTCTTCAATGAGACTTATAAAATCCATGCAAACCGGCATATAGCATTCAGTGAGGGGGATAAAGGGCTTGATAAGGAATATGCTACTTACCAGTTGCATCTGTTCTTGGCATGTAGGGCTGCTGACATTCATATCTGTGCATAGATCGCCGCCTAGTGTTGGGTCAGGATGATTGCACTTTGTTGTCCTGGAAGAGTCTTCGAAGTATCACGAGATAGGTGACTCATCCCCTGGACTACAGTGCGCATGGGCTTCTTCTCCACCCGCAGATTGTTTTTCGCCATTGTGGCAGAGATGGAGATAGTAAAGTAAGAGATGGCCATGCCAGAGATAATGCTGCAGCTGCAACAGGCACCGGGGAGGAGGGCGGGTGATATGAATGTCAGCAGCCCTACATGCCAAGGACAGATGCATACTGGTAAGTAGCATATTCCGTTCGAGGCATGTGGGCTGCTGAATTCATATCTGTGCATAGACTGAATAGCAGTATCTCCTCTAGCGGTGGCTACCTGTGCCAGCTGCAGCAGTTTGGAAAAGAGTTTTGAGGACAGCCTGGCCTACAGCAGCTTGCTGTTTTGCTTGTACGTCTACACAGAAGTGTCTTGTGAAAGTGTGTATGGTGGTCCATGTGGCTGCCTTACATATGTCTTCAAGAGGGATATTTCCTAGGACAGCCATGGATGCTCCCATTTTCCTTGTAGTGTGCT
Organism: Lissotriton vulgaris; assembly: GCF_964263255.1. NCBI lineage: Eukaryota > Metazoa > Chordata > Amphibia > Caudata > Salamandridae > Lissotriton > Lissotriton vulgaris. The sequence goes on along the minus strand of NC_141700.1, from coordinate 468,473,023 downwards.
CTTGGGGGGGACTGATAAAGTGCGTTTTGCCTTTTGATAGCATATTTGAATACATTTAACTATCCATCTGGCTATTCCTGACTTTGAAATAGGATTTCCCTTGTGTTGTGGTGCAAAAGCAACAGGAAGTTGTTTTGTCTTTCTAAATGATTTAGTTCTGTCCACATAATAGAGAAGAGCCCTTTTTACATCTAACATGTGTAGGGCTGTTTCCGCTACGGACTGTGGATTTTGAAAGAAAACTGGCAGTTCTATTGATTGATAGATATGGAAATTAGAAACAACCTTGGGCATGAACTTAGGGTTGGTCCTAAGAACCACCCTGTTGGCATGTACCTGCATGAAAGGTTCTTGAATTGTTAGTGCTTGTAATTTGCTCACTCTTCTGAATGAGGTAATGGCAACTAAGAATGCAACCTTCCACGTTAAGAATTGTAGTTCGCATGAGTGTAGACATTCGAAAGGAGGGCCTATAAGTATGGTAAGTACTATATTTAGATTCCAGACTGGGGAAGGGGGGTTTCTTGGAGGGATCACCCTCTTTAAACCCTCCATGAAAGCTTTGATTGCTGGTACTCTAAACAGTGAAAGATGTTGCCTGTTTTGAAGGTATGCTGCTATAGCAGCAAGGTGTAGTCGTATAGAAGAGTTTGCTAAGTTACATCTTTGTAGATGCAGCAGATAACATATAATGTTTTGTATGGAAGCGTCTAAAGGGTTGATTTGGTTATTGTTGCAGTAAATAACAAATCTTTTCCATTTAGCTGCATAGCACGCTCGTGTGGTTGGTCGTCTTGGCTCCCTAATGATGTTCATGCAATCTGGGGGCAAGTTAAGGTATCCAAACTCTAGGACCTCAGGAGCCAGATCGCTAGGTTCATCTGATTGGGATCTGGGTGTTTGATTTCTCCATGGTTCTGAGTCAGAAGATGGGGTGCAAGGCACAGTTCTTGATGAGGAACTACTGAAAGTTCTAGGATCGTTGTGTACCACGGTTGTCTCGCCCATGTGGGAGCAACTAGGATTAGCGTGAGCGAGTGTTGCCGCAGTTTGCGTGTCACCAGCGGGATCAGTGTTGCTGGGGGAAAAGCGTACGCAAATCTGCCTGACCAGTTCATCCATATCGCATTGCCCTGTGACAACGGATTTGGGAATCTGGTGGCAAAATACTGGCATTTGGAGTTTTCTTTTGTGGCAAACAGGTCTATTTCTGGGTGACCCCACTGTTTGAAGAATGGCTGGAGAACTTGGGGATGAATCTCCCATTCGTGTAGTTGTTGGCTGTGCCTGCTGAGCAGGTCGGCAATGTGATTGTCCTTCCCTGGAAGGTGTTCTGCTAGGAGAAAAATGTTTTTTGGAATCGCCCACTTCCATAGGCTTTGTGCCAGATGGGACAGCTGTGGAGAGTGCGTTCCTCCCTGTTTCTGGATATAGTACATTGCGGTCATGTCCGTCCGGATAAACATCGTCTTGCTGTACAAGTATTTCTGAAATGCTTTGAGGGCTAGGAATATTGCTAGCAATTCCAGTTGGTTGATATGCAGCTTTTTCTGTTTGGTTGTCCAGAGCCCTTGTACTGTGTATTGAAGGAGATGGGCTCCCCAGCCTGTCAGTGATGCGTCCGCTGTTAGTACTAGTTGCGGAACCGGTTCTTGGAACAGTCGCCCCTTGGAAAGGTTTTGTGGGTTCCACCACTGCAGAGAGTTGTGAGCGCGACTGACTACCAACACTAGGTCTGCTTGAGCCTGGTTCCACTGCCGTGCTAGGCATTCTTGTAATGGGCGCATTTGAAGTCTGGCATGGGGGACAAGGAATATGCAGGAGGCCATCCTGCCTATAAGCTGCATAAAGACTCGAGCTGGCAGCGAGTGTTGTGGCAGGAATTTGCAAATGAGTATCTGCATACTGGCTATCCTTGCTGAGTTTGGATATGCCTTCGCCACTGAGGTGTTTATAGTGGCTCCCAGGTATTGTTGTACTTGGGATGGTTGCAGATGCGATTTTGTGTAGTTGATTGAAAAGCCTAGGCTGTGTAGCAATTGAATTGTTTGGGACGTGTGTGCTGCACACTCTTGGTACGATTTTGCTTGTATTAGCCAATCGTCCAGGTAAGGGTATGCATGGACGTGTTGCCTCCTGAGATGTGCAGTCACTGTCGCTAAGCATTTTGTAAACACTCTTGGAGCCGTGGAAACCCCGAAGGGCAAAACCTTGAATTGGTAGTGTTGACCTTCTATTGTGAACCTGAGGTATTTTCTGTGGGCTGGATGGTTGGGTATGTGAAAATACGCATCCTTGAGGCCCAGTGTTGCTAGTAAATCTCCTTGCTGTAGCAACGGGAGCACTTGTTGTAGTGTGATCATATGGAAGTGCTCCAATAGTATATATTGAGTTAGGGGTCTGAGGTCCAATATTGGTCTGAGGGAACCGTCCTTCTTTAGAATAAGAAAGTATAGGGAGTATATTCCTGTCCCTTGTTGGTGGAAAGGGACTTGCTCTATGGCCCCCTTTTCCAGCATGCATTTCACCGCTTGTTGTAGCAGGGTGATGTGTTCCGTGGACATAGGACGATGTCTGGGTGGCATGTTTGGTGGTGTAGAAGTCAGTTCTAGGCAATAACCAGACTGGATAATTTCTCTCACCCACCTGTCTGTGGTAATTGCTTGCTAGACAGGTAGGAACTGTTGTAGTCTGCCTCCGACCGGTGTAAGTGGTCTGGAGGTAGCTTAATGAAGTCACTGTTTTGTGGCAGGGAAGGCTCTGGTGTTATTACCTCCACGTCCTCTTCCCTTATTATTGTTACCTCTGTAACCTCCTCTGGTTGTGTTCTTGTTGAAGGAACGGTGTGCGTTACTTTTGTATGAGGCAGATGTTTGCGAGGTATTTCCTCGTGTATTTGCTCTGTATGAGGAGCGTCAAAAGGAGCCCCTATGTTGCAGAAATTGCAATGCACCCATTGATTTTGCAGTTTCTGTATCTTTTTTCATTTTATCCAAAATGGTGTCGACAGCAGGGCCAAATAGAAAGTCCTGATTGACAGGTTGGTTAAGAATGGTGGACTGCACCTCATTCTTAAAACCGGAAATACGCAGCCATGCATGTGTGCGTAGGAAGACGCTAGTGTTAATTGACCTAGCTGCGGTATCTGCTGTGTCAAGCGCACATTTGATAGAGGCGTTTGATATGAATTTTCCCTCCTGTATGAGATCATCAGCTTGTGCTTTAAAAGGCTCAGGTAGGTGTTGCATTAGGCTTTCGAGCTGATCATAGTGCGCCCTGTCGTAACGAGCCAGTAGGGCTTGTGTATTAGCAATCCTCCATGAGTTGGAGGCTTGTGCTGCTACCCTTTTACCTGATACCTCTAGTATTTTTGACTCTGTCAGGAGGAGGTGCTTCCCTTGTTGTCTGGGAGTTGGCTCTTTTACGTGCGTTAGCCACCACCAGTGAGTCTAGTGGCAACTGCCCTTTTATGTAAGTAGGGTCAGTAGGAGCTGCCCTATACTTTCTCTATTCTGGGATAGATTACCCGTGCCCTGGCTGTATCCTTAAATATGTCAGTTGCGTGTTTTAGAACTACCTTTAACATGGGAAGTGTTCTGACACTTTTTTCTGCAGTAGGGAATGTGTCGAATAAGAAGTCTTCGTCCACAGGGTCATTATGCATGTCCACATTGTGGAATTGTGCTGCCCTGTCTATGAGTTGATTGAATACTACGGTGTCATCAGTAGGTGACGGCTTAGTAGGATAAGTGGGTGCATCAGGGATGGGATGGGTGTCGTAAGGGTCTGTTGACTCATCCCAAGGTTCCTCTTGTAGATCAGGATCCTGTGGGAAATCATATAGAAGCTGTGGCTCATCCCCTGTGTTCCCCTCATTGACCCCATGGTGAGAAGGAGAGTAAGGAGCACAAGGTGCAGTAGGCATGATAGGTTGAAAAGGGATGAAGGGTCTAGAGGGAGTAGTCCCAAAGTCCTTTTTCTTCAATGGAATAGGGGAATGAGGTTCAAAGTCCAAAGGCCTCTTTTTCCTATGCAGGATGGTAACTTTACCAGTCTCTGGATTAATATATATCTTCGCCTGGTCATCTGATGGATCTGGGTGGAATAGTTATTCCGCTACAGTCCTGGGTTGAGTGTTAGACTTTTTTGGGTCGGTAACACCTGGTTTTTGGACGACTTTTGGTGTTTTGTTGGACTTTTTTGGCTCGGGCCCTTTTTTCGGGTCGACAAGTGTTTTCGGGTCGACCAGAACTTTCGGTTCGACACGTTTTTTGTGCTCCGTAGGCTTCTTTGGATGAGTGTCCTTTTCCGAGTCGATGTTCTTTTTTGGATCGACTGGTGTCTTTGGAGCAGTTATCTTTGGGTCGACAGGTTTTTCTGGCCTTGCTATGGGCTTTGGTACGGCACCGTTTGCCGGGTCGACGGATTTCAGAACAGTAGGCTTGTTCGGGTCGGCGACCTTCTTTGGTTCGGCGCCCTTCGGCTGTGTGCCTTTGTTCGGTTCGACTACTTTTTTGGGGTCGACAGTTTTTGGCTGAACGGCCTTTTTGGGGTCGACAGTCTTCTTTGGCTCGAGGCTCTTTGGCTGTACGGCCTTTTTGGGATCGACGCCCTTCGGGTCGACGACCTTCTTTGGCTCTGGAACCTTCTTCGGGACGATGGTACTGGGCCCTGGGGTTTCTGAAGGTTTCGGTTTCCGTTTCGGAGCAGAGCCGGAGGGCTGGGCTGGCAAAACTTTATGATCTTGGCTAAGGCCTTTTGGCGATGCCTCGACCTGAGCCTTTGGTAACGAGCTAATTGGTGTCGGGGGCAGGGTATTCACGATATGCCCAGGTGGGATTTCGTCATCGGAGTCTGAATAGTTCCTCGACGGTGACGATTTCTAGGTCCGAGTCTAGAGCTTCCTGTAGATCCTGGTCATCATCGAAGATGTTGTCCGGTTCCGGTGCCTGTCGCTGCATTTCTTGCCTAGCGGCCCGTCGGTTTCGTATAGTTTTCTTGGATCGAAACTGGGCGCAGGCTGGGCAGGTTTCTTCCCTATGGTCCGGGAAAAGGCACTTGTTGCATACTGAGTGTTTATCAGTATGTGGGAACTTGGAGTGGCATTGTGGGCACCTTTTAAACGGGCTTCTTTTCATCGACGGTTGGCTCACGTGGCGTCGAAAAGGCCCAACGGCCCGCGTCCACGACCGATTTGAGATGGAAGGTTGGATCGAGTAGAGAGGTACCGAACGAGAACAATACCGTCGAAGTCGAAGGCTTTTTGGCCTTTAGAAAAGTTTTGTTTTTGATTCCGAAGTTGGAGTATAGGAGTTAGCATCCGAACCCAATGGCGGAAAAAAACATTCTGAGGATGGAGAAGATGCCCATGCGCACTGTAGTCCAGGGGAGGAGTCACCTATCTCATGATACTTCGAAGAGTCTTCCAGGACAACAAAGTGCAATCATCCGGACCCAGCACTAGGTGGCGATCTATGCACAGATATGAATTCAGCAGCCCACATGCCTCGAACAGAAGTAAATGTATTGACCAATCAGCTCCAGGATGGAATTGCACCCTGGAACAATGGGTCTTCCAGAGGGGCTATCTAATTTTTTGTTAACTTTAGGAAGAGTATAAATAACTGGAGTGTGTGGGTTGCGCACATTGAGGTATGAGAACTCATTTTTACTGAGAAAACCCATCTCTTTAGCTACATTTGTAAGTCTGAGTATTTCGCTTTGCACCTCACTTGTTGGATCTTTAGTAAGTTTCTCATAATGGTCAAGAACCTCCAGTTTGAATGATTTCGTGTCCTATAGGACAATGAGTCTGCTTTTGTCTGCTAGTTTGAACACTAGTACTATCCATTTTAAGAGTGCAGATACCTTCACGTTCTTGAAATGAGCTGTTACATGGAGTGACGGTCTTTTTTGTTTGTAATACCTTTGGGGTCTCTTAGTACTCGAAGGAGAGTATCTCCACAGGTAGGATGGCTGTGGGTGCAGAAAGTTTGGCTGCAGGTCTTACGCCAGTTATATCTTTCTTCTTTTTAATATAATAGCAATTTCTCTATTGCACTCGATTTACTTCGAGCTTTCATTGAGGTATATTTGGGCGATTGTAAGTGTACTCCACGAAACAGCCATGTCGCACCATGTAAAATACCTGTTTGCCTATAGTCATTCTCCTTCACTACGGAGGGTAGCCCCTTTGCCTTACCCCGACCAATGTTTTGTGATCAGGGTGAATGCACACTGAGTCACTGCATTGATATAGTGGAAGATCCCCTTTAATGACAGCCTCTACAGCAGACTATTGTTCCCTTCAAAACATCGCCTCCGAAAGATCTAGTTTTGTGGAGCTTGTTGTGCTATTTGTTAAAAACACAGTGTGCCTTGAAAAGCCTGATTGTAGGGGTGTGTGGTTTTTGTATTTGGTGACAGCATTGGAATGGCCATTGCTCTTGGCACCCTTGGACTTGGCTGTATCGGTTCCTTTTACATTTTTTTAAGGTCCTCATCGATATGCATGCAAAACAAATGGATACGGTGGAATAGCAGATCTAATATTTTTTGTAGTAAGTCATATAGAAAAGGTGTGGTGGTCTCTGGGAGAAGTGTAGTTCAGTGCTCTCTAACCTCATTGGTTGGCGTGTTGGTATTTTTAAATGAGGTAGGTGTGCTACTTAAGTAGCACTGTTTGAAGCATTTCAAGCAAGCTCTACGTTCCTACTGCTGGTCTATGGTTAGCTTGTGGCTCGCACCTCGGTGAAGGGGAATAATTTAAGTATGTGAATCTATCAAAGAACCAGTACTAAAGAATCTTACATGTGAAGAGGGCTGCATGACAGAATACATCATACAGTTGTGTTAGAAATCACACTTGGGTGATCTAACCCTCCCGCACTGCAGAAGCAGTGGGGGAGGGTTCGAATTGTGCAGTGGGATTTAGAAAAACATTTGTAGTGCATTGATATTGCTGAAAGATAGTAGTCCCACTTAAATCTACTGAATTCTACAGCTGGGAAGAATGTTACATAAGGAACATTGGCAAGTTCAGAAAAAGATTTTGAGATCGTAATTATTTTTTGTTCACCAGCGAAAGATAGGGTGAATGGTTGTCAGAGGAAAGTTCGCTTTGACAATGGTTTCAAAGTACTTGTGCTCCTAGTTTTAACCACTTGGCTGCTATGCTTCTCCTTCAACTTCAATGTAATTTCCATTGAAATCAATGGAAACTCCATGACGAGTTACCCTTGTCATTAGCGGCGAAGAGGTTAAGTAAATTCATTCAATAAACATTTATGTAAATAAAATATTAATTTGAGCAAATATCTTTTAAAATGCATCAGATTTACAGAACTTAACGAATAGTGTCTTTGGTAACACGAAGATTTTCTCCATAAAAAAAAAAATATTAAATACTTACAGTAAACATTTATCTCTACAGATGATGATATGAAAGAATTCTGTAGGGACTCATGTCCAACTGTGCATGTGATGTCTACTCCGTTATCTTCCTGGGTGACTGGGAACTCAATATGACTTGTTACAGTGAACGTCTTTCTATACGGGTCCTCCTTCACCTCATTTACTACACCTGTGGAGAATAAGACATTATCAGTGGTCAGGCGGGAGACCTAGAACAGCGTTATGTTCCCAATTTCTTGAAGAACAAAGTTTGCATTGTCAAAATGGAGCTCACTTTTTTTAATCAAGTGTAGGAAAGTAGGATCTGTGTTTATGGTTACCCTCACTTTTTGCCTGGTGCTATGCTGCTATTGACTAGTCTGACTGGGATCCTGCTAATCAGGACCCCAGTATATCTGCTTTTCCCTTTAATTGTTATGTTCAGTACTTAGTTACATCCCAGATTGGATACTGGTGTACTCTTATCAGTCCCTAGTATATGGTACAAAGGTACCCAGAGCATAGGTACCCTAGAGGTCCCCCATGGGCTGAAGCATGCATCATGCCACCCATGGGAGACATTCAAAATGGAACTACAGGCCTGCCATCGTAGCCTGTGTAAGCTGGTGCCAACACCACCTACTAAAGATATAGGTTTCCTATATCTAATGTCACTGGACTGAACACCTATAAGTCACCCCTATAGCAGGCCTTTGCAATTCTGCAGGCAGGGTGCTTGTTATAAGTATGAGTATGCCCCTGCATGAGTAGGACACCCCTGCAGCCTACGGAGTCCATTCTCCCGGGTTGAAAGTGAAGCAGCCGTATACAATATAGAGGGGCACCACGTAATTACGCTATGACCATCTTGAGAATGGCTCCAACTAATCCTATCATGTTTGGTATCAAACATGTTGGAATCATACCCCCATGCATTAAACTATGTGGGAGGTATGATTCCAAGCAAACAAGTTGGATACATACCCCCACACCGTAAATGGTGTGGGAGGTATGATTCCAAGCACTGGAAGAGCCCTCCATTAGGCTCTCAGTGCTCCTGATACCGGCATTCTAGACCCGGACAGCACAAAATGGTTAATGCTGACCAGAGACACGATTCTGCCCTCATGCTGCGGAGCTAAGCTCGAGCAAGGGAAGGAAGAACAATAGACATCCTGTCACAGGGAGGTGTGATCACCTCCCAGACAGGATTTAGTGTATTGGGGCAGGGTGGGTGCGCTTGCCAGCGCCACTCAGACTGCATGAGGGACACATTTGGTTTCCCCATGCAAAGTCCAGTTCAAACCAGTTCTGAGAGCTGTTGGCTCTCGCTCTGGCGCGAAAATGGACAAAGGACATGGGACTAACCTCACCACTGTCCAGACCCTGCCCTGGGAGAGTCCCCTGTATTGTTCCAACCCTTTTCTTAGGGTACTTAAGGGCCTACCTGTGGGTGGGTCTCTGGATTCATCGTGGAACAAGATTCAGATCAGACACCACTTCTTCTATCGTCTGGGCACTCTGGACTTCGCTGGACTTAGTTTGGGCTCTACTTCGTCTCCCTTTCAGTCTGCTATATCGTCTATGCATCATACAGGAACCTTCCAAGGCCTGTGGGCATCAAAGATACCTGAAGGAATCTCCCTTGAAGTGAAGGTGTCACTTCCCTGCATTCGCAGGCACCGCAACTAAGTCGACTGGTCTGCTGATCCTGAGCTCCTACGGACTTCGAAAGGTTCTGCATCACAGGTGGTGGTTTTCTACAGCACCCGAGGTTGGCCCTGCCCTTTCACCAAGTTTGAAGCCAGTATCCCTCATGAGGGTTGCAATAACTGAACCCCTAAGCACCACATCAAATTGAAGTTACGAAGGCTTGCTCTGGCGTTCCGGTGTGGCACATGCTGAACGTTTCAGTGGAAGACCGAGGGATTAACCATTGTGATAATACACAAGCTCCTTTATCTTTGTATGATCTTTGCTGCGCTAGGAGAGCTTTTTGTTCAAGTAACTAGTTGAGTGACCGGATGTTCTGCTTTATCTACAGGTAAAGCGGCGTCCAGAATTGAAATACGGGGACCCATTTAAGACTAGTTCCCACCATTGCGAGAGGTGTTTGTACATCGAATTGAAGTGCAACTTTTGGCGCTAAGATCGGTTGCTGTTTGCGCGACTGAGACAGAATATCAATATGACACTGAATCTTATTATTTGGGGATACCACTTGCAGCCCACCTTGTGACCTGAAGGACCTGCGGACTCCCTCGGACTGCCTCTGACTCCACGCCTCGCGGAACCCGCTGCGCGGGTCCCGCATCGCCCAGGGGCGCTGTTGAACTTGGGAGCAGTTGTACTTTCTGCCATCTGGGGCTAAGGGCTGCGAGGGCTGCGAGCAGGAGGGGCTGGACTTAGTCTCCCAAGAGTCTCAGCCTACCTCGCGCCCGTAACACCTGGGCCGCTCTCCCTCATCGCCCCGCCCCCAACAGACCGCTGAAAGCCACCGGATTCTCTCCTCTCCGTGGGATACCACTTGCAGCCTACCTTGTGACCTGAAGGACCTGCGGACTCCCTCGGACTGCCTCTGACTCCACGCCTCGCGGAACCCGCTGCGCGGGTCCCGCATCGCCCAGGGGCGCTGTTGAACTTGGGAGCAGTTGTACTTTCTGCCATCTGGGGCTAAGGGCTGCGAGGGCTGCGAGCAGGAGGGGCTGGACTTAGTCTCCCAAGAGTCTCAGCCTACCTCGCGCCCGTAACACCTGGGCCGCTCTCCCTCATCGCCCCCAACAGACCGCTGAAAGCCACCGGATTCTCTCCTCTCCGTGGGATACCACTTGCAGCCTACCTTGTGACCTGAAGGACCTGCGGACTCCCTCGGACTGCCTCTGACTCCACGCCTCGCGGAACCCGCTGCGCGGGTCCCGCATCGCCCAGGGGCGCTGTTGAACTTGGGAGCAGTTGTACTTTCTGCCATCTGGGGCTAAGGGCTGCGAGGGCTGCGAGCAGGAGGGGCTGGACTCAGTCTCCCAAGAGTCTCAGCCTACCTCACGCCCGTAACACCTGGGCCGCTCTCCCTCATCGCCCCGCCCCCAACAGACCGCTGAAAGCCACCGGATTCTCTCCTCTCCGTGGGATACCACTTGCAGCCTACCTTGTGACCTGAAGGACCTGCGGACTCCCTCGGACTGCCTCTGACTCCACGCCTCGCGGAACCCGCTGCGCGGGTCCCGCATCGCCCAGGGGCGCTGTTGAACTTGGGAGCAGTTGTACTTTCTGCCATCTGGGGCTAAGGGCTGCGAGGGCTGCGAGCAGGAGGGGCTGGACTCAGTCTCCCAAGAGTCTCAGCCTACCTCGCGCCCGTAACACCTGGGCCGCTCTCCCTCATCGCCCCGCCCCCAACAGACCGCTGAAAGCCACCGGATTCTCTCCTCTCCGTGGGATACCACTTGCAGCCCACCTTGTGACCTGAAGGACCTGCGGACTCCCTCGGACTGCCTCTGACTCCACGCCTCGCGGAACCCGCTGCGCGGGTCCCGCATCGCCCAGGGGCGCTGTTGAACTTGGGAGCAGTTGTACTTTCTGCCATCTGGGGCTAAGGGCTGCGAGGGCTGCGAGCAGGAGGGGCTGGACTCAGTCTCCCAAGAGTCTCAGCCTACCTCGCGCCCGTAACACCTGGGCCGCTCTCCCTCATCGCCCCGCCCCTAACAATCATCCAATTGTTATTGAGGATATAAGTTGGACCAAGGAGACCGCTGCGCGGGAGCGTCCCGGGAGAAGCCCGGGACAAGGGCGGGACCGTCTTTGGCCGTCAGTGGCCGAAGGAGGCTGGGCTGGGCCCACTCTCTTGATCCCCCTTTGTGTCACAATTAAGGCAATGCCTTCGCCTCCACCACGGGAAACCCCCTCAAGGGATGGCGCCTCCAGCTCTGGGACTTTGGATAATTACTTTAAACCCACTAAAGGAGAGGCGGACAAGGAAAGCTCGCTTGAGAAACGTAGGGTGGAGCGCAGGCGCTCCATTGAATCTATGAAAACCAGGCCCTTGATCGATATCATCCCTTACCCCACCACTCAAGAGGAAGGCACGCCACCCAGTAGTCTAATTAATTCGACACTCGAGGACTTTCCCGTCTTACTAAGGGAAATTCCCTCTACTCCAGGGTTAGCGCTTGGAAAAAACACAGAGCCAGCCCCTCTACAGTTCTCCCATACCCCTGTTAACCTGGTAACTCAAACCCCACCTATGCAATTGGCTAATAAGAGCAAGTCCAAATTAAATGTAGTGGCGGAGTTACATAGGCCCCCACCCAGTAAACGTGCTCGGAAAACAGTGGGGGGGCGGGGGAAATCCAAAATATCACATCTTGACTTTGGCAAGAAACGCACTAACACCGTTCTACCGGGGAAGCCTACGGAGATAGTGCCTACCATTCCACCTCCTAAGCCCCCAAACCCCAGTATAACTGCCACCACTAAAGAACCAGAGGTAATTTCGTCGAACTTAAACCTCCCACTCTCTGCCAAGGGGAGCATCGAATTCCTACTCCGCTCCCTTTTGCAGCCCATTACTGACAGCTTAAAAAAAGTCGAGATTAGGCTCACCCTACTAGAAACTTCTCTTACCACTCTGAACACTCTAGTAAGTAAGCAGACAAAGCTAGTGGGAACCCATTCCTCTGCTGGGGATCCTTCCAAAGCAGAAGCTGCAACTAATGTCAATAAAGCCCCCCCCAGAAACCCGCCACCTGCCCCCCCTCTGCAACCCCTTATGGCCATCCAACTCCAGGCACGGCACAATAACCAAAGCAATAGACCTACTCACCCAGTGGATCTAGCCTCCCATAGCTCTCAAACAGAGTCCTCTGGAATACATCAAGAGCAGGTTAACGCCCCCCCACCCACGCCCGTTTGCCCAATTCCCAGACCACGGAGGCCAGACCTCCCGCCTGAAGCTAATAGATTAATGGTGGTCTTAGCTGGAGCCCCCCCACTTAAGATCAGGGGAAAATGAGGACTACCAATCCCTTAAGAAAAAGGTAATCAAATGGCTTAACTGGAACCGACCCTTGCCATCCCATTTTAATAACGAAATCATCATGGTGAGAAGGGTCCCATGGCTAGGGAAGACCAGGAAAACCATAGTGGGGGACTGTATTATGGTAACCTTTAAGGATCCGGGCACGGTTCGACACATTTGTGGAGGAATGAACCGATCCCTTGATTCCACCATACAGACCCTCCCAGTATCTTTTTTCTTCCCCCCGATTCCCAGGCACCAGGTCCCAATACACGATGACTGGACAAGGGTGGAATACAGACGTAAATACAAAGGCTTTGTACAACGCCCGTACTTCCAACCGCCGGACACACCTTTTTGCGATTTTAATCGCTTTAACTGTCTGAACGGTTTGGATGGGGTCGACTGACTTACCGTCTGTAAGACAGTGCCAGGGGTCTCGGGCTCCTGTGGCCTCCTGGAACCCCCCACTGTGTCCTCCGGTTCAATTTCTGGCCCACTGAATGATCCAGCTGCTTCAGACCACGGCAGAACCGAATCTTCTCACCTAGCCACTGATGGGGTAGTTGTTGCTGAGGGGACAACTACGGTTGCTTTCGTTGTGGGCAATGGTGCGCCGAGACCCCCGGTGCCACATGCATCTTTTGCTGCCCCCGCTACAGGTCCCGCAACTGAAGTGGAGCCTGGACTCACCTCCTCCAACCCTCATGGTATGGCATCTGCCACCTCCGAACATTTGAAGATAATCTCCTGGAACATCGCGGGATTAGCTAACAAATTGGAAGAGCCGGCTTGGGCAAAGTACATAGAAACTGGTGACATATGCATGTTCCAGGAAACCTGGGCCAGAGAGGACTATGGACATCAAGGCTATTCATCATTTTTCATCCCAGCAAGGTGGGAAGGCAAAGGCCGCCCATCAGGGGGCCTTGCGACGTGGGTTGCTGCTCACCTGGGCTGTGTGGCCACACGGCTCCCATTCAACTCTGATGACATCCTTGCGGTCTTATTAACATGGCCAAACAAAGCTAATCTCCTGCTGGTCAACATCTATTCCAGGCCGATGGGAATGGCAAAAGAATCACCGACCTTTGATGAACTCTCGAACTTTTTATCTGAACTGTCGACCGATTCATATTATGTGGTGGGTGGGGACTTTAACTCTCACTTTGAGCCACTCCCCGGCCTCCAGGAAGGGTCCTTATCAGAAGAAGAAGTTAGGTGGGCAGTACCATGGGTTGATGTGCCATCTCCGAAAGCTTGGACCCCACTGGCACTGCAAATTACTGCCCTTACGTTAAGGTTTGGACTCAGAGCGTGTAATGGGCGAATTCAATCCGATATACCAGGCAAAAACACTTACAATCGTCGGGGAAGAGAGTCTCATTTGGACTATGTCCTGGTCCAATTAGCGAGGTGGTCAACAATACAGGATTTCAGGGTAATAGACAGGTTGGACAGTGACCACAATGCCCTCGAGTTAGACCTTGTCCATCCAGCACCTCAGGCCCCAGTGACCTATGAGGAAGGGAATCACCCCACGCTCCTCCTAGATAACAGTAGGAGAAGAATCAGGTGGGAGCATATGGTCACAAACAAGGATAAACTCCCACTGCTTTATGCAGAGATTACTCCCATCCTGGAAATTGTTGGGGATCTTGAAAGTGTGGCAAATAAAACAGATATAAGGAGCAAACTGTTTGATGCCCACGAGGAACTCATAAAAGTTGCGGCACCCCACTTCACTCGCAACTTACGAAAGCCAAGGGAGAGGTGCCAAGGTAAAACACAATGGTACAATGCAGCCTGCAGACGGGCCAAAACAGAACTCCTTGGAGCAATTAAGGAGGGCACAGGAGGGGAACGCCTTAAGCAATGCAGGCAAGCCTACAAGAAGCTTCTTGCTCAGGCCAAAACAGAATGGGAGGAAAACCAGTGGGAAGAACTCACAAAGGCCCTAGCAATACAAGATCAACGCCTGTTCTGGAGGATTGTGAATGGGGGATCAGGGAGTCTACATTCGGCAGTGGAGCCTAACATAGCTCCTGGAGTGTGGCAGGCCCACTTCCAGTCCCTATATAGCGCTGAGTCCGGAGAACTTCCTGCGCCAATCGAACCGGAGAGGCTGGGCCCTCAGGCGGATCTAATAACACTGTGTGAGGTCACTGCTGCTATTTCAGGCCTGGCTTCGGGGAAGGCGCCTGGACTGGATGGGCTACCGGGAGACCTGTTCAAGCAGGAGCCCACCGTCTGGGCGCCCTACCTCGCTGCTCTCTTTAACGGTATCCTCGGTGGGATGGAAATCCCTAGTACTTGGCTGGGGGCTGAGGTGGTCCCGATTTTCAAAAAGGGATCCCCCCTCCTCCCAGCCAACTACAGACCGATTAGCCTGATAGACGTAGCACAGAAGCTGTTCGGCAGGGTTCTCCTGAATAGGCTTCAGGAATGGATAGAGGAGGTGGGCGCCCTCAGTCCCTATCAGGCAGGATTTAGGAAAGGGGTATCGACTGTGGACCAGGTCTTCAGATTGAATCTGGTCTATTGGAGGACAGTGAGGTTCGAGGGCGGTAGTTTGTACACGATTTTCGTGGACCTACGGGCCGCCTTCGACCTCGTGCCCAGGGGAAAACTTTGGATCATCTTGGCAGGGATGGGCGTACCACCAGATATTTTATTGACCTTGCAGAGGTTGCACCATAATAATTATGCCCAGGTGAGGTGTGGGAGGTCGGGGGAACTGACTGATAGATTCCCCGTTGGCAGAGGGGTAAGACAGGGCTGTGTGCTGGCGCCGACCCTGTTTTGCCTCTTCGTCAACGGGGTAATCGCCCATCTTAACGCCACCGATTACACAGATGCCCCCAAATTAAATGGCAACAGTGTGCCCGCAATAATGTTCGCGGACGACACACTGTTGATATCTAAAACACCCATGGGCATCCAAAGGATACTCGATGCCTTTGTGGCCTTCGGCCAGGATAGAGGGCTGGAAATCAACGCCACAAAAACCAAATATATGGTATTGAATCCGAGCCCCAAACAGCGCCCGAATCCCCAACTGGGAGCAGTGCGGCTGGAAAGAGTAGCCACGTTTGAATATCTCGGCGTGACGCTCAACGAAAATATGACCTGGGGGACCCATCAGAGCAGGGCTAACCTTAAATTAGTACAAATTACCGGGGGTATATCCCGGATGATGACTGGTTCGACCTACCGCCCACTGGGGGCCCTAATTCAGATATATAAGGCCCAGGCCAGGGGGGCGATCTTGTACGGGGCTGAATTGTGGGGCCACATTCCATGTCGGAACCTGTCTTCCACGGAAAATAGGTTTATAAGACAAATAACCGCACTTCCCCCTAGCACTCCACTCCTTCCTCTGAGGCTTGATCTAGGGCTACGGCCACTTGCCGACGAGATAAGTCTAAGACCCATTGCCTTCTGGCGCAGGCTATGGAGCAGCGATGATCTCGCCGACTATAGGGCGGAACTGGTCGAACTATTAAAGCACCCCAAGGCGCTCAGTATTCCCTGGGTCCAAAACATCCAGTCAATTTGCACCGATCTGGGGCTCCCTGAATTGTGGACCGAACCAGCAAATGCAGCACCAAGAATCCCCAAGAGATCCCTGGCGAATCTGTATCACGAGCACAAAAGGGCAAGGGCCTTAGCTACCCAGACAGAGGGGTCCCTTTCTTCCATATTCCTGCAAACTAAGGATCTCTACAGATTTGAGAAGGCTTTCGATCCCATATATTCCATACTTACCAGAAAGTTATTTCTCCAGTGGAGATACGGTACATTGCCTTTTCGGTCCTTTTCAAGTACCTGGTCACAAGTCCCTTCCACCAAATACTGTCCTCTTTGCGTTGATAAAGAGGAAAATGATTTGCATGTGATCTTTTTCTGCCCAGCCTACAAGGCAGCCAGAAAGCATTGGCTGCTTCCCTTGATTAAGAATTTGGGTGGCAGGGAATATACACCTATGTACAGGATTTTAAAATCCGATGTTTCCGGCCCAACCGTTTTTGCACTTTCCAAATTCTTTACGAATGTTTGGTATACGCGTAATCGTCTTTTAAAAAATGCTGGGTAGACTTTAGAATCGCTTCAATTCTTAATAACTGTTTTTATTGTCTGTGTTGATCTTAAAATCATGTATTGATGTTTTATCAAATTTGACAGAATTCATGTGATTTTATTGTATGTGCATCTTTTATGACCAAATGGTCGAAATAAAGATTGGAAAATGAAAAAAAATGAAGGCTTGTTGGCTTCCTTCCAAGAGTATCTTCAGGCTCGAAGTAGACCCAACCTCAAGCACCTCCAGTGACCAGAAACTTCGGCCCCACCACATCCTTGTGCATTGTGGCCTCCATCTTTTGGTGAACTGCATGAGGTTCTCTCGTGATTCCAGTTCCTCTGGCCTGTGGGCACCCCTGATTTCTCAGGCATGCCCTGGCTCCCCTGCTTGTGGTGAGTCCCCTGGACCTTGCAGGTCCAGACATTGCACCTTCTTTGACTTCTGCGTGGGCTGCATTTGCAAAGGCTTGTTGGTGTTCCCGCTGGACACGACCCCTCAGCATACGCCATCCCATGTGGGACAGCTCGTGCATGGCTCCCCGTCTTCTTCAGCATCCCCTGGTCCACACAGCTGCAGAGTCAAGGTCCTCGTCAACTCTCCTGCAACACCCAACATTGGTGGGCATTCGTCTTCCAAATCTCCTGGTCACTCCTGAGTGACAGACTCTGTCCCCTCTGCTTGCATGTACCTCCAAACTAGAATCCACCATTGGATTTCACTGGACACTTTCTCCTCTTCCAGCAGTGGCAATTTCCTGACGTGTATCCACGGGTGGGGAGGCTCTCCAAACAGGGTTTCTTCAGCGTCCACTGGGTATGGTTCTCAATCTTTAAAAATCCAACCCCGACTTACATGTTGATTTATACGGAGCACTCGGTTGTGTTCCTATCTACTCTCCTTGGGTCCCCAGTACTTCTACGTCCTCTCGACCTTGTCTTGACCCGCGTCTTGGTTTTTATACCATATTCTTAGTATATGGTTTGGTCCTCCCCTGGGCCCACTGTGTATTCTGTGCTATTTACTGAGCTTCTTTGAAAAGTAATGTGTCCGGGTAGGAAACATCGAAACGTGTTAGAGAGTATTCTATAATAAATACACATTTTGTAAATACACTGTGTTCTTTTTTACTTAATCTATACTATAAGATTGCATTCTGGTAAAACAAGCTGCTTTACACTCCTTCTGGACTAAACCTGAATGCTGCTCTGCACAGCTACCACTTGTAGAGCTTCTAAGGTTGTCCAAGACCTCTTAAATTACCATAGGCGTTGTCTGGACTGGTGCAAGATGCCCACTGTAATTAGTGGACATCATATACCAGGTCAGCTTCGCACATTGGTGGCCGCGGTGGGATTCAAGCCTGCATTGTTTTACCAGATAAATATTTGTGTTGATTAATTTAAAAACCATCACTGTTGTACTTGGCCCTTTTGGCAGGTTCACCCCTAAACATTTTGCCTTCTCCTAGCCTTTTCTGTGACCTGGTGTTGGTAGTTTTATGCCTCTGGGCACTTTAGCACTGCTGTCCAGTGTAAAGTGCGTGCGCTCTCTGTGTTATATTGGTGAGATTGGCCTGCCCTCTCATAGGAATGCATTGGGGATTCCCTGATCAGGGTCTCAGCGGTAATTCCTGATATGGGAGGAGCAGAGTAGTCGAGTTTAGTATGTATGGAATTGTAATATTAAATGCTGCGCAATGGTGGGCGCAAATTTATTATGGCTATTTGGGAAATACCACTTTTAGAAGTTGGCATTTCTGTGTGCTATGTGTCTGGCTGCCTGATGTGAACTGCATGTCTGGCTTGTGAGTGACAGGGGCTGGGAGGTGTGTGTGGCTTCAGGAGGGGCAGGGTGAGTCAGCACAAGGCTGAATAGGACATCTGTGCTAGGAGTAGTGGGAGGAGTAATCCCCTGACTCTGAATAGGACTGTGCCCAGCCTGTACAATGCTGGTTCCGCCCCCATGGTGTGCTCATCACCTAGCCCCCACCTGACAAAGGGGAAAAGGAGCTTGAAAAACAAGGTGCTCCAAATCCCCCCTGAACCAGTTGCATCTGGTTCCCCCATGCCCTGTACTGCAGACAAAGATATGGTGTAATATAAATATAGGGGCTGTGACCCCATGTGCTGTTCTGTGTGTGTTCCTGACCTTGCTGGGGCGTGCTGCTGCTGGGGCTCAGGAGGAACTGCCATGAGGGCTTGCCTCCCTGGGCCCTGCATTGCCCCCTTGATCTCCATGGACTTGTTTGGACAACTAGCACACTGTGAGTGCTTATTTTTTAATTCTCCCAGAGGAGCGCTGGAGCTCCGCAGCGCCAAGCTATTTATGGTCTGAGGGAATCCCCTGCATAGGGATTCCCCCGAATTGCTATGGGCGAGCGGGATCCTACCCCGCTTTATGCTTATTTTTCGAGCGTGCCAACCCTGCTTATTTTGATGTTAATTGCGGGTGCCCACCCCGCAGATGCTTTTATTGTATTTGCGGGTGCCCATCCCGGATTCATGAGAGATCACCGCCGCCGCTGCTAAATAAATCTTCTCTGGGCCGTTGCTCAGCGCGACCCAAAAGCCAGGCGGCCTTGCCTGGTTGCGGCGGGGCCTACGCATGTCCGGAGATCCATCCAGAGCCTCGCAGGCTCCACGTTGAAGTCCCGGGTCTCAGGAGGGGGCCCGGTGAAGTGAGGAGAGGCTGCTGAGGCCGCCAATGGTAGTGCAGCTGAAAAGAAGCCTGCGGTCAGGCGGGGCTCCCGTGAGCGAAGGGAAGCGCCGCGTGCAGGAGGAAGGCTGGTGTTGGTCGGCGGGGCTCTCGTATGAAGAGAGAGCCCTGCATATTTCTGAGCCATCTTGAAGAGGAGAAGAGCACCAGAGGAGGAGTTTCTCCGCAGACCTGGTGAGTGGGGGGGATCCTCCATTGCCCAATGGTTGCGCCGATCGAGGCACAGTGTCAGTGCCATTTCCAGAGCTGCCCCGCCTGATAAATGGCTGCTCCAACGTTGGGGGCATTTATTTCCAAGAGTCCCAGAGGGGCTCAGACTGCACGTGTAGTGCCAGTGCCATGTTTCCAACGATGGTGGCCAATTTTATGCAGAGACCCCCAGTAGGGGCCCCGAGGGCACAGTCGTGCCAGGGCCCATTTACCTTCTTCCCTGCTGCCCCGCCTGATAGAGGGCAGCTGCAACAATGGGGGAATTTTGTGATAGAAGTCCTCGAGTAGGACAAGAGGGGGCACAGTGTGCCAGGCCTTATTTGCTTCACAGCTGCACAGCACTTAGCGGCAGCTGCAACGTTTAGGCTGACATTTCCTTGGGGGCATTTTGAATGAGATAAGGAGTGAGATGCACTCCTCTGCCCCAGTGCAATTGCACACTTGAGAATCCTGCTGCATTGGCAGCCACCCTGACATTTGGGACCTAGGGCATTTGAGCCCTCTGAGAAGGCCAGTTGGTCAAGGGGACACTGTGAGGATAATAGGGCGCCAGGCCCTAATGTGATTTATGTGGTGCGCAGGAAATGTGATTCATGTACTGCGATTTATGCACCATGATTTATGCCTCTAATGTGGTTTATGTATGAGGTTATTGGCATACTGTGGTTTATGCTTGTGAGGTTATCCTCTACTGTGGTTTATGCCCCTAATGTGACTTATGCTTAGGAGGCTATGGTCTAATGTGTTTAGGCTCATGAGGTTGGCTCAAAATGTATTTTATACCTGATGTTATACTGTGCATAATATGATTTATGTTGCAGGATGGAATGCGGAGTACAGTGTTTGCCAGTAATTACTGGTTGCCTTCTACGTTTATTATATGTTCTACATTTACTATGTTCACTTTGTGATGGTTCTGACAGTGGTCCAATTGGCCCGGTCATGTGTATATAATCCCCTGTAAATATTGCCTAGTACCAGGTGGCACAGTGTATATTGTGTGATTATTATTCGAATGTGTTTATGATAATACAAAGGCTATTTTTATATATAACCTTGTGTGGAGGTTCCTTTTGTGGTGTGCCTAGTATGTTGCTGCTGTGTGTGTGTTCCGCAAACGCTTTACACATTGCCTCCGGGATAAGCCTGACTGCTCGTGCCAAGCTACCATGGGCGTGAGCAGGGGTTATCTTCGGCATGTAACTCCCTTGCCCTGACTAGAGTAGTGGGTTCTGCCTGGCTTTGGCGCAAGCCTCAGCCAACCAGAAATCCCATTTCTAACAATCACTAATACTAGGCACATATAATAGAAACTTAGAATTGTAAGTTCGACTGAACGTAGGGTTGGGTAAGTCAAGGGCCTAGCACACCCTTTATCCAGCCTCAGAGAGTTTAGTTCCCTCTAGATTAGGTAGGTGCAACACCACACCTCACTTAGTATGTCTTCTAAAAGAGATGCCAGAGGCTATCTACTTACTAGATACAGTGAGCTTTCGTTCCAAGAACTAAAAGCCCTTTGTGCCTCTAGAAAGCTGAAGGCAGGGAAAAGTGCCAACTCTTAACGCCTCCTGGAGGTGTTACTGTTAGATGACCTGAGGAAAGTCAGTGGGTCAGATAAGCAGGAAAGAGTGGGTGGGCAGGGGACGAAAATAGGCCAGGGGTGGGACCCCTCTTTGACCTTGAATCTAACCCTGACCAGGTGGAGTCCGATGACTCCCACCTGGACAACTCAGATCTCACAGAGGATACTACAGGTGGCCAAGAGGAAGCCCGCTTTGCTCCTCCTGGGAAAGTACAGAGTAGTCCAAGGAGGTCTAGGTCCTCCTCTTCAGAATACAATGCCTCGGGACATTCAGTAGGGACCTCCATTTGTAGTAAGAGGGAGAATATTTTAAATAACTAATACCAAATGCTTGAACTTGAGAAAGCTATGCTTACACTCAGGCAAGAGCAGCTGGCCCTTGACAAAGAATCCCTAGAAGCCCAGATGGTTAGGAAGAAATTGGGACTAGAGTCCCATGGTGGCAGCAACAGTGTCCCTAGAGTTAGAGAAACTTCTAACTCAAGAAAAGTGGGCAGCTATCTTGTTGCCCTCCTTTGCTGACAGAGATGGTCACTGTTAGAGAAGATGATGATGATAATTACTCAGTATTGAAGAGTGCTCTCATTGATGGGTTTGGCTTCGCCACTGAACAATAAAGGATTAAGTTCAGAGACACCCAGAAAGCACAAACCCAGGACTGGGTAGACTTTTTGGACAGTGCCATGAAGGCTCTAGAAGGTTGGTTGTATGGCAGAAAAGTGCAGGACTACTAAGGATTGTACAATTTGATTATGAGGGAGCAGATAGTTAATATTTGTCAAAAACAGCTTTTGCACCATTACCTGGTGGACTCTGATCTGACCTCTCCCCAAGAATTGGGAAAGAAGGCAGACAAATATTGCTGGACTTGGCCCTTTTTGCAGGGTCATCCCTAAACTTTCTGCCTTTCCTCTAGCCTTTTTTCTGACATGGTGTTGGAGGTTTTAGGACTCTGGGCACTTTAGCACTGCTGTCGAGTGTAAAGTGCGTGTGATCTCTGTGTTAAATATGGTAAGATTGGTCTACACCGGTTTGGCCTATTTAATTTACCTGTCAGTCCCTTGTAAAGTGGTATCTTATATACCCTGGGCTGATAAATTAAATGCTACTGCTGGGCTTGCGGCGCCGATTGTGCTACCCACCAAAGTAGCCTTGCAAACCTATCTCCGGCCTCTGCCATTGCAGGGCCTGTGCGCGCAGTGATACTGCTGCTGTGACGTGGCACCTAAAGTGTGTGCCATGTCTGTGACCCCCCTTTTACTGCATGTCAGTCACCCCTAAGGAAGACCCTAGCTAGCCCTATGAGCGACCCTTGACCCCACCAGGTAGGTCGCTCCCCCTCTGCACAGCACCTCCTGTGTCTCCCTGCCCCAGCTGTTGCTTCTGAGGAAGTTTGAGGCCCTCCACCACCCGCAGGCAACCACATGCGCCTCATCCCTGGTGGCCAGTGGTAGGCCGTAGGTAGGTTTGTTCATCTCCGCTTTATTGCTTTTATTGTATTGCCTGTATTTTCATTGTTGTGTCTGTGACGGCTGTTGTCGGTCTTCCCCCGCTGCCTGTACGTGGTCCGTGACGCTTTTTCTTCCCCCTGTTTCCCTCGCTGTCCCTGTGCTCTCTCTACCCGGTCTTTTCTTCTGTACCCCTCGCTGCCCCCGTGTCTATGCCCGGTTTTCCCTTCTGTTCCCCTGGCTGCCCCCTGTGCCTTTCTGCCTTCTGTTCTTAGCTGCCCCTGTATTTCTGTATTCTGTATTTTGCCTCTGTGCCACTCCTTTTTACTGTATTTCTGTGCCCTTTTTGCCTTCTGTGCCACTTGTTTTTCCTTCGTTTTTGTTCCCTTTTTTCCCTTCTGTTCCACTCGTTTTTTTGTGCCCTTCTACCTTCTGTGCCACTCGTTTTTCCCTCATTTTTGTGCCCCTTTTTCCTTCTGTTCCACTCGTTTTTTGCACCCTTCTGCCCTCCGTTCCAATCATTTGTTTGTGCCATTCTGAACTTTGTGCAACTCGTTTTTCCCTGGTTTCTGTGCCTCCCAACTCTCCCGCCCCTCCCATCCCTCCCCCCATATAACTCGAACTCAGGAGCTGTGACTGCAGTACCGTCTAAGGCAACACAGAAATATATGATTGGGTAGTGTCTCAACTGGAGAAACGTACACAATGATTAACCCCAATTCAACTGTGCAGTTATATATACTGTGGCTAATGCGATTCTTAGTAACAGATGAGATTCAATCGTATCGCGAGCATATTTTAACATCTATGAACATCTTTTAACATCTTTAAAACATAGTGGTCACATACAAAGACTAGGACCTAGGCCGTGGTTACTAATGTTGAGTGGACCAATATAATGGTTCATGTTGCGGACCCCCTGGGAATCTGTCAAGGACCCCTGGGGGTCCACGGACCACAGTTTGGCGTTGGTGGAGAACAGCCAGATCCCCCAACTCATGCATTCAGCAAGGCATGCATAAACCCTATGCAGAGGGCTCTCTCCCGTAATCAGTGAGGCAGCCTTGTTCGAAGCGCCATTTACCTTTGGCCGGCGCCTGTATAGGGTCAGGTAGCTCGTCCTCGGGGGACCGCGATGCGTGCTGTTGTCGAATTCTGCTACAATAAGTCACCCACCTTAAGAAATGCAAGAATGGTGTAAGGAAGTGAGTCTTGTGGTTTAATCAAAAGGAGACTAGCTCATGCATTAAAAAATTGACAAAAGGACTCTAGTATGTTTCGTCAGGGGGTAGGAACACCTGGTAGCACTCTTATCAATTTTGTAATGCATGAGCTAGTCTCCTTTTGATTAAACCACATATAAACCCCGGGGATTAGGACTAGCTTTCTGGTCCTCTCTCTCTCTCTTGATACGCAATCAGGAAGTGAGTCTTGTCAGCTTATCGAAGGGCCTCCGCTTGCGGTTGATGAGTTTGTTAATGTCGGGAATCGGCGCCATTTTGGTGCCCCGTGGTAGGCTCAGCAAGGATCAGCTGATGATGTCAGTTTTCAGCATGTTAGAGCATCTGTAGCTCGAAATTGAGGTATCAGCGTGTTCCACAAGTTGTGAGGATTCAAGGCCGGTGATCTTCCCTTGAATACTGGCTGGTTGTCTCCTGAGAGTCGGAGAAGGCAGCCATTACCACCGCCGTCCAAGCCACGCCCCCAAATCAGCACCATTTGTAACAATGTAGAAATATGCATGCTAATATTTGCGTAGATGTAGCAATGTGCAACGTGAAATGGAACTATGTGCTGCACAGTAGCGGCTGGTGAGATTTGAAAGTGGTGGGGTGTAAAACGATAATCATACTGCACCGTAGCGAGCGAGCGCAGTGAGCGAGCCCGAACCCCCTAAGGAAGGTTCGGGGGAAAATTTTGAAAAAAGCGTGGACAAATGGTGCATTTTCAAGCAAATTTGAGAAAGCAGGAAGGTTAATAAAGCAATTGTGAAAGTGCAGGTATTATATTAATAGATGTCATAACATAGGTAGCTGCTTATTCAGTATAACCACAGAGCTTCCTACAATCCGTCCTATTATGCTGAATTCAGACTATAAGACTTTCATGAAAATCTCAGCTCTAAGAGTAGCAGAAGTTGCACAGCAGTTGGGAAACAGCCTTTACAAAGCATTCGAACCACGCATTGCCTTTATCACGTTTCCATTACAACGCATGTGACTTTATCACATGCACTGTATTGTCAGAGGTTTATCCTAATTGTCTCAAAGCCAGATTTTTCTATTTACTTGTATGCTATGTTTGCTGTGCTTGCAGGCTATTCTATGTTACAGGATGGGCCATGTTTGAATGCTCACATCAGGAGAACACCTTTAACTGCATTTTCTCCACTGTGTGATGTATCAGATTTATTCTCGAGTTGTCCCACTCGCCTTGCCCTTTACCTCGCTGTAAATTCACACTACAAGTACCATGATGCAAACTCAAAGTAAAATCCCAGGACTGGATGAATTATACGCAAATGGAGTCAGAAAATGTCAGAGCTCTGCTGCTCCCAGACACCCACACAGGGTGTGCATGTCTGGATTGTCGAGCGTACTTGGATATAGTCTTACAATTCCCTATACCGACATCCCTTTGAGGTGCATTTGGGCCTTTATGTTAAAAACAAAAGTGCAACTTGCAACTACCCGCAGCTGTTTATCCTGGACGTTGCAAACGATACTAAAACCATGAGTGGGCCTCCCAAAAACATTTTTTCGCGGGGCTAATTGCTCTTTTCAGTCCACAACATTTCGTGCCTCTTACTGAACCATACTTCCCCCAGAAATCTATAACCGCCAAAATAATAACAACTTCAGACAGGTAAATAGAAAAAGTTCAGTTAGGACTTGCCAGGCGTGCTCTATCTGATGAGCCTGGCTCAGACCCAGCCCCACCGGCCTTCACGAGGCACCTGCTTGTAGGGAACGTCTCTTTAGACCACCCCGTCTCTGCTGCGCGCTCTAACAAGGAGGACAGGCCAGGGACAGGGGCAAAGGTGAACTTCAGGCGTGAACCCGGTGACATTTGGCTGGGCTCTTCAGCCACCGCCGGCTCCCTCTCGCCTTCCCGGAGCTGCAATGCTCAGACTCGCCAGCTGCAGCACGCATGCCCGCAACTTATTCCAGGGCTCAGCCTGCTTCCACACCACACCGGGCAGCGGCGTCAGGGAAAGTTATAAATGTCAATAAAAAAATTAAAATAAATAAAATACAATAAAAACATAAAGATATATATATTTAAAAAAAGATGAATAAACACAGATTTTTGCTGACGTTTTAACAGCGAAGGGATAGGTGTATCATGTGTAATGCGCGCAGCGCAACCCAGGTGGTGGGTAACTCCAACCATGTTGGCATTCGAGAAGTGGAGAGAAAGCCTGCTTGTGCAATGGTCGAAAAGATATAGTCAGGGTCTAGAAGGTATCCGATTCTTGGGTAATGGTAAGCGCATCAACAGAAGTGCGGCATTAAAAGCTGTACAAACCAACAAGATCTTATATAAAATAAGGTGTGCAATAAACGCGACAGAATTATGCCAGATTGTGCCGGTGAAATTGCGTGGGAGTGAGCTTTTGACGATTGGCCGACACATGGAACTTCAATTATTAAAAGAATGCCAGAAAACTTCCATACCTCAGGCCCCAAGTGCCGACCAGTTCTTAGCAAATGCAAGATTGTTGAGTTAACGGCCCACGGGTCGAGACTGACTTGAGACGAGAGAAACCACAGGGCATAGGCTGGCTCATGCACACAACACGACACGCACCACGGTCCACGAGGCGAGTCCCAGGGCCCCAGAGAGAGAGGATCATCGGACGTCAGCAGCGCCGCGAAATGGCCAATCACTGCATGACTACATGAAGTCACACACAGTGATTGGCCGTTATGCAGTGCGGCTCACCACCCACGCGCGGCATCCAATAATGGATTGCCCTGCCCTGCTGCGCGATGACCGGACAATCCTGGCGCTGCATGCAGCCTAGGGGGCACACTGCCTGCTCGCCCTGTGTCGCCCTGGGGGCTGCGGCCCGGTTCAACCAGCACCCCCCTGGTCACTCTCTATGGGACATAGTGGGGAAACTTTAATGCGCATGCTCGGGCAAGTTTATGCCCCAAGCTTACTTGCGCGCTACTAGTACAGATACCTAGGCTGTCTGCTGGCTGCTGCAGCTGAGTGAGTGCGTGGACTGTCACTCAAGCTGCGCAGCAGTCCAGACCAGCCCCCCTGCGAGCGCACTCCCGGATAAGTCGGGTGCTGCCCGGATTCCCGGCGGCGCTCGGCTCAGCGCTTACTAAATTATCGACAGTGTGTCAGTGTTTATTTTCTTGCAGCCGCGGGTCCATGGGGCTAGTGGGGCTACGCCCCTACGCCCCATTGGACGCACCGCGGCTGGTGCTGCATTATGGTACTATGAAAACTATCTCCATCACAACTATTTTAAGTAGGATATCTCCCCTCAGGTCTCATAAGCCTGAAGGAACCCTCCAATAATTCCTAGCCCTGCCTCCCTCACAAAGTCTACAGTTACACTAATTCACCCAACTCCACTAGCATGAGCAGCTCTGGCATTTTTCAATAATCCCCAAAGGCACGCAGAGGAGCTCAGTTATATTTTAACAGAATAAATAACACAATGAGCAGCCACAGCCTATTTACGCAGCTCCCACAATAAACTGGCACATGAAGTAGAACTCTGAAATAATGGAGGAGCACCCTCGCAAACCACAGGCACGCTCTGGTATAGGAGAGCTCCTTTACACAGGACTTAAGATATCAGTTGTTTGCTAGGAATTTAGTGCTCAATACGTGAGTAGTTGTAGATGAATACGTTTTCTATGTATGTGACAAAATACGAAGCACTGGAATGTTTTCTATTTACAAGTATCGCTTAAAAATATGACTTTTTATACATTTTAGATAAATCCAGAGATCATTTGTAAAACGCTCAAGCTTGTAGAAACAGCATTTTCAAAACGCCTATGGCAATAAAAAGTACTGACTTTCCACGTTTAAAAAACACTTTGGCCTGATTACAAGCATGATCATTACCAACAGCGACTTGAGGGCACCCAGAAAACGCCAGTTGGTCTTGGATAATCCAGATGCACAAGACACGATTATCGGGTTAGTTAACCACCAGCCCAACGGTGTCAGAATTACCAGGTGCGGAGGAGCAGATACGCACCTGGTAATTATGCATGCAATTTTGCACACGATATAAAACAATGCAGACAGTTATTTATTTCATGCTCTAATCTAAGTTTCGCATTCGCTCTAGGTTAACCTTGCCAATTCTAGGTACTCGGGTGGAATATGAACTTACCCTCTAGAGGTTCCAGCCCCTTGTACCAGGTGATCTGGGCAGCAGGTTTACTGCCAGAGGTCTTGCATGTCAGCCTTGCTTTTTCGTTTTCCCTGAATGGAACCTCATGTCCGGAGATCAGGGGCTTCTGTGGCTGTCCTGTGGGAGAGAAACGGGAAACTTGTCAACAGTTGGTGCGTGGAATAAATTCACTTACAGGGCATGTTGTGTTGTATTCTTCTTTTGGAGTGAGATATAACAGGACATCAATTAATAGTTTGGTACAGCAGAAGCCTAACAGTAAACCAGCCGGGTTCTCGCTTCGCCAGAGTACAGGAAAGGTGTAGTACACTAATGAATCCTGATGACTCCTACGGTTTAGGGAGGAGGTGGAATTAGCCAAACCGTCTGAGAAAATTTGCCATATTGAGCTCGGGCCCACAGATGCAGCCATATTTATCTCACGTTAACAAAGCACACCTTCGCTTTGTTTTGACCAGATTTCGTTTGAATCTGGTTCCCTGGTTTCTGCCATTTCCCCAAGGCTGTTCCAAACCTGGTTCACTTAAACCCTGCCCCTGTGACAATTTTTCAGATCAGGAAACATTAAATTTTATGTTTTTAGGAGCCCACTACGATTCCCAGCGCAGAAATCCTATTTTACCACTGCTTAGAGACTGTCAGTTTGTCCAAGCGAGGCCAGCTTTGATCTGTCTTCAAATGTTATTCTCCGCCCCCCCCCCCCATGGTTTGCCTGGGGGTTGCAAGCTTTTTAATAGCGGCTATTAGACATAGGAAAAAATTGCAGCCGCTGGAGCCAGTCTGTGCTCTCACCTAATGTGCACTTTATGTGATAGTCCTTATAGTCTTTGGTTTTATATTTAACGCTTTTGCACTTTATATTGTTGCCCTATCTTTGGATTTATACATGATTGATGAAATAGTAAAGCTGGATGCCATTTTATTTTTTTGTACAGGCATTTTTAAAACTTATTATGACCTAAGATTTTATGTATTAATGTCTTTCAATGAATTGTGCTTTTCAAAATGTAAACTTTTATGTCTCTTGGCTGCCGAATAAACTATCTTTGACGGACTGATTGACTGACTCCTACGGTATTGGTTGCTCTTCAGTAAACGTGCATGTGGAACCTAAGAAATATATTGCATAGTGTATACATTCAGTTTAACTGCAATCTGAAACACACACAACGAAACTATAGCTAAACACCATGGTACTTATTTCCTTCAGATGAACACTGTAAGTGAAATAAAGGGTGCAGCCACCGCTGAAAAGTAGATCCACAAAAAGGCTAAGAGCAGCATCATAAACTACTCTTGTAAGTCAAGTGTCTAGTAAATGCTAACGGCTGCATTGTAAAAGGATATAGTGAAGGACACATGAATGAGCTACCTTCAATCGTGAGAAAGATGATGGAGGGGGATGAGAGACTGGTCCTATAAGAAGGTAGCAATCTCTGCTAGGGTATGCACCAGTAGCCCTTGGCATAAAAATAATTCCCAAAGGTGGGAGTAGCACAAGCAGAGAGCTTAGTGATGCATACCTAAAAGCCGTTTTTTAAGGGGAAGGGGAAATGTGGCCATTTGTTAGCTGCAAAAGGATTAGGCCTATAATTAATATACCAGAAAAAAAGTACAGGTTTTGTAGTCAGCCTTTTCAGATTATTCTGTTCTCTATGGATTGGCAGTGTAGCTCTCTATTAGTGCGGAAGAGCGTTACCTCCCGTGCTACCAGTGCAGCAAAGGTGAAAAATAAAATGGTAAGAAAGGAGTTACTTACCCTGGAAGTATCTATTAGTAGCACGTAGTGCTGCAGATTCACATGCTATAAATACTTCTGCCATCCAGTGTTGGGTCCGGACTCCACAGGGGGTTTCCTCTAGGAAATGTTATGATCGGGGTTGTGCGTCATTTCTCCTCCCCCTCGTGGTATTGCGCATGTTTAACGGCTCCTTTGTTAGATAACGTTTTTTCTCCTTGCCATATACGGAGTGAGGATATAGTCTGCTAACTTAGCATTTGCTGTTGAACATGCTGTATTTGTGTGAATTGTTCTCACCACCAAGGAGGGTGCATGTGCATCAGCAGCACTAAATGCTACGAATAGATGTTTACAGGGTAAGTAAGGAGTAGTTTCTGTCCTGTAACTCCAGTTCTGTAGTAGGGGTATCTCTGTTATAGTCATAATCTAGTGAATAGTCCCGCCCATGTGCGTGGACCCCGGCAATCAAAAATAATCTCTTAAGTTGTCAGAAATAATGCAGAAACTGCAAAGACACTTAAGAGAGAATTTAAAGACAAATAATGCAGCCTATATCCACAGGCTACACTGTCCAGTACTTCAACTAGAAATTCCACCAAAAAAACACCACACACAGCACAGCCTGCTAGTTTCTACCATAGAGAAACTTGCCTCCCCCAGTCAAAGACTCAGGAATGATAGAGAGGAAGGTAGGGACAGACAAGCCCCATAGGCTGCCATTATGTGGCTTAAATAGGATACTGTGCCTTTAAGAGAACTTTCCAGAACTTCTCCCAGTATCCCAGAATGCATAGCAGGTCCCTCTACTTTCAGTTCTTTTTGAAGGCGAAGCACGCCAGACCTGTCGCATTCTTTACATGACGAAAAATCTCCACCGGGGAGGAGGGCGGGCGCTTATGACTATAACAGAGATACCCCTACTACAGAACTGGAGTTACAGGACAGAAACTACTCCTTCTGTAGTAGGGGATCTCTGTGTATAGTCATAATCTAGTGAATAGAATGGCAAGCCCATCCCCACACCAAAGCGGCGGTGGAGAATAAATACATAAGGCCACTACTGTGCGAACAAATTCCGCAGCGAAGCCTGCCCAACCTGAGCGTCTGCCCTGGCGTCAGTGTCCAGGCAGTAATGCTTAGCAAAGGTATGAACCGACTTCCAAGTGGCTGCCTTGCAGATTTCAGCAATCGGCACGTTACGGAGCAGAGCCGTCGTGCAGCTTTGCCCCTGGTGGAATGAGCCTTAGGCTTACCTCCTAAGGTCTTATTAGCCTTTTGGTAACACAATTGTATGCAGGACACAATCCACCTAGAGATGGACTGCTTCGAGGTCGCAAGACCCGTCCTGACCGACCCATAATTGATGAACAACTGGTCAGACCTACGAATATCCTTGGTTTTATCCAGATAAAATTTCAACCCCCTCCTAACATCCAGGGAATGGAGAGACCTCTCCGCTGGGGATGAAGGGTTCTGAAAAAACGTAGGCAAAGTTATAGTCTGGTTGACATGAAAATCAGAAATAACCTTGGGAAGAAATTTAGGGTGAGTACGCATAACAACCTTAGCAGCATGAAATACAGTATAAGGTTCACTACAACACAACGCCTGAATTTCACTCACCCTGCGGGCCGATGTAATGGCCACGAGGAACGCCGCCTTCCAGGACAGGTGCTGCAACAAAGCCTTATGAATAGGTTCAAAAGGCTCCTTCATCAATCTGGACAGCACCACATTCAATTCCCATGAAGGCGAGGGAAGCCTGACAGGAGGGAATACTTTCTTCAAACCTTCCAGAAAATCTTTGATCACAGGGATCTGGAAAAAGGAAGTCTGTGAAGGGCATTTCCTGTAGGCAGTCAATACAGCAAGATGTACCTTAATGGAATGGACATTAAGGCCAGACTGCGCCAAATGTAAAAGGTAAGGAAGGATGACATCTTCCTTGCAGGTCGTAGGATCATGGTTCTTAGACTGGCACCAGATACAAAACCTCTTCCACTTGTAAGCATATGAAGTCCGAGTGGAAGGTGTCTTAGACTCCTTCAGTATGTCCATGCAATCATCGGGCAGATTCAGATGGCCATATTGCACTATCTCAGGAGCCATGCCGCCAAACTCAAAGACGAGAGGTTGGGGTGTAATGCAAATGCTACTTACCAGTATGCATCTGTTCTTGGCATGTAGGGCTGCTGACATTCATATCTGTGCATAGTCCGCCACCTAGTGTTGGGTCCGGATGATTGCACATTGTTGTCCTGGAAGAGTCTTCGAAGTATCACGAGATAGGTGGCTCCTCCCCTGGACTACAGTGCGCATGGGCATCGCCTCCATCCCCAGATTGTTTTTAGCCATTGGCAGAGATGGAGTGAGAAGTGAGTGATGACCATGCTATGAGCATATATGTGTATATGAATACATACTGCAGCTGCTACAGGCGCCGGGGAGGAGGGTGGGCGATATGAATGTCAGCAGCCCTACATGCCAAGAACAGATGCATACTGGTAAGTAGCATTTGCAGTTCGAGGCATGTGGGCTGCTGAATTCATATCTGTGCATAGAATACATAGCAGTCCCTCCATTAGCGGCGGCCGCCCGTGCCAGCTGCAGCAGTCTGAAAAAGTGTTTTTAGAACAGCCTGACCAACAGCTGCCTGTTGTTTTGAATGCACGTCTACACAGTAGTGCTTAGTGAAAGTATGAGTGGTAGACCATGTGGCTGCTCTACAGATGTCTTCTAAGGGAATGTTACCTAAGAAAGCCATAGAGGCCCCCAGCTTCCTAGTGGAGTGGGCCCTCGGTGGGATAGTGAGAGTGCGCTTAGCTTTAGCGTAGCAGATCTGAATGCACTTTACTATCCATCTAGCTATTCCTGCTTTGGAGATTGCATTTCCCTTGTGTTGTGTGGCAAAAGCAACAAAAAGTTGTTGGGTTTTGCGGAAATCTTTTGTCCTGTCCACATAATACATCAAAGCCCTTTTTACATCAAGGGTGTGGAGCATCCGCTCCGCCAGCGTCTCTGGGTTTTGGAAAAACACCGGCAATTCAATGGTTTGGTTTATGTGAAAGTGTGAGACCACTTTTGGTAAGAACTTAGGGTTAGTGCGGAGCACCACCCTGTTAGCATGTACCTGGAAGAAAGGTTCTTGGATGGTGAGCGCCTGCAGTTCGCTAACCCTCCGTAGCGATGTGATTGCTACTAGGAACGCAACCTTCCAGGTTAAAAACTGCAGCTCACAAGAGTGTAGTGGCTCAAAGGGAGGACCCATCAGCCTTGTAAGAACCACATTGAGGTTCCATTCCGGAGCTGGTGGAGTCCTTGGTGGAATGACTCTTTTGAGTCCTTCCAGAAAAGCCTTGATAGCAGGGACCTTGAAGAGTGACAGGTGCTGCCTATTCTGGAGGTATGCTGCCATAGCCGACAGGTGAATGCGGATGGAAGAGTAAGCTAGATTACAACGATACAGGTGAAAGAGGTAGCATATGATGTTTTGAATGGAAGCGTCTAGCGGGTCAATGCTGTGCTCCACGCAGTAGACGACAAACCTCTTCCATTTAGCCGCATAACAAGCTCTAGTAGTGGGCTTTCTTGCCTCCCGAATGATGTCCATGCAATCGGGAGGAAGATTAAGGTAGCCAAACTCTAGGACTTCAGGAGCCAGATCGCCAGGTTGAGCTGTTGCGGATCTGGGTGCTGAATGTCGCCATGGCTCTGCGTCAGAAGGCTGGGAGTGAGATGAAGCCTTTGATGCGGTACCACGGAGAGTTCCAGAAACGTGGTGTACCACGGTTGGCGAGCCCACGTTGGAGCAACCAGGATGAGCGTCATCGAGTGTTGCCTGAGCTTGCGTGCCACCAGCGGTATCAGAGGTGCTGGGGGAAAAGCGTACGCAAATCTGCCTGACCAGTTTATCCACATCGCATTGCCCTGTGATTGGGGGTGTGGGAATCTGGCGGCGAAGTTTTGGCATTTTGCGTTCTCCTTTGTGGCGAACAGGTCTATCTCTGGATGACCCCACCTTTGGAAGTACGGTTGGAGTACCGATGGATGTAACTCCCACTCGTGCATCTGATGGCTGTGTCTGCTGAGCAGATCCGCCATTTGATTGTCCTTGCCTGGGAGATGTTCTGCCATGAGAAAGATGTTCCTCTGAATGGCCCACTTCCACATGCTCTGAGCCAGATGAGACAGCTGTGGAGAGTGTGTGCCTCCCTGCTTCTGGATGTAGTACATGGCCGTCATGTTGTCCGTCCGGATCAACACGACCTTGTTGCACAGATGTACTTTGAACGCCTTTAAGGCCATGAAGATTGCCATCAGTTCCAACACATTGATGTGCATCTTCCTTTGCTGAAGTGTCCATAGTCCCTGCACAGTGTAGTGGAGTACATGCGCTCCCCATCCCTGGAGAGAGGCGTCCGTTGTCAGGATGATCTGTGGGACAGGCTCTTGGAATGGTCGGCCCTTGCAAAGGTTTTGTGGATTCCACCAATGCAGAGAGTTGTATGCCCGACCGCTCACCAACACTAGGTCTGTCAGTTGCCCATGAGCCTGAGTCCACTGACGTGCTAGGCACTCCTGAAGCGGACGCATATGTAGTCTCGCGTGCGGGACAATGGAGATGCAGGAGGCCATCATGCCTATCAACTGCATGAACACCTTCGCTGGAAGCGAGTGCTGGGGTCTGAACCGTTGGATCAGCGCCTGGATACTGGCGATTCTCACTGAATTCGGCTGCGCAGTGGCTGCCAGAGTGTCGATCGTCGCGCCCAGATACTGTCGCACGTGGGCGGGCTGGAGATGGGACTTTGGGTAGTTCAGAGAGAATCCCAGATCGTGCAGGAGATGAATGGTGCGTGACACGTGGTCCACGCACTGCTGCTCCGTCTTTGCCTGAATAAGCCAGTCGTCTAGGTATGGAAAGACATGGATGTGCTGGCGACGGAGATGCGCCGCCACAGTCGCTAGGCACTTTGTAAATACTCTCGGTGCCGTGGTGACCCCGAACGGCAGGACTCTGAACTGGTAATGCTGGTCTAAGATCTTGAATCTGAGATACTTTCTGTGGGAAGGATGGAGGGGAATATGGAAATAGGCATCCTTCAGGTCCAGCGTTGCTAGGAAGTCCCCCTGCTGAAGCAGGGGAAGTACCTGCTGCAATGTGAGCATATGGAAGTGCTCCGAGTTGATGTACCAGTTCAGGGGCCTGAGGTCCAGGATCGGCCTGAGTGATCCGTCCTTTTTGGGGATTAGAAAGTACAGGGAGTAAACTCCTGTTCCCCGTTCTTGCAATGGAACGAGCTCTATTGCCCCTTCTTGCAGCATGACCAGTACTTCTTGCTGCAACAAGGTCAAATGCTCGTCGGACATAGCACGGCCTCTTGGCGGTATGTCCGGTGGAATGGACGTAAGTTCTAGACAGTACCCGCACTGGATAATAGACCTCACCCACCTGTCCGTGGTGATGGACCTCCACGCCGGCAGGAACTGCTGGAGTCTCCCCCCGACAGGTGTCGTGTGATCGGGGGGAAGTGACAAGACGTCACTGCTTGTTGGAGGTGGTGGACCTGGAGGCATTGTTTCCACGTCCCCTGCCTTTGATATTATTGCCTCTGTAGCCACCCCTGCCCTTGCTGTTGTTATACGAGGGCTGGGTGTTACCCTTGTAGTATTGCGTTGACTGGGATGCCTGGCCCCTTGAGGTGCCTCTTGAATTTGAGCGGCGAAAAGAACTCCCCCGAAACTGCTGACTTTGCAAAGCCCCCATAGACTTGGCAGTTTCGGTATCTTTCTTCATCTTTTCTAGGGAGGCATCCACCTCAGGGCCGAACAGATGGTCGGGATTCACTGTTTGACCCAATATAGTGGTTTGTATGTCGGGTTTGAACCCAGAAATTCGAAGCCAGGCATGGCGTCTAAGTAAAACGCTAGTATTGATAGCCCTGGAGGCAGTGTCTGCCACGTCAAGGGCACATTTGATGGATGCGTTTGTTATAAGTTTACCCTCCTGAATGAGCATCTCCCCCGCCTCCTTGTATTGGTCAGGCAAGTGTTGCAGGATGGCCTCTAATGTGTCATAATGGGCCCTATCATAACGTGCAAGCAGGGCTTGAGTGTTAGAGATCCTCCATATGTTTGCTGCCTGCGCAGCAATGCGTTTGCCTGATGCCTCAAATATTTTGGATTCCTTATCTGGGGGAGGAGCATCACCAGTAGTCTGCGAATTCGCCCTTTTTCGAGCGTTGGACACCACCAGAGAGTCCAATGGCAAATGTCCCTTAATGTACGTGGGATCCGTGGGCGCCGCCTTATACTTCCTGTCGATGCGAGGGTTGACCACCCGCGCCCGGGTGGGTTCCTTGAACACCTCCTGTGCATGCTTCAGCCCCCCTCTAAGCATCGGTAGTGTCTTGATTTGTTTTTCGGCTACCGAGAAGGTGTCGACCAAGAAATCTGCATCCACGGGGTCGGAGTGCAGTTCGACGTCATGGTTCGCTGCAGCTCTCTCAATCAATGCATTGAATGCCGCCGAGTCCTCCGTCGGGGACGTCTTCGCGGCGAAAAGTTGAGTGTCCTGGCCCGACTGCGGGTCGTCTGTGTCGCCTCCTGCTGTCCAGGGCACATGCTCCTCTTCCGGATCCGAGTACGCAGGATAGTTGTACTCGTCCTCTTCCTCGTCCACCTCAGGCACGGGGGAGTGTGCCGGCGAGTGTTCCGGGGCCTGTGGAGACAGAGGTTCCATCAGAGCCGAAGAGTCTCTCTTGTTCTTGAGTGGAATCCTAAAAGGTTCCAAGGCCGGCTCCGATGTAATCTTTCGCTTGAGGAGCGATAATTTTCCGGTGTTGGCGTCGATGATCACCTCACGACGTTCCTCCACCGCCAGCGGTTGGAGCCGAAGCTTCGATACCACCAATGCAGCCTTCGGCGTCAACACTTCTTGAGAGTGTCCGCTCTGCTTAGGCGCGAAAGCCTTCGGCGCCGACTTCGGAGGAAGGGTAAAACGAACGAATGGGCGTTTGCTCCTTGGTAGACTTCGGCGTGGGCCTAGGCACTACAGTGTCCTGGCTGGGAACCACAAGGATTCTCCCACCTTCTTTGTGAGGGATGCCGAGGGCTGAACCGTCTCGAGCGACTCTTCGTCTCCGAGAGCCCGGTCGCCGATAGGCCGTTTCTTCGGAGCCGACGCCCCATGTTCTGGCGCCCCGCCGGCGTGACGCTTCTTCGAAGCCGTCTTCGGGTCCGCGACCCCTTTCGGTGCCGACGCAGCCGCGTCGGGTGCCTTTATCTTCGGCGCCGACCCCGAAGGCTTCGGGTCGGCCATTTTGGCGCGGCTCTTGTGGTCGGCCATTTTGGCGTGGCTCTTCGAGTCGGCCATTTTGGGTTTCGTGGAAGTTGACGCCTCCAGAACCTTCTTCACCAGCGCCACTTTCGGTTTCGGTTTCGCATCCGAAGGTGCGAGACCAGTTGGCTTCACTTTCGGTTTCTTGGTAGAAATGTCCGTGACCGGGCCCGGGGGCGGGGACGTAGGACTCAAAGTTAGATCTTGGGTAAGGCCCGAAGGCGATCCCTCGACCTGGGCCGTATGACGGGGAGTAACCCCGGAGTCTGGTTGGGGGTGCTCTTCCTCTGAGCTATCACCCATCGTGGCACAAATCAGTTCGTCGTCCCCTACCTCACCGGAGACTTCGTCGTAGGCCTCCTCATCCGCGTCATAGGCCTCTTCCTCAGACGCGGGGCCAGAGTCCGATCCTCGTACGTCGTCTGCTTCCTCGACAGACTCCTGAAAGATGTCATCAGGCGGGGGCGCCGAAGCCGACAATTGAGCCTGGAGCCGATTAGCCCGGCGAATCTTCAGAGTTTTCTTACTCCTAAATTTGGAACACGCCATGCAGGTGTCTTCACGGTGATCCGGTGACAAGCATGTATTGCACACGGGGTGCACGTCGAGGTGCGAGTATTTAGAGTGACACAGCGGACACTTCTTGAATGGAGTCCGCTCCATAGCAAAGGTTGTAGTGTAGGCCCGTCCGCGTTGAAGGCACGTGGAAGGGTAGTAGGAGAACGGAGCTGAGAGTCAGTAAGAAACCCGAACGCAACTATACCGACGCCCAGCCTAAAGACCTTTTGGTCTCGAGTAAAAGTCTAACAACTATCGGTTCCGATAGAGGGAACCGAAAACACATCCGAACCCGATGGCGGAAAAAAACAATCTGGGGATGGAGGCGATGCCCATGCGCACTGTAGTCCAGGGGAGGAGCCACCTATCTCGTGATACTTCGAAGACTCTTCCAGGACAACAATGTGCAATCATCCGGACCCAACACTAGGTGGCGGACTATGCACAGATATGAATTCAGCAGCCCACATGCCTCGAACCATCCGTCCCCCGAACTTCGTGAGAAGGTCCGGCCTGCACGGCAACCGAATGTGAGGAAGGAGAGACCGGTGAAGTAGGTCTGTGAACCACCACTGCCTGGGCCACTCCGGGGCGATGAGTATCATCCGAGCTCTGGACCGGGCCAGCTTGATGAGCATCGCCGGAATCAGGGGAATGGGAGGAAAGGCGTACAGAAAGCTGTTCGTCCAGTTGATCCATAACGCATTCCCCAGCGTCCCTTGTTGGAAGTTCCTGGAGGCGAAGTCTCTGCACTTGCTGTTTTCGGCGGTGGCGAACAAATCTACGTCTGGAGTTTCCCACCTTGCGAAGACTTCTCCTAGTACTTCGTCGTTTATGACCCATTTGTGGTTTTCCTGAAGCAGTCTGCTCAGTGCGTCTGCCTGAACATTCTGCACACCTGGTAGATGGGTGGCCGTTATCGTCAGTCCTCTGGCTAGGAGCCAGTGCCAGATCGTCTGCGCCTCCTGTGACAGAGTGCGCGATCTAGAGCCCCCCTGCTTGTTGAGGTAATACATCGTGGTGGTATTGTCCGTCTGTACAAGCAGAGAGTTGGTCTGGAAGGACGGAAGAAAGGCCTTCAGCGCCAAGTGAACAGCCCTGAGTTCCAGGAAATTGATGTGATACGTGGCCTCCATCGGTGACCACGTGCCTTGAATCTGTAGAGTCCCGGAGTGCGCTCCCCATCCCAGAAGAGACGCATCCGTCACGACAGTCTGCGTGGGAATGTCCTTGTGAAAGGGAACCCCTCTGAGGAGATTCTCCGCCGAACACCACCACTTCAGAGACTGAAGAGCATGCAGCGACAGGCGAATCTTGTCGTCCCAAGATCCTTTCCTCTGATTCCACTGATCCTCCAAGCACTTCTGCAGCGGTCTCATGTGAAGCCGTGCGTGTGGCGTCAGGAAGATACAAGAGGCCATCGATCCCAGTAGAGAAGACACCGTCCTCACTGTTGTAAATGGAGTCGTCATAAGAGCCTGAGCCTTCCGAAGGAGTGATAATCGTCGCTCTTACGAAGGAGACACGCTTGCTGACAGCGTATTGATGGAGGCTCCCAAGTACTGTATGCATTGGACCGGAGTCGGGACAGACTTGGCCATGTTGATGTGCAGCCCCAGCTTGTTCAAGAGAACGCACGTCTTCTGGAAGTGTGCTCGTGCTTCCGAGAAGGAGGATGCCTTGATCAACCAATCGTCCAAGTACGGGTAGACAAACACCTTGTTCTTCCTCAGGTGCGCTGCTACCACCGCCATGCACTTCGAGAACGTTCTCGGCGCAGACTTCAGTCCGAATGGGAGTACTGTGTATTGATAGTGATTGGTGCCGACTTGGAACCGCAGGAACTTCCTGTGTTTGTGTGCAATTGGCACATGGAAGTAAGCATCCTGTAGGTCTATAGCGCATAGCCAGTCTCCCTGTTGCAACTGAGGGTAAATCTGGTGCAACGACAGCATGCAAAACTTTTCTCTGCGAATCCATTTGTTTGCCTGCCGCAAGTCCAGAATGGGCCTGAACTCGTTCTTGTCCTTCTTGCGAACCAGAAAGAACCGGGAGTACAGACCTCTTCCTCTCTGAGACAGAGGTACGTCTTCTATCGCCCATTTCCTCAACAGGATATCCGCTTCCGCCTGAAGCTCGCGCAGCTGAAACTGCGAGCTGACCGGGGGAATAGCTGGAGGAGGGCTGGTGAACCGAAGACTGTATCCATTGCAAACAATATTCAGCACCCACTTGTCCGAAGTAATTTTTCTCCACTCTGCCAGAAAAAATTGCATGCTTCCCCCTACCGGAGTGGGTAACGGATCCGGGGGAAGTAGGGGCCCGATGTAGGTAGGGCGTTACCGATCGGTAACGGCCGAAAATACAGATTTTTGGCCCTTACCGATCGGTAAACAGCCATCGAGATGTAGGGAACCAAAAACAGAAAGAATCGGATAGAAAACTGAATCGGAATGAGTACCGAATGGGAAAGAATCCGATACGTACATACCGAAAATCGGATATGTAACGAATCGGAAAAACACCGAATCGGATGCAAAGACCGAATCGGTCCAATTACCGATTCGTTAGTGACACCGAATCGGGAAATCACCGATTCGGTCCAATTACCGATTCGTTAGTGACACCGAATCGGGAAATCACCGATTCGGTCCAATTACCGATTCGTTAGAGACACCGAATCGGAAAATCACCGAATCGGTCCAATTACCGATTCGTAAGTGACACCGAATCGGAAAATCACCGATTCGGTACAATTACCGATTCGGTACAAATACCGAATCGGACATGATCCGAATCGGAAAACATGCCGATTCGTATGATTCTCCGATCGGGAAATTCCCCGATTCCGACAGTTGGGGAGATGTAGGGAGGCACAGAAACACCGAAATCGGCTCAAAATCGGTAGAATTCACTCGGTATTTACCATGGATTGCAATCAGGTGGTAACCAACTCCAACCCATATAAACAGTCCCAAAATGCATTGCAACTTGCAGGATGGCAGCTTTCTATGTCATTGCGAGGCGGCTACGGCTACAGCAGGAAGGACAGAGGGAATGGCTAAGAAATGAACAGGTCTACAGACAGAGGGTAACCCTGTTCATGCTCACTGAGGCTGAGATCCTACAGAGATACAGGCTGGACTCTGACACCATACTCGAGCTCGTCAGGGACCTTAAGCCATTCTTGGACCACCACACCCCAAGGGCACACGCCATCCCTGCGCACGTCCAGGTGCTATGCAGCCTACACCTGCTTGCGTCTGGCAGCTATCAAAGTGGAGTAGCAGCAGCAGGAGGGGTGAGCCAGAGCAGCCTGTCAAGGTTCTTCCACATATTCCTTGACGCCATGATAGACAGGATGGACCAATACATCTCTTTCCCTGCAACCCACGCAGAACTGCTACAAACTAAAGCTGACTTCTACCAGATGGCACAATTTCCCCAAATCATCGGTTGCATAGATGGCACACACATTCCGATTTGCCCACCAGCGGACACCGAATACATATACCGCAATCGGAAATCTACACACACCATCAACGTGCAGGTGATCTGCAATGCCAAGTGCACCATCACAGACCTGGTAGCAAAATTTCCAGGGAGTACCCATGACTCCTATATATTCCAACAGAGCGGCATATATGCACGGCTGATGGCTGGCGAATTTGGAGAAGGATACCTCCTAGGTGAGACACATCATCAGACCCCCATAACACATAGTAGGTAGGTGGAATACATGTATGCATGTGTCTAATGTGACCCCTTTCTCTTCCAGGCGATAGTGCATATGCCCTCCGCTCATTCATACTCACCCCCTACCTCAACCCCTCCACACCCAGCCAAAGGAGGTATAACCGGGCCCACATACGCACAAGGAATGTTGTCGAACGGACCTTTGGCATCTTGAAAAGTAGATTCAGATGCCTGCACAAGAGTGGAGGTGCAAGGCAGTATACCCCCATCACCTGCTGCAAGATCATAGCTGTATGTGCAATGTTACACAACCTTGCGGTCAAGAAGGGCACTGAGGTGGAGTTGTCTGACTACGAGGACTATGACGACGACGAAGCTGTGCCACTGACACAGCCAGCTGGGGTGTGTACGCCAAGTGATGGCAGATACAGACGTGAGGAGATCACTGAACTATTTCTGACTGAGTACAGATGCAAAGACAGCTAAATGTTGCTTGCAAAAAATTAAATTTTAATAGTGATGCACCACAGTTACAGCACTGATGTGCATCAAAAATGGAGTATGTAAAATCAAATAAAGTCCAGGGTACTGGTTTGCTCATCCCCCCTTGCCAGGCTATTTTTTGGCCCGCTTGCCAGACCCACTGGGGTGTCCCTCGGCCCCCTCCGAATGCCCAGCAGCATCAGCGGATCGCCTGGTGCTCCTCCGTGGTTCAGATGCAGCGCTGGCCGGGCTGCTGCGGCTGCTGCTGTCTCCAGCATCACCCAGGTCCAGGGCAGGATTGGAGGCGGTGTTTGATATTATCATGGCCTCCATGGCCGTGGTGATCCTGGCCATCCCCCTAGTGAGCTCAGCCGTATGCTGACTGAGCACAGATTCTTGGTTGGAGCTGCGATGGCACAGTTGTGCGGTCGCCGCTGCAAGGCGGGCCATGGCCCGGTTCAGCACCCGGGCATCCCTCCTGCGTGCAACCTCATGCTCCTCCTGTCTGGCAGATGAGTGGGTGATGGCAGTGGTCAGCCTGCCTAACCCTGCTGCCACCTCCTTGTTGCTGTCCACAACAGCCTGGAAACCCTTCACCAACTCCCCCATCTGCATGTTGTGCTGCAGGAGCTGGCGTTGGCAGGCCATGGTGGATCTGGCCTGTTGGCGCTGGATTTTAACCATCTGTCCCTCCAGGCCCAGGAACACACTGCCCTCCCGTGCTGGTGCAGCAGTGGTGGTGGTGGCACGGCGTCGGGCACTGCTGCTTCCGGCCTGCTGAGTTGGCTGGGGTGCCACTGGTGGGGGTGTGGTGCTGGCCGGTCCCGGAGCCCCTGCTCCCAGGACAGGTTGGACAGGTGGCAAGGCCACGGTTGTGGCAGGAGCTGGTGTAGGCGGAATGGTCTGCCTTGTAGGGGAGTTGTGGTGAGAATTGCAAGGGGGGTGTGCTGGGCAGTACTGGTGAGTGCACTGCTTGGAAGTCAATGACCAGGACTCCCTCCATTCCTAGCCCTGGGGTGTCTCCTTCCTCATCCTCCTCCTCCTCCTCCTCCTCCTCCTGGCCAGCCTGGCTGGTGCTCGGCCCTGCGACTGCAGTGTTGGATGTTGCTGCTCCCTCTGCTGTCGCAGTTGTTCCGCCTGATGGGGCCCCTAGGTACAAAGAAGCATTTGTAAACTGAGTGCCGATGTATTACAGTCAGTACAATTATGGCATTCCACATGTCCTTGCATCTCCTTACACCGTGTCACACTGTTTCCTGTCTTGTGATTCTGCACTGACATTTTTGGCTAACTTCTGCTGACTACATGTACCATGATGCTTGTCTCTTGTATGTTGGTGACAGTACAGTGCTGGTGTTTGCCTATGCATTGTGTCTAATGGGGAGGTGTCTGGTAGGGTGTGTCATGATGCGCATGCTTCTTACCTGTAGCTGTGGCTCTCGCAGAGCTGTCCAGGGTCCCGATTCCTACGATACTCTCCCTCTCGATGGTGCTGGAGACAATTTCCTCCAGCTCGGTGAGGGGTGGCGCCGGGTTGTTGCCTCCTCCAGTGAGTCCAGCCTGCCTTTGAATGTCAGCCAGCTTCCTCTTCGTGAGGCTGCGGATGTCGTAAAACCTTTTTTTCAGTTCCTCTATGGACCTGGGGGTGACACCCGCAGCATTCACCTTCTGGGCGATGTCGGCCCAGATTCTCCTCTTGGTGCTGTCTGGCACGTTGAGGGACAGCTTGCCAAACAGCTGGCGGTGCACCCTCACCACCTCCTCAACCAGCACCTGAAGTTCGGTGGTGGTGAACTTGGGCTTCCTCTTCTGGGAGGACTTCTGGCTTCCTGACTGATCTGCCATTTTCTCCTGTTCAGTTTGCAACCTCCTTCTCCCACTGCTGCCAACTGTGTGTGTTGGGCTCAGGCAGGCTTTCCAGAAACTTCCAGAAACTTCTTAATTAGCTGCACCTGCCAGGGTTGCCACTCCCTGTTTGGGTGGGGGAGGGGGAGCCACCTCATTGGCTGAATCGCCTATTGCCGATTCGGCTTTTACCGATTCGGTAATATCCGAATCGGTAAAATCCGATTCGGTATTATCCGATTCGGTAAAGGCCGAATCGGTTCATTCAATGCATTCCTATGGGCTTTTTCGCCATGGGTCTATGATTGCCGAATCAGATTTTACCGATTCGGCTTTTACCGATTCGGTATTCGCCGATTCGGGAATATCCGATTCGGTGGTAGCCGATTCGGTGATTTCCGATTCGTTGTTGGCCGATTCGGTACTTTGCGATTCGGACCGAGCAGAATCGGAACGTACCGAATCTCATTACCGATGCCGACCGAATCGGTATTCATTCGGTTTTTTTTCCCTACATATCGTTTTCCGATTTCACAATACCGATTCGGCCCGCCTCGGTATTTTGAAATCGGAAAA
Organism: Lissotriton vulgaris; assembly: GCF_964263255.1. Lineage (NCBI taxonomy): Eukaryota > Metazoa > Chordata > Amphibia > Caudata > Salamandridae > Lissotriton > Lissotriton vulgaris. The sequence goes on along the minus strand of NC_141700.1, from coordinate 468,428,954 downwards.
TTGCGTTTACCTACATCGGGCCCTAGGTTCCTAGGGCCTAGACCCAGCCTGGCCCTTGGGCGCCGGGGCCGACTGCTGGCCTCCCCTGCCCTTCTGGCGCTTCTGGAACGGCTTACGGAACTGGTGTTGCTGTTGCGATTGCCCCGAAGCCTGTCCCCGTCCTCGGCCTTGCCCGCCGAACCGCCGTTGGAAAGGGCCGTACTGCTTCTTGGTCTCTTTAGGCTTCTCCAGGCCCACAGCCGTCAGCGTCTCGGCCTCCGCCTTCATCCGGGCCATCTCATCGTCCGCATGCTTCCCGAAGAGGGTCTCACCGGAGAACGGTAGATTGGCTACCCTCTGCTGAGCGTCCGGCTTCAGGGACGTAAGCCGTAGCCATGCGTGGCGCCGTTGGTTGACTCCGTGGCAAAATCCGTGAGCAGCCAACAGGGAAGAGTCCGCTGCCGCGCTGATAATCTGGTTGGCCACCAGCATCCCCTCACTCAGTACTTCCACAAAGTCTTCCCGCTGCTCCCGAGGTAAATGCTCCGCAAAGCGCTCGAGGGAGACCCAGAGGGCGCGGTCGTATCGGCCCAACAGCGCCGTGGCACTCGCCGCTTTCATGGAGGTAGCGGAAGTGCCACAGACTTTCCTCCCGGCCGAATCCATCCACCTGGACTCCTTATCCGGGGGAACCGTGGAGGACGGAGTGGTGGCATGCTGCTTGCGGGCCGCCGTCACAATGACAGATTAAGGAGGAGGCTCCGTTCTTAAAAAGGCCGGATCCGAATCGGGGGCCCTGTACTTTTTCAGTAATCTCGATGGAGCCGCCTTCGTCACCGCCGGGGCGAGAAACAGGGCCATAGCCGGTTCTTCCAGGCCCGGCACCAGAGGCAGGAGAGGACGAGACAGGTGTTTCTGATGTAAAGTCTCAAAAATGACTGACGTTTTCGGAGTGAGCACCGTCAGGGATATGCCCAACTTCGCCGCGCCCCGTAAAAGGACGTCATGGAACGCCACCAGGTCATCTATCGGGGACACTCTCGTGTCCGGTGACCCCGATAGGGTTGGAGAATAGTCCCTGGTCCCAGAGGATCTCGTTTGTGAGCGAGACTCGCGCCTCCTACGGCGTTGTCTCGACCTCGTGGATGATCTGCGTCGCGATCTCTCCTTCCTCCCAGAGCGAGAGCGAGACCTGCCTGCACGTGGCCGCTCCTTCGGTTTACGTGGAGGGGTCTTCCTCGGTTCCTCACGGGATTTCGTCGGTTCCTCACGGGGTTTCGGTTTTGGGGTCCCCTTAGGAGGAACAGGCAGGGACGGCAGGGAAGTGGACCTCGGAGGAGGAACCTTCGGCTGCGGGGTGGGCCCATGCGGAGGGACCGGAGTCGGAGGAGGGTCTCCTGAAGGCAGTGGCGGTTTGGGTGGAGGATCCTCCTTAGGAACAGGAGGAGGAGTCGGAGTCCTGGGCCGAGATGGTGTGTACACCTCTGAGTACACCGAGCCCGGTGACCCTTTAGGCGAAGGGCGCGGAGAGCCAGCCCCATCAGCAGGCGACCGCTTCCTCTTGCGTCCTCCACTGAAAGCAGCGTGACTTCTGGGACTAGAATCCCTCTTGCGCCGTTTTGGAGAGGCTGACCGACTCCTAGACGCTGACCGCTGTCTGCTGGACGTAGAACGACGCTTCTCTGGCGTCGAACGACGCTTCCTCGACTCCGGCGTCGATCGCCGTCTCCTCGGCGTCGACCCTCTTTTCCTCGGCGTCGACCGCCGACTCCTCGACGTCGACCTCCTCTTCCGCGACGTCGTACGCCGCCTTCTCGACGTCGAGCGTTCCGTCTTCAACTTCGAACGTCGCCGTCGTATGCACTCGACGTCTAGGAGCCCTACGACGTCGACCAGTGCCTTGACGTCGATCGACGGTGTCGCCTCGACGGCGATCGACGGTGTCGCCTCGACGGCGAGCGTCGGTGCCGCTTCGACGGCGAGCGCCGATGCTTGTCACTTTGCCTTCGGCGTCGGTAGGAAGACCTCGACGTCGACGAAGACGATGACGTCGACGGTGGCTTCGACGGCGGCTTCTCCTTCGACGTCGAGCCGTCACGCCGTCTCGACCCGGAGCCCCGGGGAGAAGGGGAGCACACCGCCGTCATCCCTCTCGACGTCGTCGTCGATGCAATCGACGTCGACGGAGACCGGGACCGTTTGCTGGACTTCCTGCCCCCGGGGAGCCCCCCAGGGGCCTCCGCATTCTAGAGCCCTAAAACGCCTAAAACAGCACAAAAAAGGAGAAGAGAACACCAAGAAGTAAACTGCAACATTTATAGAATTCAAAAGTGCCCAAAAATTCGAATAAACCCTTGAAAAAGGGAGAGCTCAATGCCAGGGTCCTGTAAGCAGGAGCCGGAAAAAAGAACTGAAAGTAGAGGGACCTGCTATGCATTCTGGGATACTGGGAGAAGTTCTGGAAAGTTCTCTTAAAGGCACAGTATCCTATTTAAGCCACATAATGGCAGCCTATGGGGCTTGTCTGTCCCTACCTTCCTCTCTATCATTCCTGAGTCTTTGACTGGGGGAGGCAAGTTTCTCTAGTGGTAGAAACTAGCAGGCTGTGCTGTGTGTGGTGTTTTTTTGGTGGAATTTCTAGTTGAAGTACTGGACAGTGTAGCCTGTGGATATAGGCTGCATTATTTGTCTTTAAATTCTCTCTTAAGTGTCTTTGCAGTTTCTGCATTATTTCTGACAAGTTAAGAGATTATTTTTGATTGCCGGGGTCCACGCACATGGGCGGGACTATTCACTAGATTATGACTATAACAGAGATACCCCTACTACAGAACTGGAGTTACAGGACAGAAACTACTCCTTACTTACCCTGTAAACATCTATTCGTAGCATTTAGTGCTGCTGATGCACATGCACCCTCCTTGGTGGTGAGAACAATTCACACAAATACAGCATGTTCAACAGCAAATGCTAAGTTAGCAGACTATATCCTCACTCCGTATATGGCAAGGAGAAAAAACGTTATCTAACAAAGGAGCCGTTAAACATGCGCAATACCACGAGGGGGAGGAGAAATGACGCACAACCCCGATCATAACATTTCCTAGAGGAAACCCCCTGTGGAGTCCGGACCCAACACTGGATGGCAGAAGTATTTATAGCATGTGAATCTGCAGCACTACGTGCTACTAATAGATACTTCCAGGGTAAGTAACTCCTTTCTTACCATTTTATTTTTCACCTTTGCTGCACTGGTAGCACAGGAGGTAACGCTCTTCCGCACTAATAGAGAGCTACACTGCCAATCAATAGAGAACAGAATAATCTGAAAAGGCTGACTACAAAACCTGTACTTTTTTTCTGGTATATTAATTATAGGCCTAATCCTTTTGCAGCTAACAAATGGCCACATTTCCCCTTCCCCTTAAAAAACGGCTTTTAGGTATGCATCACTAAGCTCTCTGCTTGTGCTACTCCCACCTTTGGGAATTATTTTTATGCCAAGGGCTACTGGTGCATACCCTAGCAGAGATTGCTACCTTCTTATAGGACCAGTCTCTCATCCCCCTCCATCATCTTTCTCACGATTGAAGGTAGCTCATTCATGTGTCCTTCACTATATCCTTTTACAATGCAGCCGTTAGCATTTACTAGACACTTGACTTACAAGAGTAGTTTATGATGCTGCTCTTAGCCTTTTTGTGGATCTACTTTTCAGCGGTGGCTGCACCCTTTATTTCACTTACAGTGTTCATCTGAAGGAAATAAGTACCATGGTGTTTAGCTATAGTGTCGTTGTGTGTGTTTCAGATTGCAGTTAAACTGAATGTATACACTATGCAATATATTTCTTAGGTTCCACATGCACGTTTACTGAAGAGCAACCAATACCGTAGGAGTCAGTCAATCAGTCCGTCAAAGATAGTTTATTCGGCAGCCAAGAGACATAAAAGTTTACATTTTGAAAAGCACAATTCATTGAAAGACATTAATACATAAAATCTTAGGTCATAATAAGTTTTAAAAATGCCTGTACAAAAAAATAAAATGGCATCCAGCTTTACTATTTCATCAATCATGTATAAATCCAAAGATAGGGCAACAATATAAAGTGCAAAAGCGTTAAATATAAAACCAAAGACTATAAGGACTATCACATAAAGTGCACATTAGGTGAGAGCACAGACTGGCTCCAGCGGCTGCAATTTTTTCCTATGTCTAATAGCCGCTATTAAAAAGCTTGCAACCCCCAGGCAAACCATGGGGGGGGGGGGGGCGGAGAATAACATTTGAAGACAGATCAAAGCTGGCCTCGCTTGGACAAACTGACAGTCTCTAAGCAGTGGTAAGAGACACATGGGCGGGACTATTCACTAGATTATGACTATAACAGAGATCCCCTACTACAGAACATACTCCATTCATATCATATGCTGGCTCCAGACACACATGCTATGCATAGACTGTAAAGCAGTAGCCCTCTCGCTGTGGCTTTAGGCATGAGATGGTGTATTTGTTTGAAAGAATGTTTAAAGGACTGTTTGTCCAACTTGAGCTTGTTGTCTTGCCTGAACATCCACACAATAATGTTTTGCAAATGTATGTGCGTTCATCCGCGTTGCAGCTTTGCAAATGTCACTAAGAGGGATATCTCCCAAGAAAGCCATGGTTTGCTCCTTTCTTCCTTTTTGGATAAGCCCTTGGCATAGTAGTTGGTAATGTTCGTTCTGCTTTAGCATAACACATTTGGATACATTTGAAAATCCATTTTGCTATTTCAGCTTTTGAAATACCTTTTTATTAATGTGGATTTGTAAATTAAACAAATAGTTGTGTTTTCCTGAAGGGTTTTTGTACGTTCCAAGTAGTACAGAAGTGCCCATTTAACATCAAGTGTATGTAAGGAACGCTCTGCAACCGTCACTGATTAACACCTTGGCTGCTAAGGCAATTTTTCTCCTGTGCTGATCCTTCAAAATTCCCATTGTTCATGACGAGCTGGGCTCGTCATCAGCACACGACCACTGTGCACCATGACGAGCCCAGCTCGTCATCAGCAGCGAAAGGGTTAAAGAAAAAAACAGGTAAATTCTATAGTTTGATCTACATGGAAAGGAGATACAACTTTAGGTGAGAACTTTGGGTTTGTTCTTAAAAGCTTCTCGTCTGAACACTTGCTAGTATGGTTCTTCCACAGTGAGCACATGTATTTTGCTAACCCTTTGTAGATATGTTATTGTTGCAAGGAAAACCACCTTCCATGTGAAAAATTGTATATGACAATTATGAAGTGGTTGAAACAGTGACCCCATAAGGCTGGTTGGGAAAATGTTTAGGCTCCACGCAGGTACTGGAGGTGTGAGTGGTGGAATTAATCTTTTTAATCATTCCATGAAGGCTTTGATGACAGGAATACTGGAAAGCCATCAGTGCTTCCTGTTTTGTAGGTATGCTGCAATCGATGGCAAGTGCAATGAGGTATATGCCAAATGTGCTTTTTGTAAGTGTAACTAGTAGCCAACTAGTTTTTGTTCTGTTGGTGAAGAAGAGTTGATGTTTATGGTTGCACAGTAGAGAGCAAACATTTCCATTTCGCTGCGTAGCATGCCGTTGTAGTTGGTCTTCTGGCCTACGTTAAAACACACATACATTCTGGAGGGAGATTTAAGTATCCAAACTCTATGACCTCAGGAGCCAGATCAGAAGATTCAACTGTTGTGCATTGGGATGTTTCACCCTGCCCCTACTGTGAGAAGGTTTGGATAGTTTCTCGTGAGGTACTAGGAATAACTCTAGTAGTGTTGTTTACCATGGCTCCTGAGCCAAAGTGGGAGCATTAGTCATTTAAGTCTGAGTTTCCTGACCACATATGGAATGGGTTGGAGAGGAACAAATGCATAATCCTAAGTAAATATCCCTGACCACTTCATCCATAGAGCATTCCCTTTGGTAGTGGGTGTGGGTATCCAGATGCAAAGCTTTGGCATTTTAAGTTTTCAGCTGTGGTGAACAGATCGATTACAGGGATTGTGCACTGGTGGAAGCACTTTTGCAGTAATGAAGTGCATATTCCCACTTGGTTGTTGTGTCCTGCTGAGCAGGTCCGCAATGGAGTTTTCCTGCCCTGGTATGTATTGTGCCAAGAGTAGAATTTGGGTTTGTTTGCCCATTTCCATATGGTCTGTGCTTGTTGTGACAGTTGTATTGAATGGGTCCCCACTTGTTTATGGATGCAATACATCGCAGTCATATTGTCTGCTTGTAGAAGGACATTTTTTCCTGTAATGTTTGTTAGGAATGCTTGGAGAGCCATGCGAATAACCAGACGCTCTAGAATGTTGAGGTGTATTGGCTGTTGGGAGGCCCAGTGTCCCTGAATCACAATGTCTTTCATATGAGCACCCCACCCTATGAGAGATGCATAGGTTGCGATTTTCACATGTGGGATTGGGTCCTTGAAGTCTCTTCCCTTCAGTATGCTTGCGGTTTTCCACTATTGTAGGGCCTGAGGGACCTTGGGTGAAACCAACACTAGATCTTCCATGTCCCCCACCCCCACTTGTAACCATTGTGATGCTAAACACTCTTGGAGAGGTCTCATGTGTAATATTGCATGCTGTACTTTTGCTTTACATGATCAAATCCTCCCCAGTAGGCGCATCACTGTTTTGACTTGTAGGTGACAATGTGAAAAAGATCCAGTTGGTTCTGGAGATTGAGTACCCTTTGTGGATTGGGGTAAGCTGTTCCTGATGCTGAACTGAGTATTGCTCCAAGGTTTGGTCATACCTGGAGTGGTTGGAGATGCAATTTTGTTGCATTGATGAACAAGTTACTTACCTTCGGTAACAATATATCTGTAATACACATATAATAGTTATGGATTCCTTACCTTAGAATTACCCCCGGGCGTCATACTGGATCCGGAGATTGTTTCTTCAGAAGTACCCCTGCGCATTCGTAGGTGGTGTCGGTTGACTTCGCGTTCGTTGTTGTTGTGATCGCCGGAATGGCATCACAGTATCTACTTAGACGCCACCCCTGTGCGTTGACTTCAATACTTTATTCTTGTTTATGAAATGCCAATGCACATAGCCTGCATGCAAATATTGCAGCGTCCAGCTTAACAACATAATAGAACGCAATTGTGATTGCCCGTGTTGTAATATGGACAAATCTTGTTCTAGTATATCGATAGCAGATTAAACAATGTTGCCCAGTGAATATATTCTGTAGGTTAGTGTCGCTAACCAATTGTCGACCACTGCTAGAGCTTTCTCTAGCTTAATACGATCTATTTCTTGTAATCTTTCTGCGGCCTCTTGTTGTGATATTTTTCAAATCTCTTTGTAGACAGCGTAATAGAAACGTTTGTCACGTGGCTTCCTAGGACCTAATCAAAAATCCCATGGGTCCACATCCTCTAAAAGTAAGGATAAGTGTTGTTCCACATGTGTAAGTGTTGAGGTCTTTAGCCAATAGAGGCATAACTTGTTTGTGAAGGTTTTAATTAATCATGCAATAAAGTCATTACCTCTTACCTAATACCGGTAGTACCCCCTCCACCTATGTATTCGAGCCGGGGTGACTTACAGATTAGACCAAGTTTTGAAGCACTGTATTTGTAAATTGGCAGATATACATGTCGTTTGGCTATAGTACAGAGAGTCCTCACAGTCCCCCTGCCTAGCCTGTACCTGCGCTTGCTATCATTCCAGTTGTGTAGCTAAGTCATCCCCCATTCTTTCAGTAATGACTTGGTAGATAGCAGCTGTTTGTGGAACCATATTTTTTCTACACATTTCTAGCAAAGGGATTTGTCCCCGGTTATGATATTTCTTATCAAATTCAAATAAGTCTTTATTTCGACTTTTAGTCATAAAAGACGTACAAAACATATTAAAATCAACATTTCATCATTATTACATCCATTTTAGATATTTACAGGGGAATACATAATTTAATCATCCAATTGATATTATCCACAAATAGAGGCATAACTTCCCAACACTGTATGATGTCAGTCTCATAACGTGGATCTGGCCTATTGATACTAAATCCTTTAGTTTTACCCAAGAATCTTTCCTGACAATATTCGAGTCTACGGACCAAATCAACCATCCCTTCCAATCGGCGTCGGATCTATTGTGTTTCATGATGTCATCTAGTGTAACCTCTTCTTGTGATGTTATATTTCCCTCATTGTGTGATTTTGGTGGCATCCGAGGTGTATTGAAATCGTTATTCTTTGCTAATCCAAGGCCGGTCGTTTGTTGCACAGTTTCATTCAAAAACATTATTTGTGCAGAATAAGGCATGCTCTAAATAGTGCCTCTGTTCCCTGTCCCTACCAGTGCCTAGTACCCCAGACTGATTTTAATTCTTTGGTGCCTTTCCATAAGTCGAAACCCTGTTCAGACAATTGGACAATAAAGGTAGCAGAATAAATCTGTTTGGTGTTTGTTAACATATATTTCTGTGCTGATGTTGGTACAACCGTATAATAATATGAGGCACGGTCTGATTTGTAAACCCTGAAAAATATGGAAACTTTTGTACAAACGTTTTTTAACTACTTTTCGGCAGTGTTGGGCAATGTTCCCATTGGTGGTATGTGAAAACATTTCTGGGATTATCAGATTTAGGTAGAAAGCGATGACTATAATGTCGATAGCAATCCACTGTTTCATAGTTTGATGTGCCCTCTAACATTTCATTATGGGAAAAAGCAGCAGATTTTTTTAAATCAGACAACATATTATTTACAGTTTCATAATCCCAATCATCGGAAAATGTACTGGAGGTAATGATATCACTTCATGACATTTTAAATAAATGTGGTATTTTTAAAAGTTCAGTTGAGCCAAATATATTGTAATCAACCTTGTCCCATTCTATACAGTCAGGTATAGGAACTGCTGTAATGTTCACTGATGATAGGTCTTTTTTTCTCGATGTGAGGATAGATGCGGCTTCAGAATCACATTTACTTTTGGCGCTGCAGAGCTTGCTCGAAGGTAACTTCCAATAACAAGAATACTAAAGATAATTACTAGGCCCATCCTGAAAAGAAAGAAAAGTATCCCGGTAGTTACCCAGAGTTCCACCCAAGGTGATACCAGGTAAGTCTTTTTAAGAAAGTTCATAAAATCTCTAAATCACTGAAGACAAGTTTTTTGGGCTGGCGTTGTTTCAGGTTCGCTTGGATCTAAGGAAAACAGGTCATAGTCAATGAAATAGCCAGATGCAGTTCAATCAATTTTTGGTATTCCCGCAGGTTTTGTGGAAACTGTAGCTTGCTCTTGTTGGGGTTTGTTGACATAGATATCCGTGTTTGGTCGAATAGAAATGTGTCTTTCTGTTGAGTTCTCATTTTGAACTTCAGTTTCAAGAGGAACGAGTTCCATCGCATTGTTGCTTAGTCCTTCATTCCGTGTAGGTGACCCTTCAAACATGATGAGTCTTTCTGTTTGGACTTCTTGTATAGTTGTGAGAGGAGGGTGTCTTTTACTCTGGAGTCCACGTGGCCTACTATTCAGTATCGGCCACATAGTGTGGTTTGATGAAGTCAATTGAAGCAAATCTTTTCTGCTTTTTACAGGCAAGAGGTGGCAGAAGTACTTTTCTTGTTCCTTCAACTGCCAGGACAGGTATAAGCTTTCTGTATGATGGCCCAAATTCTTTTTTGTCCGCTGTTTTCTCTCTGACCAGATCTCCGACTTTAGGAATCCAGACAGGTGTTGCAGTGACTTTGTAGTGAAGGAGGTCCACTCAGGAAGGTTGTAATTCAAGACAGGACATCATGTTGGTAAGTGGTAGATCAGAGCCCCACCAGAAGCTGCCTGTCAGCTGCTCAGCCCATGACCAACTGTCGCTAAGCCTCTCTCAGTCCCAACATTCCGAGGCATCATCAGACTCCAACATTCTAATGAGTCAGAGCACAGGCACTGGCAGAGCAGGTCAAGTAAAACACCTTACAGTATAATATGCAGGATACTACATATCCCCTTTCGTTCTAACAGAAGCATTAAACCACTATGTGAATAACACCTGGCGAGAGAAAACCAAGGAAGAGATAACAAGGAAGAATAGCAGAGGAACAGAAACAACAACAAAGAAAGGTGTAAGCAAAGCAGCGTGAAGAGACATGTGGAAGGAAATGAGGAGTAGGAAGAGAAGAGTAAAGCGGGAACCGATAGAGATAACACAGACTCACAGACATAGAAAAGATGAGGGTAAGATGAGTAATCAGAACATGGAAATAACAAGGGGCAGAAGAACTCACACGCACCAAGGACTAAACCCCAAACACACCCACTGGCCAGGCAGGCAGGAAGGGGAGAAAGAACAAGGCACGATGGAAAACTGACACCAGCCTCAACACAGACACAGGAAAGAGGGAGTAACAGATTTCCTCCGAAACAGGGAAGGAAAGAGTAAAAAAGAACGAAAGAAAGCTAGGAGGCAAAAGACGGCAACAAGACTTGTAGATCCAGAAACCAGGGATGGCAATGAGAATGACACCACGAGGAAAGCTGGACGAGTAGGAAAACAGAGAAGAGGCAAAGTAGATACAAACAGTATAACTACAACTTCCCTCCGTTTTCAATAAACAATATAAATGCGATGTAAGAGTAACATTGTGTTATTCAAAACAGCAAAATTACAAAATGTAAGAAGACAATATCAGTCATAAGGACTAAAACCCATGACCGTCCTCTACTCCTATGTAAGAGTGTGAGGAGCACTGTATATGGGACTGAAACCCATGTGACGCCCTAGTAGGGTGACCATCTAAATGTAAATGGGACTGTAACCCATAATAAGCCCTGTTGTGGGTAAGATGTAAATGGGACTGTGACCCATAGTAAGCCCTGTGTGAGGGTAAAATGTAAATGGGACTGTGACCCATAATGAGCCCTATGTGAGGGTAAAATGTAAATATACATGGGACTGTAACCCATAACACTGTTCCCTGTGTGAGGATACTCGTGTAAAAGTAGAAAGGGCAGTGACCCTAGCTACAGTGCCCTTGTAAGGCTAAAATTCGTATGTAACCTATGTAGGCAAATGTATATGGGCAAAATGGGGCTAGAACCCATTCCCATCCCTTTGTAGGGTAAAAATAATGTGAACAGGCACATATATGTGGGCAAACGGGGAAACACCCATTCCCACCCCTGTGTAGGGAAATATCTTTTGACATAAATAAAGATGCAAATAATGCATAGTTTTTTCCTCTTATTTTTTTTTTGAGGATGCTAATGGGGCTAGAACCCATAGCTGTCATCTTTCAATATAAAATAATGTGCCATCGTTTTTCACTAAACATATTTTTAAACATTTTAGAAAATAGGTGTGTGTGTCACCATCGTCCTGTGACACTTACTGGAGTACGTATGTTACCCAGACTTGCAGATGTAAACAAAAAACAGCAGACATTTTAATGTGAAAAGCTCTCCAAGTTGCAAAAGGAATCTGCCAGACTATGTGAGCTCAAAAATCACAGGCACAATAGAATGCAAGCATGTCTGCTAAACATCTTTTTCCTTGTTCCTTGAATGTGCCAGAGTAAGAACAGCACTCTTTGAAAAGTCCCCATGTTCAATAGATAATTGCACAAAAACGAAACAGCTCACCAATGCTCCTAAACTGTCTCTGCATCAGAAACTGCATGAATACAACGATGAGTTCTGTGGTGATCTGCCAAAGTCCAGTGCATGTGAAAATGATGCCACAGTAGGAAACAAATCATTGCACGATCTGTAGCTTGCAGAGCGCAAGGAATTAGGCTCTTATTTCATTCCAGCAAGAGCTGACAATGCCATTCCACTGAAAACGATAAAATGAACTCTAAGACTTCAGGTATGAGATTCTTCGAAGATGAAAATGGTGGCACGCACTGAATGTGGCGCCGGATGGCTCCCGGTACGTTCCTGCGCTCAAGTTGTGCCTTAGGAGTAAGGATGACGTCACAGAGGCTTACTCGGAGATGAAGAGATCTGCGCAGCTCTTCTGAGAGAGGTGAGATGCGCGCAAGGAATTAAAACGAACTTTTATGACAGTTGAACTGTCGCAGAGCAGGCTGCAAAGAACGTCACTGAATAAAAATAAACTGTAGAGAGATTCACCTCGGCATATTTATTTCTCTGTGGCAATGTGAGGAAAAGTGAATAGTGCGCACTGGGGGCATATGTGTAAAAAAACACGAATGGACATTTCATGAAGTTGTAGGCAGTCCATCACAGCAAATGTCAAGAACAGATAACCTCAAACGTTGACCCTTACAGTATTTCCCAGGGATGTGTTTAAATGCACAAGAACACAATGGGTGAGGTTTGAGGCCAACACGATGGATGAGGTGAATAGTTAATCTTTTAAATCTAGATGTAGCCACCCCAGCGCTCCGATGTGCACAGGATCACACCATGCAGGAATAAGGTGCAGAGAATCACACAGCATAATGAATTGAAAAAGCACAGCACACCTGTACTAGGGCTGGCCGGTGGTGAGGCCACTGGTGGGGCTAAAAGGTGTAATATTTTGTACTTACTTGTTTCTTGTTCTCTTCTTTTTCTTTACTTAGAAGTTCTTGTTTCTTCCTTACAGATGTCTTCATTGTACTGTTTAGAAAACGCTTTTTTCTTCTTCCTAGTTGATTCTTTCTTGTGGTTACCTCTTCTTCTGTAAATTGTGGTAGTTGCCACTGTAGGTTCTTTATTTTGCGCCATCTCCAGGTCCACTTTTAAATCAGGTACCTGAGATTTGCTTGTAGCTGTGGCTGTAGCTGTAGGTTCTTTGTCACCACGTCGCCAAAATATGTAGTGAAGGAGGTCCACTCAGGAAGGTTGTAATTCAAGATGCTTTATTCATAAAGACAACAGGTTGTAAGGGACAGGACATTATGTTGATAAGTGGTAGATCAGAGCCCCACCAGGAGCTGCCTGTCAGCTGCTCAGCCCATGACCAACTGTCGCTATGCCTCTCTCAGTCCCAACATTTCGAGGCATCATCAGACTCCAACATTCTAATGAGTCAGAGCACAGGCACTGGCAGAGCAGGTCAAGTAAAACACCTTACAGTATAATATGCAGGATACTACAGACTTTTTACTTCCCCAGTGGCAGTCCTTTTTATCTGGACATTACATTGTAGTGCCCTGGTTTCGTTCAGGTCCTGTAAAACAGCCAAACGTTTATGGGTGTCAAAAGATTTTCCATTCGCCACTGTGCCTTCATAATCAAGATCAGGTACCCACATTCTCGTCCCAAATAGGACCTCATAAGGAGTGACACCCCCTAGAGAGCTTCTTGGCTGATTGTCTTATGCCCTTTGTACTACATACAGGTGTTTTACCCTATATTTTGGCAGAAAATCAATTTGAGATGTCTAGCGTTGTTTTGTATTTTTTCCACACAATGTTATTCATTAATGTGGCACTTTGTGCATTTTGAACTGCAAACGTCTTAGTGCAAATGTTTAAATATCTAATCTAAAACTAGACGATTTGTGTTGTATGGTTTTGATACAGGAAAGAAAGAGTTATTCATTTGAGAGGTGCATGTTTCAATCACTCTTTGGTATTCAAGTTGGTCTAAGATCTCCCAAACCTGTTTTTTTAGCTTCTTGCTTTATTGGATACTGCTTTTGTGCAGTTGGAGTATTTTTTAATGGAATTATGTGGTGGGTTGAATCCTCATCCCATCCAACATGGTTTTGTATCATGCTGGGGCTTCGGCTACCGTTTTAATTATTGGGGAACGTGGTCGGGGAATGCTGGTGAAATTACTGTTTCTTTCCTAGGGCAATCCATGATTAATGCTGGCAGCCAAGCTTGTTCAGCTAACAAAATGTTAAACCAAACCAAAAATGTTAATGCCAAACGTTAGGTTCCCTCAAAAGAGAACTAACTGTAATTTCATATGGTTTGTGTGGGACACTTACCCCAGTATCAGGTGTTTCCACCGTGATATAATCATTTAAGTCACAAGAAATTCCTAGAGGTTCTGGCGAGCTATTGTTACTTCTTCTGCACGGTCTAGGATCGTCATAGCCCATTACCCATTCATTAGTCGAGGTCTCAGAATTCTGGACATGTCTGATCTTTAAACCTGCAACCTTCTATTTGAACTGTGGTTTTGGTTTAGCTTTATCTTCTTTTTTGGAAGTATAGTCTTGAGCGTTCTGCTGGTCTCTGGACTTTGTACGCTCTTCTTGTCTGTCTGACCGTCTTTCCCTCTCTAAGTTTTTCGATGAACCCTGAAAGGAACTAGAGGAACGTGTATCAGTATCCTGATACACGTTCCTCTAGTTCCCCATTCCTAAGGTTATACCTCCTTTCGGAGGGCTCCAGTGGAGGAGATCTACCTCTGGACTGAGATCTGTTTTCTTTAACATTTAGTTTTTTGTTATTATCCCACTTCTTTTTAGAAGAAGTAGTTGTCTGCTTGGAGGTCTCCTTCTTGGGACTACCCATCAGTTTTGGTTTCAACGCTTTTCCACCCAAACTGTCCCTGCCTAACTCTAAATACGCAGTTTCAATTATGTTTGGTAGTTTGTGCTCCAGTTGTAAGGGACTGAACTCCCTTAGGCGTTGGCGGATGGCCACTGATGCTGCCTTCCCTTTAATATTTGCTAATATTATAGCTGATACCTGGGCATAGTTACCTAGTAACTTCATCCCCAAGTTCAGAGCAGGCTCTGCTCAGAACTCATTTTGTATTTGTCTCAATACATCTGGTATTACCGCTAATGATGGAATACCATGAGTTCTGGTATATATGGCAGCAAAAACTGTACCCCAAGAGGTACAATCCTCTATCTGTGGTGTTATCCCCATGGGTAAGCAGACTGTCAGCATTCTGTGTTTTTCATAAGGACTAGTATTTGCGAATACTGCTTCTAGCTGTGTTATCTTTTGAGCTATCCAGAAAGGCACTTATTTACGTTTTGCAGGCATTTTACCCATTACTGTATGTAATGTTTGCGGTGTAATTTTAGTTGCTTTGTTTTGAACGTGAGCTGCATTTGTGGTTACCATTGCTGGCTGGACCGTGAGCATCCTCATGACGTATTGCGTCATGTTCCTGTAAAGTTTTATTAATTCTTTGTGAAGTATAAGTAAGTCTGGTCCTGGCATTGTTTTGATGTAAGGATGCGGTGTGTAGGCTGATAATACTGGCTATGTTGCCCCTTCTCTTCCAAGCGGGCCGAGTCTCACTCTTCTTGTTGTATGGGGTAGAGCGCCTTTAAACCAGTATAAATGTTCCTGGTACACGAGCTGAACCTCAATTTCCTCATACAGACAATATTCCGCTGGTGCATCACCTTCTGTGTAGAAGTGAAATGTTTTTGTGTTTGCATTTGCTGGTGGGAATGTAACCCACAAATAAAATACCTCTGTTCTGTATGATTGGTGTGCCTTAATCACGAAAGCTCCTACGCCACCCCTAGGTGTTAGTCCATGCATGAGCAGTTTCAAGGTGACTGCATTTCTAAGATTTTCTGCAATCTGAATTGCCTTTGCATCCTCCTCGTCATCTGTGAGGTGCCAGTTTTGCACAACTCCTCCCTCATTATCCGCTTCTTCAAGTCAATGTTTTAAGGAAGAGTATTTTCCAAGGAAACTAAGATAAGGTGTTTTTGCACAATCTTTAGAACACTGTGTCCTTCAAGCTTGATTAACCAACAGGTAATAAATATTATTTTCGCCTACTCAGCTGTAGCGGAGTTTAGCCTACCCACTCCAGACATCTCTGGTGTTTTGTGACTAGGGTTTTCTGAAAATAGCACGACTGAACTACTCAGATTCTACGGTTAAATAAGTACCCAACTAACATAGGCGGCGCCTTGTTGTTTTTATAAAAAATATACAGAGTCTGTGCGTTTAGACAACATAGACTTTAGGACTGGTATCAGGCAAACTCTGATCACCCCTACCGGGTATGCTGGCTCTTTTTGTACCAACTTGCTCACAGTGCCACTAGAATCTCCTCTTACCAAGGAGAGAATAGTTCTTGGCAACCATCTTGCATGACAACCCTGATCCCTTAGACCGTTGAAACAATATACTACCTTTTGCTCAGTCACTCGTGCTTACTTAGTCTTTCTCAGAGATATACACAGAATAAACAGGCTGGGTGTTTTTAATAAGAATTTATTGAACAGTTGTTATTCTGGTGCAGAATAGATGAGCTGCAACAACTGTTAAGCAGTATAAGATATGAATGATTAGCAGAAAGATAAAGGTAAATGGATCGTATAGCTCTACCATCTTATACATATGAATATATACATATGAATATATAAAACACATGATAAAAGATGTGCTACGCCTACGATGCCTCCCTAACTAGATGTACCTAAGTGTACCTAGCCTGTCTGTAGGTGTTAAGCCAAGAATCCATCTAGGATTTAGTCAACCCCATTCACTGAAGTGAGAGACTGTGGGAGCCCGTCCTGGTCTCGAGGTGGACACCCCGCAAGGGATGTGTTAGACCACTGCGAGCTGGAGTGTCCGCATGCAGGAACCTCAGCGTCTTTTCTCAAGTGTGTCAGCCGGGAAGTCTCGGTCTCCTCTGTCTTATCTTAGCAAGATGTGATGTGTATATATATACCCATAGGCCTCCCGGAGGTCCTACCTTGCTGTATTACTGTGTCTACCTAAGGATGACGTTGGCCATGAACATTGTACATAGATTTTATACAGGAGGTGGTAGTCCTGCTGTGCTTCCAAGAATCCTCCTGCATAATGTATGAGATTTCGAATTAGGGTAAACCCATGTTCTGAATGCAGTGTAGTATTTAAGTAAAAGGTCAGTCCTTGTAAACCATGACAAGTGTAATGTAGGGAGAGAATATAGGTGAAGGGTAATGAGATTACCTGGGCCTATATTATGGTACCTATATGGAATATAACAATCTGTTGCAGTGAGAGAATTAGCCCATTGTATCCATCTAGGATGCAGTGCTTTTGCATTTGGAACGCTTGCTTTGGTAACCACTTCTAAAGTTACTACTGTTGTTACAACGATTATGCGTTTCCCTGTGCTAGTGATCTTACTCTCACTACAGCAGTCTGTACAGCTGGCAGAATATTTTCTGTAGTCGCTGTTAGAAGTTGGCCTGGTATATGATGTCCACTATTCCTTTGGGCACCCTGCACCAGTCCAAACGACCCTTATGGTGATGGTTGTAAAGTCAACCTTACAGACCAGCTATCGTAGTGGTAGCATGGACAAAGCAGTCTTAGGCTAAAACTTCAGAGAGCATGTGAAGCCAGCTGTTTTACCAATAATAATCCCTTGAATATCAAATGAAAGGACGCCACACAAGGTATATATAAAATATATATGTATTTATTACTAACACAACCCCTCTGAACTCTTTATGAGGTCAGAGATCGAGATACAGCACAAGTTACTCAATAAGCATACTTTAAGTTGCACAAATACAATTCTGCCCTAGGGGCCTCACGAACCATATACTAAGTAAGTGGTATAAGAACCACTTCAGGAATAGTGAAAAGGCCTAAGGCCTAGGGAATCACTGGGGCTACACTGAACAACCAAGGGATTGGAAGTAGGAGGCCCACGGGAGGCGTGTGCAGTGTCGAAACACACACACGAGTTACCATAGAGTTATAATGGGAACGTCAAAGTTACAAAGTAGTAGATTTTGGACACTTCCGGATGGACTACGATAAAACCCCTTTAAACTAGGACACTATCAGAGTCAACACCCACGGGAGCACTCGAGTTACCTCACCCATGAAAGCCAGGTGCATAGGGGTTCTTTCGTGTCGGGTTCCGTCGCTGTTTCCTATGGAGAGCTGCAAGAAAGTGCTGCAGGCGACCAGGAGAAAAGTGTCCGGGTGGATCCAAGGGTGGATCGGAGTAGTGAAGAACCTGAAAGCAGAGGGGACAGAGTCTGGGTCACAAGACAGTGACCAGGAAGGAACCAGGAGGAACCAGGCGATGTCGAGATGCAATCAGGTGAAGAGGTGAAGCTTGTCTCTGCAGCCACGAGGACCAGGAGGCGTCGACGACGACCAGGAGTTGGATTCGAGCTGTACCACAAAGGATCTTGTTGACAGCGATGTCGGTATCCGGATTGGACCCAAAAAGCCTTGGCAAATGCAATCCACGCAGGATGGGAAGATTGGCTTCAGTTCAGACCAGCGAGATCAGGGAAGCTGGAGCAAGCCCGGAGCAACCAGGCAAGCGGTCTAGTTTCACAAAGAAGTCTTCAGAGGGCTAGTTAGCCAACGGGCTAGCAACCAGGAAGGCGCATCAAGCTGAAATGCAGGCGCAGGCCCCACACAGCACTCGTGGAGTGTGGAGGGCTGAGCTTTGGTGCAATTACTGCTCGGGTCTGGGGCTTCTCAAACCCAATGCACAACTTCGAGGGTACCTCAGAAGCTGCTGTTAGCAAAGAGCAGGTAGTCCAGGGTGTCCGGTCCCAAGTCTCTCGTGTCCGCCACGGGTCTCAGCTTTGCTGTGGATGTGGGTCGGAGAAGTCTGGAAGTCCAGCTCCTGAGTCGCTAAGTCTTCGGGTTCCAGCAGGAGCATCGACAAAGCAAACGGGCAAGTCACTGGTGGTGCCTGTTTGCACAGGGTGGTCACTCCTTGACCACAAGGGAGAGGTCTTCAGTCTTCCAGTCGATATGGAACTTCCAAGGTCCAAGAGTTTTGTTTCAGAGTTTCTTTCCAGGATAATCTAATGTCTCTAGACACAGCTCCTATCTTTATACTAAACTAAGGGGCTGGATTACCTGCTAGGTCCCTCCTATGGGTGGAACTTGGGAAGGGGGTAGTTACACCCCTTTCCCTTTGTGCAGTTTCGCGCCAGAGCTGGGGCTGGAGTGCCCCAGCAACTGGTTTGAACCGGGCTATGCATGGAGCACCTTGTGTGCCCCAGGCAGTGTCTGGAAAAGCATCTTTCCATTGAACCCACCGTGCCCCAATCCACTACAGGATGTCTGGGAAGGTGCTAGCACCTCCCTCGACAGGAAACCTATTGTCCAGGCCTCCCTTGCCGGAGTTTCATCCAGCTGCAGGAGGTCAGACTTGTGTCTGTGGCAGCAGCATCCTTTTTGTGATGCTGAGGCTCTGTTTAACTTTAACTGGGTAAAGCAGTAACTACATGTCTTCTCCCTCTAGAAGGGTGGAATGCTACCCCCGCCGCCAGGACTGGTGGGGGGGGGAGGGGGGGGGGGGTAGTATTCCAAAGTGTTTGACAACTTACACGACATGTTTTGATAAAGCCAAACCAAAGTTAGCATTAGCCGCGAGGATTATAATGCACTTAAGAGTATATGGTATGGCTATATCATAGAACAGCTATAAGGACATGGTTCCGAAAGCTGCAGACGGGCTCAGCTCATGGTAGAGCACCATCTCACATAAAACCAAACACTCTGCCTTCAGGATTGTCAAGGCCTGCCATAGGAGTGACTTATAGGTATATATGTGTCTATATATAAGGCTAGATATAGGAATACTATATCTAAGCAAAGGGTGATTACACCACCTTGCCCAAGCTGAGTGATCAGCCGGTGGTGTCAGTTTGGATAGCCAGCCAGGGGTGGCATAATTCATGCTGTAGCCCTTGGTAGGCTTTGGATGCACCTATGCCCTGGGTACCTATGGCCCACTATACAGGGGCTCACAAAGGTGACCCAATTCCCAATTAGGTATGTACCTAAAGTAAATGGTATCAAGTTAGAGAGAGAACAGCTGGGCTGTGGGTCGGATTAGCAGGCCCACAGCCACACTAAAGTCGAAAAACCTGAGTATCACAGCAAAAAGTGGGGGTGACCATAGGAAGCAGACCCTACTCTCCTACAGTCGCAAATCGCACTTCAGCATTTGTATATAAATGTGATTTGTATGCAATTGGAACCATCTCACCTTCATTGAAAGAGATATATACTTATATCGTGATAAACCCGGGACCACCCGTATCACCAAGTTGGTATCATGTAAGCCTCAACTGAACGTAGTATATCTGTATGTTCCTGTGTCAACTGGTGTGGTGTGAAATCAGGTCTGATTAAGTCATAGAAAGGTTTTACTCTTTCTGCGTAATCCAGAATGAATGTTCTGCCAAAATTCAGAAATCCTAAAATGGATTGTAAAGCTTTGAGAGTCTTTGGAGGTTGGAGCAGCGCGCATTTTTCTAAAAAGTTGGCTGCCAGGCTTTTGCCTTCACTTGATAGCTCATATCCCAAAAATAGGACATTGAGATAGGCAATTTTTGATTTTTAGGTCTCGGAGAGGCGTGGGCGGAGCAGCGAAGTTGCTGCCACGCCTCTCCGAGAGATATTGTTTCTAAAAAGTGTACTGTCAGCCCGCCCCCTTTTCCATTGGGTAGCGTCAGCATTCATGGTAAACGCTGGTTTCCCATTGGAAAAGAAGGGTTTTGGGTGCCACCCTATCTGCTTTTGGCACTGCCCCTCCGGACAATGTAGCCTGTTTTGAGGCAGGCGTAAAAGAGTTTTTTTATCTGCTTGTTTATTTAACTAGCAGATAAGAACATTCTTTCAGGCACGGAGAGCGGAAGCCCAGGGGGCACAGGGAGTGCAGCTCTTCCCTCACTCACCCCAGCCGGGCTCTTCCTCCCAGTGTCTCGACGGACACTGTAGCAGGGGAGAGTATCTCCCCCGCCCTCCCACCTTCAGCCTCATGAGTTCGTTTTAATTGTTTGTGTAATCCCTGTTCCACATGTGCGAACCTCCTTCCTGTTTTGGCCTCTGTTCCTATCTCTATTGACTGTGAAACAACTCATTTGCAGCTGTGTCCACACTTGCTAATGAGAGCATGCACTACTGTCCACATTCCCACCTCAAGTTACCAAGCCTCTCCCTGTGCTTCCTCCTGGGGTCCTCTGATTTCTTGGCACCTCAATTGCATGCCACCCTCCCACTGACAAACAATCTCCTTCTGTCTCAAACACATTAGCAAAGAATTGAGCTGTGCCGGAGACCCTGTACAACATGTCCCCCACTCCATGCTGTTGGGATGGTACAGACTTCTTTCCCCAGGTGAATTGTGACAGGGACATAATTTATAGATTGCTCTGAATAGCAGATGGGCCTTCTGTAGTACGGCTAGCAACTCCTGTGGATTGATTTGCATCCTTTTTAGGTCGAACCTACCAGACAGTGCAGGTGTCTGGCTGCTGGGGATTGAGTGGTGCTGTAGGCGTTGCAGGTTGAGTGGTGCTGTAGGCGTTGCAGGTTGAGTGGTGCTGTAGGCGTTGTGGGTTGAGTGATGCTGTACACGGTGGGGATTGAGTGGTGCTGTAGGCGTTGCGGGTTGAGTGGTGCCGTATGTGGTGGGGATTGAGTGGTGCTGTAGGCGTAGCGGGTTGAGTGGTGATGTAGGCATTGTGGGTTGAGTGGTGCTGTGCGTGATGGGATTGAGTGGTGCTGTAGGCGTTGCAGGTTGAGTGGTGCTGTACGCGGTGGTGATTGACTGGTGCTGTAGGCCTTGCGAGTTGAGTGGTGCTGTAGGCGTTGCGGGTTGAGTGGTGATGTAGGCATTGCAGGTTGAGTGGTGATGTAGGCATTGCAGGTTGAGTGGTGCTGTACGCAGTGGGGGTTGAGTGGTGATGTAGGCGTTGCGGGTTGAGTGGTGCTGTACGCGGTGGTGATTGAGTGGTGCTGTACGCGGTGGGGATTGAGTGGTGATGTAGGCATTGCGGGTTGAGTGGTGCTGTAGGCGTTGCGGGTTGAGTGGTGATGTAGGCGTTGCGGGTTGAGTGGTGATGTAGGCGTTGCGGGTTGAGTGGTGATGTAGGCGTTGCTGGTTGAGTGGTGCTGTAGGCGTTGCGGGTTGAGTGGTGCAGTAGGCGTTGCGGGTTGAGTGGTGCAGTAGGCGTTGCGGGTTGAGTGGTGCAGTAGGCGTTGCGGGTTGAGTGGTGCAGTAGGCGTTGCGGGTTGAGTGGTGCAGTAGGCGTTGCGGGTTGAGTGGTGATGTAGGCGGTGCAGGTTGAGTGGTGATGTAGGCGTTGCGGGTTGAGTGGTGCTGTACGCTGTGGGGACTGAGTGGTGCTGTAGGAGTTGCAGGTTGAGTGGTGATGTAGGCGTTGCGGGTTGAGTGGTGATGTAGGCATTGCAGGTTGAGTGGTGATGTAGGCATTGCAGGTTGAGTGGTGATGTAGGCATTGCAGGTTGAGTGGTGCTGTACGCAGTGGGGGTTGAGTGGTGATGTAGGCGTTGCGGGTTGAGTGGTGATGTAGGCGTTGCGGGTTGAGTGGTGCTGTACGCGGTGGTGATTGAGTGGTGCTGTACGCGGTGGGGATTGAGTGGTGATGTAGGCATTGCGGGTTGAGTGGTGCTGTAGGCGTTGCGGGTTGAGTGGTGATGTAGGCGTTGCGGGTTGAGTGGTGATGTAGGCGTTGCGGGTTGAGTGGTGATGTAGGCGTTGCGGGTTGAGTGGTGCTGTAGGCGTTGCGGGTTGAGTGGTGCAGTAGGCGTTGCGGGTTGAGTGGTGCAGTAGGCGTTGCGGGTTGAGTGGTGCAGTAGGCGTTGCGGGTTGAGTGGTGCTGTAGGCAGTGCAGGTTGAGTGGTGATGTAGGCGGTGCAGGTTGAGTGGTGATGTAGGCGTTGCGGGTTGAGTGGTGCTGTACGCTGTGGGGACTGAGTGGTGCTGTAGGAGTTGCAGGTTGAGTGGTGATGTAGGCGTTGCAGGTTAAGTGGTGATGTACGCGGTGGGGATTGAGTGGTGATGTGCGCGGTGGGGATTGAGTGGTGATGTGCGCGGTGGGGATTGAGTGGTGATGTAGGTGGTGCGGGTGTGTGGTGCTGTAGGCGTTGCGGGTTGTGGTTCTGTAGGCGTTGTGGGTTGTGTGGTGCTGTAGTCGGTGGGGATTGAGTGGTGCTGTAGGCGTTGCTGGTTGAGTGGTGATGTAGGCGCTGCGGGTTGAGTGGTGCTGTACGCTTTGGGGATTGAGTGCTGCTGTAGTCGTTGCAGGTTGAGTGGTGCTGTAGGCATTGAGGGTTGAGTGGTGATGTAGGCGTTGCGGGTTGAGTGGTGATGTAGGCGTTGCGGGTTGAGTGGTGCTGTACGCGGTGGGGATTGAGTGGTGCTGTAGGCGTTGCGTGTGGAGTGGTGATTAATGCATTGCGGGTTGAGTGGTGCTGTAGGTGTTGCGGGTTGAGTGGTGCAGTAGGTGTTGCTTGTTGAGTGGTGCTGTACGCAGTGGGGATTGAGTGGTGCTGTAGGCATTGCGGGTTGAGTGGTGATGTAGGCGTTGCGGGTGGAGTGGTGATGTACGCAGTGGAGACTGAGTGGTGCTGTAGGCGTTGCAGGTTGAGTGGTGCTGTACGCGGTGGGGATTGAGTGGTGCTGTAGGCGTTGAGTGGTGCTGTAGGCGTTGCGGGTTGAGTGGTGCTGTACGCGGTGGGCATTGACTGGTGCTGTAGGCATTGTGGTTTGAGTGGTGAAATAGGCGTTTCGGGTTGAGTGGTGATGAACAAGTTACTTACCTTCGGTAACGATATATCTGTAAGAAACATTAGTTAGTGTTAGATTCCTTACCTTAGAATATCCTCAGGCGTCAGTCTGGATCTGGAAACGTTTGCGTAGCAGTACCCCTGCATGTCGGTAGGCGTCGTCTGCAGGCGTCCCCTGCGGCTCCGCGTCCGTCGTCGGCGTTGTGCACCGTGATGACGTCGCTGGAGTATATAGACGCCGCCTCCGCGCGCTGACGTCAGTTCTTTGTACACAGCTTTTCCGCGCCAGAACACGCAGAGCCATGTGAGA
The DNA here is from genome assembly GCF_964263255.1 of Lissotriton vulgaris. Taxonomy (NCBI): domain Eukaryota; kingdom Metazoa; phylum Chordata; class Amphibia; order Caudata; family Salamandridae; genus Lissotriton; species Lissotriton vulgaris. The sequence goes on along the minus strand of NC_141700.1, from coordinate 468,405,207 downwards.
ACCAACACTGGTGCCATTTGAAACTAGGGCCCTGAAAGGGATGTCCTTAACCCTAGGTATCAGTTCGCAGAACGGGAAGGATGGGTGGGTTCGGTAAGGAATCTAACACTAACTAATGTTTCTTACAGATATATCGTTACCGAAGGTAAGTAACTTGTTCATCTGAAAGAAACACGTTAGTGTTAGATTCCTTACCTTCGAATAGATACCCCAGCAATACCAACCCCGGTGGTGGGTCTGCGAACCAATACATTCCTACACCAGAAAGTCCTGGAGGACAGAACGGCCAAAGAAGCCATCCCTCCGAACTCGACTGTCCAGGCAGTAGTGCCTCGCAAAGGTGTGCAGCGAGGCCCACGTAGCCGCCTGGCAAATGTCCTGCAAGGGGACTCCCCGGCCTAGGGCAGTAGTAGCCGCCGTGGCCCGAGTGAAATGGGCCCTCAGCCCAACAGGAGGCTCCTTCCGAGCCAAAGAGTAGCACGCTTTGATGCACAGAACGACCCACCGAGAGATGGTCCGTTTATGTACCGCCCGTCCCTTCTTCGCACCCATGTAGCCAACAAACAGTTGGTCACCCACCCGGAACTGGCGTGTGCGATCCATATAAAATGAAAGCGCACGTTTTGGGTCCAGACGATGGAGCCGCTCTTCATCCTTCGAAGGATGCGGAGGCGGGAAGAAGGAGGGGAGGGTGATGGACTGCCCGATGTGAAAAGCAGAAACTACTTTGGGTAGAAAGAAGGTCTAGTCCTTAGAACCACCTTGTCAGGATGAATGGACAGGAAAGGAGGTTTGACACAAAGAGCCTGGAGCTCACTCACTCTCCTGGCAGAGGTGATGGCAACCAGGAAGGCCGTCTTCAAGGTCAGGAGACGGAGAGGACAAGAATGAAGGGGCTCAAAGGAAGCACACATCAAAAAGGTTAGAACCAGGTTAAAGTCCCACTGAGGCATCACAAACGGAACAGGTGGATACATGTGTGTGATGCCCTTCAAGAATCTCGTTACAATTGGGGACTTGAACAAAGAAGGCTGATCAGGAAGCCTTAGAAAAGGCTGAAAGGGCCGAAAGGTAGCCCTTGATAGTGCCCAGAGCAGAGCCCTGCTGGGCAAGAGAGAGAAGAAAAAGAAGAACCTCGGTAAGAGGGGCAGAAAGAGGATCCACAGCCTTTGCTGTGCACCATGCCACAAATCTGTTCCACCAACAGGCGTATACCGACTTTGTGGATGGACGCCTGGCTGCCAGAATTACATCACAGACTTCAGGAGGCAAGTCAAATGGCCTCAACTGCCGCCGCTCAATCTCCAAGCATGGAGGTGGAGACTGGACAGGTTCGGGTGGAGAACCGTCCCCTGCTGCTGCGACAGAAGGTCCTCCTGAAGGGGTAGGCGGATCGGGGGACCGACTGACATGCTGAGTAGCTCGGGATACCGGTACCTTCGAGCCCAGTCCGGAGCCACAAGGATAACTTGGGCCCGGTCGCGCCTGATCTTCAGCACTCTGGGCAGAAGTGGGATAGGCGGAAAGGCGTATAACAGACCGCAACTCCACTCGCGCCGAAAGGCGTCGCCGTGCGAGTGCCGTCTTGGAAATTCCAAAGCGCAGAACTGATGACATTGCGCGTTCTCTTCTGTGGCGAATAGATCTAACCAAGGCTCTCCCCACTGCTGAAAGAGGCCTTGCGCCACGTCCGAGTTCAGACGCCATTCGTGATCCATCGAGCACCGACGGCTGAGTTCGTCCGCCCTGGCGTTCAGAGAACCTGCCAGGTGTTGAACCGTCAAAGTCACGCCCTGACGTTCCAGCCACTGCCAGAGGCGCAGAGCCTCCTGGCAAAGGGTCCACGACCCCACCCCGCCCTGTTTGTTGCAGTACCACATGGCGGTGGTGTTGTCTGTGAACACCTGCACTACACTCCCGTTGACAAAGGGGAGGAATGCCTTCAGTGCTAGACGAATCGCCCGTAGCTCCAACAGGTTGATATGGAGCCGGGACTCTGCCGGAGACCAGATGCCTCTGATCTCCGCCTCTCCCAAGTGGCCTCCCCAGCCCTGGAGGGACGCGTCCGTCACGACAACGTGCTCCGGTTGGGGAAGGGAGAGGGATCTGCCTCTGACCCAATCGCGGTCCGTAAGCCACCACTGCAGTTGTCTCGCAGTGCCCTCCGAGATCAAGACGTGGTCGAACAAGTTGCCCTGATGCTGGGCCCACTGAAACTTCAGGTCCCACTGCAGAGCCCGCATCCGCCACCGGGCGTGATGCACCAGAAGGATGCAGGAAGCCATCAGCCCCAGCAGCCGCAGCGTCAACCTGACCGAAACCCGGGATAGCGGCTGAAAGATGGGAATCAAAGCCTGGATATCCCGGACCCGCCGTTCCGGAGGATAAACCCGAAACTGCGCCGAGTCCAGAACCGCTCCGATGAAAAGGAGCTTTTGAGAGGGACACAGGTGTGATTTCGGCACATCGATGGAGAACCCCAGGTCGTGCAAGAGGTCTGCCGTCATCTGAAGGTGGTGGACGACTGTCTGGGGCGAGCCCGCCTTCAACAACCAGTCGTCTAGGTAGGGGAAGACTGAAACCCCTAACCTGCGCAGATGGGCTGCGACACCGCCAACACCTTTGTGAACACCCGTGGGGCGCTGGTAAGGCCGAAGGGGAGCACGATAAACTGAAAGTGCTCCTGGCCTACCGTGAACCGCAGGTAACGCCGGTGGGCCGGCAGGACGGGGATGTGAAAATACGCATCCTGCAAGTCCAACGCTACCATCCAGTCTTGCGGGTCTAGAGCAGCCAAGACCTGAGCTAATGTCAACATCTTGAACTTCTCCTTCCGGAGGAAGCCGTTGACGTTCCGTAGATCCAAGATAGGACGTAGGCCCCTTTTGTCCTTCTTGAGCACCAGAAAGTAGTGGGAATAGCAACCACGCCCTACTTCTGGCCCAGGAACGCGCTCGATGGCCCCCTTGGCCAAGAGGGCCGTAACTTCCTCCTGCAGAAGTGTCAAGTGGTCCCCCGACACACGGTGGTTCTGAGGTGGCATGGCTGGAGGATTTGTCTCGAAGGGGAGGAAGTAGCCCCTTCGGACGAGTTGCAGCACCCACCTGTCCGATGTGATTGTGCGCCAGCGGGCCTGGGGATGGCGAACCCTGCCACCCACTGGCGTCACATGGGCCTGAAAGTACGGACTAGGAGGATTTGGAGGCAGATGCTGCGGGGGGAGGTGTGGCCTGACCCCGCCGTTGACCCCGACCGCCTCCACGGCGGTTTCCACGGCCGCCACCGCGTTGGAAAGATTGTTGCGGCACGTGGCTGGCAGCACGTGTGGGGACGCCCCTTCCGTGGCCACGAAAGGAGCGAAACGAACCCGTTTGCTGGCGCTGGGTCGAGAGACCCAAGGACTTGGCCGTGACCCTGGAGTCCTTGAAGCATTCCAGCGCGTGGTCCGCCTTGTCACCAAACAGGCGACAGCCATCAAACGGCATGTCCATCAAGGCATTCTGGACATCAGCCGAAAAGTTGGCGGATCTCAGCCAGGCGTGGCGACGAATCGCCACCGTCGTGGACATCGCTCTGCCCAGCGAGTCGGTCGTATCAAGACCACACCGTATGGAATATTTTGCTGCATCTCGGCCCTCAGCCACAGCCTTGCCGAGCTTCGCCCGCACCTCCAAGGAGCATTCTGGCAGCAGGTCCGCGACCGTATCCCACACAGAGTGGGTGTACCGGCCCAAGAGGCAAGCGGTGTTGCAAGACCGCAGTCCCAAACTCAGGGACGAGAAGACCTTCTTGCCATACTGGTCATACCTCTTAGATTCCCGGTCGGGCGGGCCGACGGGACTTGGAACTTGGGGTCGTCCGGACAAGGAGGGTGGCGTCTGGCCACGTTCCGATCAACAGGCGAACCTGAAGAGGGCCTGGACCACGTGCCCAACAGAACGTCTGACAAGGCTTCGTTAAACGGCAGCAGTGGCTCCTGTGGGCATGACTGCGGTTTGAAGACCTCAGTGAGGATGTTAGGCCTCACGGCCGCGACAGGGAGCTCAAGGTGTAAGGCCTTGGCAGCCCTCATCAACACCACTGAATAAGCACCTCCCTCCTCCGATGCCACGGAAGGAGGCGAGACAAAGCCAGGGTTAGGAGAGTCGTCCAGACCACTGGCATCACCCAAATCACCTGTCCAGTCCACGTCGTACTGACACTCACGTGACAGAGGGTCCTCAGACCCCTCCCAACCCTCTCCGTACTCTACATCATCTCCATATTCGGAGGCAACAATGTAGACCAGCTCCTCGGGGTTCACAGGCCCCATCAGCGTCGAGCCCGGCGTCGAGCGACGTCGGTCCGACTCCGCATCCGGATTCGGGGAGGGTATGGGGCCGCCGGCGCCGGAGCCCGGCGCCGGCCGGAGCCGGCACAGGAGAACCGGCGCCGCGCGGAGACGGCGTCGGGGGTAACCCCGATGGAATCGGCGCCGGAGAGGCCGGCAGACCAGCCGGCGTCGACCCCGAAGGCCCTTGCGGCGCTGGAGTCGGAGCCGTCGGCGGCACCGGGGCCGGAGCACCCGATGGCGTCGAGTCAGGGACACCCGAACCGCCAGGGCCCCCAGACGGTAGCACTGGGCCCGAAGGCGCCGTAGGCCCCGTCGGAGAAGCGAGCGCCCTCATGGCCATGAGGAACGCCTCGATCTCCTCAGGCGTCACACCTTGCCCAGGGACCGGAGGGTATGGAGCAGGCCACGCCGGAGACTCTCACGGAGCCGCGGGGTTGGGGTCACCCGAACCCCCGGCCGCGTCGTGCGAGCGTCGGGGGGAGTCGGGGGTACGATGACGACGCCCCGACTTCTTGTGTTTCTTACCTGAAGAGCCCGACGAATGGTGACGACTTCCGGAGCGCCCGGCGCGGCTCCGCGACCGCTCCCTGGAACGCTCCCTGGACCTCCGGCCGGACCGGGACCGCTCCCGACGCGGGGCCGACACCCGGAGCTCGAGTAGCTTGCGGGGCCGCTCCCGTCTAGCCTTATTAGTCAGAGCCCGGCAATCGACGCAGGCGTCCACGTCGTGGTCGGGGCCCAGGCACCGGAGGCAGAGTCGGTGATGGTCCGTGACCGACATCGTGCGGTCACAACCGTCACAATTCTTGAAACCGGGCATCCTACCAGGCACCAAAAGAGATATAGAAAGTTAACAAACTTGGTCAAAGACCGGAGTACTGCTCTTTGGATCTGCGCTTACTGGCGCGGAAAAAAGAAGAACTGACGTCAGCACGCGGAGGCGGCGTCTATATACTCCAGCGACGTCATCACGGCGCACGACGCCGACGACGGACGCGGAGCCGCAGGGGACGCCTGCAGACGACGCCTACCGACGCGCAGGGGTACTGCTACGCAAAAGTTCCCGGATCCAGACAAACGCCTGGGGATATTCTAAGGTAAGGAATCTAACACTAACGTGTTTCTTTCAGATGTAGGCGTTGCGGGTTGAGTGGTGCGGTACGCGGTGGGGATTGAGTGGTGATGTAGGCGTTGCGGGTTGAGTGGTGATGTAGGCATTGCGGGTTGAGTGGTGATGAAGGCATTGCGGGTTGAGTGGTGCTGTACGCGGTGGGGATTGAGTGGTGATGTAGGCGTTGCGGGTTGAGAGGTGATGTAGGCATTGCGGGTTGAGTGGTAATGTAGGCGTTGCAGGTTGAGTGGTGATGCACGCAGTGGAGACTGAGTGGTGCTGTAGGCGTTGCAGCTTGAGTGGTGCTGATTGTGGTGGGGATTGAGTGCTGCTGTAGGCGTTGCGGGTTGAGTGCTGCTGTAGGCGTTGCAGGTTGAGTGGTGATGTACGCGGTGGGGAAAGAGTGGTGCTGTAGGCGTTGTAGGTTGAATGGTGCTGTAGGCGTTGTGGGTTGAGTAGTGCTTTAGGCCTTGCGGGTTGAGTGGTGCTGTAGGCGGTGGGGATTGAGTGGTGCTGTAGGCGTTGCTGGTTGAGTGGTGATGTAGGCGTTGCTGGTTGAGGGGTGCTGTACACGGTGGGGATTGAGTGCTGCTGTAGTCGTTGCGAGTTGAGTAGTGCTGTACGCGGTGGGGATTGAGTGGTGCTGTAGGCATTGCGGGTTGAGTGGTGATGTAGGCGTTGCAGGTTGAGTGGTGATGTAGGCGTTACGGTTGAGTGGTGATGTAGGCGTTGCAGGTTGAGTGGTGCTGTGCGCGGTGGGGATTAAGGTGTGCTGTAGGCATTGTGGGTTAAGTGGTGCTGTAGGCGTTGCGGGTTGAGTGGTGATGTAGGCGTTGCTGGTTGAGTGGTGATGTAGGCGTTGAGGGGTGAGTGGTGCTGTACGCGGTGGGGATTGAGTGGTGCTGTACGCGGTGGGGATTGAGTGGTGCTGTACGCGGTGGGGATTGAGTGGTGCTGTACGCGGTGGGGATTGAGTGGTGCTGTACGCGGTGGGGATTGAGTGGTGCTGTAGGCGTTGCGGGTTGAGTGGTGCTGTAAGCGCTGTAGGTTGAATGGTGCTGTAGGCGTACCGGGTTGAGTGGTGCTGTAGGTGGTGTGGATTGAGTGCTGCTGTAGGCGTTGCCGGTTGAGTGGTGCTGTAGGCGTTGCGGGTTGAGTGGTGCTGTACGTGGTGGCAATTGAGTGGTGTTGTGGGTTGACTGGTGATGTAGGCGTTGCGGGTTGAGTGGTGATGCAGCTGTTGCGAGTTGAGTGGTGCAGTAAGCAGTGGGGATTGAGTGGTGCTGTAGGCGTTGCGGGTTGAGTAGTGCTGTACGCGGTGGGGATTGAGTGGTGCTGTAGGCATTGTGGGTTGAGTGGTGATGTACACGGTGGGGATTGAGTGGTGCTGTAGGCGTTGCTGGTGGAGTGGTGCTGTAGGCGTTGCTGGTGGAGTGGTGATGTAGGTGTTGCGGATGGAGTGGTGATGTAGGCGCTGTGGGTTGAGTGGTGCTGTACGCGGTGGGGATTGAGTGCTGCTGTAGTCGTTGCAGGTTGAGTGGTGCTGTAGGCATTGAGGGATGAGTGGTGATGTAGGCGTTGCGGGTTGAGTGGTGATGTAGGCGTTGCGGGTTGAGTGGTGCTGTGCGCGGTGGGGATTGAGGTGTGCTGTAGGCATTGTGGGTTAAGTGGTGCTGTAGGCGTTGCGGGTTGAGTGGTGATGTAGGCATTGCAGGTTGAGTGGTGCTGTACGCAGTGGGGATTGAGTGGTCCTGTAGGCGTTGCGGGTTGAGTGGTGATGTAGGCGTTGCTGGTTGAGTGGTGATGTAGGCGTTGAGGGGTGAGTGGTGCTGTACGCGGTGGGGATTGAGTGGTGCTGTAGGCTTGCAGGTCGAGTGGTGATGTAGGCGTTGCGGGTTGAGTGGTGCTGTAGGCGTTGCAGCTTGAGTGGTGCTGATTGTGGTGGGGATTGAGTGCTGCTGTAGGCGTTGCGGGTTGAGTGGTGCTGTAGGCGTTGCAGGTTGAGTGGTGATATATGCGGTGGGGAAAGAGTGGTGCTGTAGGCGTTGTAGGTTGAATGGTGCTGTAGGCGTTGTGGGTTGAGTAGTTCTTTAGGCCTTGCGGGTTGAGTGGTGCCGTAGGCGGTGGGGATTGAGTGGTGCTGTAGGCGTTGCTGGTTGAGTGGTGATGTAGGCGTTGCTGGTTGAGGGGTGTTGTACACGGTGGGGATTGAGTGCTGCTGTAGTCGTTGCGGGTTGAGTAGTGCTGTACGCGGTGGGGATTGAGTGGTGCTGTAGGCATTGCGGGTTGAGTGGTGATGTAGGCGTTGCGGGTTGAGTGGTGATGTAGGCGTTACGGTTGAGTGGTGATGTAGGCGTTGCAGGTTGAGTGGTGCTGTGCGCGGTGGGGATTAAGGTGTGCTGTAGGCATTGTGGGTTAAGTGGTGCTGTAGGCGTTGCGGGTTGAGTGGTGATGTAGGCGTTGCTGGTTGAGTGGTGATGTAGGCGTTGAGGGGTGAGTGGTGCTGTACGCGGTGGGGATTGAGTGGTGCTGTACGCGGTGGGGATTGAGTGGTGCTGTACGCGGTGGGGATTGAGTGGTGCTGTACGCGGTGGGGATTGAGTGGTGCTGTACGCGGTGGGGATTGAGTGGTGCTGTAGGCGTTGCGGGTTGAGTGGTGCTGTAAGCGTTGTAGGTTGAATGGTGCTGTAGGCGTACTGGGTTGAGTGGTGCTGTAGGTGGTGTGGATTGAGTGCTGCTGTAGGCGTTGCGGGTTGAGTGGTGCTGTACGTGGTGGCAATTGAGTGGTGTTGTAGGCGTTGCGGGTTGACTGGTGATGTAGGCGTTGCGGGTTGAGTGGTGATGCAGCTGTTGCGAGTTGAGTGGTGCAGTAAGCAGTGGGGATTGAGTGGTGCTGTAGGCGTTGCGGGTTGAGTAGTGCTGTACGCGGTGGGGATTGAGTGGTGCTGTAGGCATTGTGGGTTGAGTGGTGATGTACACGGTGGGGATTGAGTGGTGCTGTAGGCGTTGTTGGTGGAGTGGTGCTGTAGGCATTGCTGGTGGAGTGGTGATGTAGGTGTTGCGGATGGAGTGGTGATGTAGGCGCTGTGGGTTGAGTGGTGCTGTACGCGGTGGGGATTGAGTGCTGCTGTAGTCGTTGCAGGTTGAGTGGTGCTGTAGGCATTGAGGAATGAGTGGTGATGTAGGCGTTGCTGGTTGAGTGGTGATGTAGGCGTTGCGGGTTGAGTGGTGCTGTGCGCGGTGGGGATTGAGGTGTGCTGTAGGCATTGTGGGTTAAGTGGTGCTGTAGGCGTTGCGGGTTGAGTGGTGATGTAGGCATTGCAGGTTGAGTGGAGCTGTACGCAGTGGGGATTGAGTGGTCCTGTAGGCGTTGCGGGTTGAGTGGTGATGTAGGCGTTGCTGGTTGAGTGGTGATGTAGGCGTTGCTGGTTGAGTGGTGATGTAGGCGTTGAGGGGTGAGTGGTGCTGTACGCGGTGGGGATTGAGTGGTGCTGTAGGCTTGCAGGTCGAGTGGTGATGTAGGCGTTGCGGGTTGAGTGGTGCTGTAGGCGTTGGGCATTGAGTGGTGCTGTAGACGGTGCGCTTTGAGTGGTGCTGTACGCATTCTATAGGTGTTGCGGATTGAGTGGTGATGTAGGCGTTGCAGGTTGACTGGTGATGTAGGCATTGCGGGTTGAGTGATGCTGTACGCGGTAGGGATTGAGTGGTGCTGTAGGCGTTGTGGGTTGAGTGGTGCTGTACGCGGTGGGGATTGAGTGGTGCTGTACGCTTTGCGGGTTGAGTGGTGCTGTACGCGGTGGGGATTGATTGGTGCTGTAGGCGTTGCGGGTTGAGTAGTGCTGTACGCGGTGGGTATTGAGTGGTGCTGCAGGGGTTAAGTGGTGAAATAGGCGTTGCGGGTTGAGTGGTGATGTAGGCGTTGCGGGTTGAGTGGTGCTGTACGCGGTGGGGATTGACTGGTGCTGTAGGCGTTGCGGGTTGAGTGGTGATGTAGGCGTTGCGGGTTGAGTGATGATGTATGCGGTGGGGATTGAGTGGTGCTGTAGGCATTGCAGGTTGAGGGGTGATGTAGAGGTTGAGTGGTGATGTAGAGGTTGAGTGGTGATGTAGGCGTTGAGGGTTGAGTGGTGCTGTACGCGTTGGTGATTGAGTGGTGCTGTACGCGGTGGGGATTGAGTGGTGATGTAGGCGCTGCGGGTTGAGTGGTGCTGTAGGCGGTGGGGATTGAGTGGTGCTGTAGGAGTTGCGGGTTGAGTGGTGATGTAGGCGTTGCGGGTTGAGTGGTAATGTAGGCGTTGCGGGTTGAGTGGTGATGTAGGTGTTGCGGGTTGAGTGGTGCTGTACGCTGTGGGGACTGAGTGGTGCTGTAGGCGTTGCGGGTTGAGTGGTGCTGTACGCAGTGGGCATCGAGTGGTGCTGTAGGCGGTGCGGTTTGAGGGGTGAAATAGGCGTTGCGGGTTGAGTGGTGATGTAGGCGTTGCGGGTTGAGTGGTGCTGTATGTGGTGGGGATTGAGTGGTGCTGTAGGCGTTGCAGGTTGAGTGGTGATGTACACGGTGGGGATAAAGGGAAGCTGTAGGCGTTGTGGATTGAGTGGTGCTGTACACGGTGGGGATTGAGTGCTGCTGTAGGCGTTGCTGGTGGAGTGGTGCTGTAGGCGTTGCCGGTGGAGTGGTGATGTAGGCGTTGCCGGTGGAGTGGTGCTGTACGCGGTGGGGATTGAGTGGTGCTGTAGGTTTGCAGGTCGAGTGGTGATGTAGGCGTTGTGGGTTGAGTGGTGCTGTACGCGGTGGGGATTGAGTGGTGCTGTAGGTTTGCAGGTCGAGTGGTGCTGTAGGCGTTGCACATTGAGTGGTGCTGTAGACGTTGCGCGGTGAGTGGTGCTGTACGTATTCTATAGGCGTTGCGGGTTGAGTGGGGATGTAGGTGTTGCAGGTTGAGTGGTGATGTACGCGGTAGGGATTGAGTGGTGCTGTAGGCGTTGTGGGTTGAGTGGTGCTGTATGCGGTGGGGATTGAGTGGTGCTGCAGGCGTTGAGGGTTGAGTGGTGAAATAGGCGTTGCGAGTTGAGTGGTGATGTAGGCGTTGTGGGTTGAGTGGTGCTGTTCGCGGTGGGGATGGAGTGGTGTATGCGTTGCGGGTTGAGTGGTGCTGTACGCGGTGGGGATTGACTTGTGCTGTAGGCGTTGCGAGTTGAGTGGTGCTGTAGGTGTTGCGGGTTGAGTGGTGATGTAGGCGTTGCGGGTTGAGTGGTGATGTAGGCGTTGCGGGTTGAGTGGTGCTGTTTGCGGTGGGGATTGAGTGGTGGTGTAGGCGTTGCAGGTTGAGTGGTGATGTAGGTGTTGCGGGTTGAGTGGTGATGTAGGCGTTGCGGGTTGAGTGGTGCTGTACGCGGTGGTGATTGAGTGGTGCTGTACGCGGTGGGGATTGAGTGGTGATGTAGGCGTTGCGGGTTGAGTGGTGCTGTACGTGGTGGGGATTGAGTGGTGCTGTAGGCGTTGCGTGCTGAGTGGTGATGTAGGAGTTGTCGGTTGACTGGTGATGTATGCAGTGGGAATTGAGTGGTGTTGTAAGCATTGCAGGTTGAGTGGTGATGTAGGCGTTCCAGGTTGAGTGGTGATGTAGGTGTTGCGGGTAGAGTGGTGATGTACGCAGTGGGGATTGAGTGGAGCTGTAGCCGTTGCAGGTTGAGTGGTGATGTAGGCGTTGCAGGTTGAGTGGTGTTGTTTGCGGTGGGGATTGACTGGTGCTGTAGGAGTTGCTGGTTGAGTGGTGATGTAGGAGTTGCAGGTTGAGTGGTGATGTAGGCGTTGCGGGTTGAGTGGTGCTGTACGCTGTGGGGACTGAGTGGTGCTGTACGCTGTGGGGACTGAGTGGTGCTGTAGGCGTTGCGGGTTGAGTGGTGCTGTACGCAGTGGGCATTGAGTGGTGCTGTAGGCTTTGCGGTTTGAGGGGTGAAATAGGCGTTGTGGGTTGAGTGGTGCTGTATGCGGTGGGGATTGAGTGGTGATGTAGGCGTTCCGGGTTGAGTGGTGATGTAGGCGTTGTGGGTTGAGTGGTGATGTACGCGGAGGGGATTGAGTGGTGATGTACGCGGTTGGGATGGAGTAGTGATGTAGGTGTTGTGGGTTGTGTGGTGTTGTAGGCGTTGCGGGTTGTGTGGTGCTGTAGGTGTTGTGGGTTGAGTGGTGCTGTAGTCGGTGGGGATTGAGTGGTACTGTAGGCATTGCTGGTTGAGTGGTGATGTAGGCGCTGCGGGTTGAGTGGTGCTGTACGCGGTGGGGATTGAGTGGTGATGTAGGCGTTCCGGGTTGAGTGGTGAGGTAGGCGTTGTGGGTTGAGTGGTGATGTACGCGGAGGGGATTGAGTGGTGCTGTATGCGGAGGGGATTGAGTGGTGCTGTAGGCGTTGCGGGTTTAGTGGTAATGTAGGCATTCCGGGTTGAGTGGTGCTGTACGCGGTGGGGATTGAGTGGTGCTGTAGGTGTTGTGGGTTGAGTGGTGATGTAGGCGTTGCAGGTTGAGTGGTGATGTACACGGTGGGGATAGAGTGGTGCTGTAGGCGTTGTGGATTGAGTGGTGCTGTACACGGTGGGGATTGAGTGCTGCTGTAGGCGTTGTGGGTTGAGTGGTGCTGTACATGGTGGGGATTGAGTGGTGCTGTAGGTGTTGCTGGTTGAGTGGTGATGTAGGCGTTGCCGGTTGAGTGGTGATGTAGGCGTTGCCGGTTGAGTGGTGCTGTAGGCGTTGCGGGTTGAGTGCTGCTGTACGTGGTGGGGATTGAGTGGTGCTGTAGGCGTTGCGTGCTGAGTGGTGATGTAGGCGTTGCCGGTTGACTGGTGATGTACGCAGTGGGGATTGAGTGGTGTTGTAAGCATTGCAGGTTGAGTGGTGATGTAGGAGTTGCAGGTTGAGTGGTGATGTAGGCGTTGCGGCTAGAGTGGTGATGTAGGCAGTGGGGATTGAGTGGAGCTGTAGCCGTTGCAGGTTGAGTGGTGATGTAGGCGTTGCAGGTTGAGTGGTGTTGTTTGCGGTGGGGATTGACTGGTGCTGTAGGAGTTGCAGGTTGAGTGGTGATGTAGGAGTTGCGGGTTGAGTGGTGATGTAGGAGTTGCGGGTTGAGTGGTGCTGTACGCAGTGGGGATTGAGTGGTGATGTAGGCGTTGCGGGTTAAGTGGTGCTGTAGGCTTTGCAGGTTGAGAGGTGCTGTAGGCGTTGCAGGTTGAGAGGTGCTGTATGCCGTGGGGATTGAGTGGTGCTGTAGGAGTTGCACGTTGAATGGTGATGTAGGCGTTGCGGGCTGAGTGGTGATGTAGGCGTTGCGGGTTTAGAGGTGCTGTACACGGTGGAGATTGAGTGGTGCTGTAGGCATTGCGGGTTGAGTGGTGCTGCACGTGGTGGGGAGTGAGTGGTGTTGTAGGCATTGCGGGTTGAGTGGTGCTGTAGGTGTTGGATGTTGAGAGGTGCTGTATGCCGTGGGGATTGAGTGGTGCTGTAGGAGTTGCGGGTTGAGTGGTGATGTAGGCGTTGCAGGTTGAGTGGTGCTGTGCGCAGTGGGGATTGAGTGGTGCTGTAGGCGTTGCACGTTGAATGGTGATGTAGGCGTTGCGAATGGAGTGGTGCTGTAGGCGTTGCGGGTTGAGTGGTGCTGTGCACAGTGGGGATTGAGTGGTGCTGTAGCCATTGCGGGCTGAGTGGTGATGTAGGCGTTGCGGGTTTAGTGGTGCTCTACACGGTGGAGATTGAGTGGTGCTGTAGGCATTGCGGGTTGAGTGGTGCTGCACGTGGTGGGGAGTGAGTGGTGCTGTAGGCGTTGCGGGTTGAGTGGTGCTGTAGGTGTTGCGGATTGAGTGGTGATGTAGGCGTTGCGGGTTGATTGGTGATGTATGCGTTGTGGTTTGAGTGGTGCTGTATCCGTTGGGGATTGAGTGGTGCTGTAGGCGTTGCGGGTTGAGTGGTGCTGTAGGCGTTGTGGATTGAGTGATGATGTAGGCGTTGCGGGTTGAGTGGTGCTGTAGGTGTTGTGGGTTGAGTGGTGCTGTAGTCGGTGGGGATTGAGTGGTGCTGTAGGCATTGCTGGTTGAGTGGTGATGTAGGCGCTGCGGGTTGAGTGGTGCTGTACGCGGTGGGGATTGAGTGGTGATGTAGGCGTTCCGGGTTGAGTGGTGATGTAGGCGTTGTGGGTTGAGTGGTGATGTACGTGGAGGGGATTGAGTGGTGCTGTATGCGGTGGGGGTTGAGTGGTGCTGTAGGCGTTGCGGGTTTAGTGGTAATGTAGGCATTCCGGGTTGAGTGGTGCTGTACACGGTGGGGATTGAGTGGTGCTGTACGCGGTGGGGATTGAGTGGTGCTGTAGGTGTTGTGGGTTGAGTGGTGATGTAGGCGTTGCAGGTTGAGTGGTGATGTACACGGTGGGGATAGAGTGGTGCTGTAGGCGTTGTGGATTGAGTGGTGCTGTACACGGTGGGGATTGAGTGCTGCTGTAGGCGTTGCTGGTGGAGTGGTGCTGTAGGCGTTGCTGGTGGAGTGGTGATGTAGGCGTTGCTGGTGGAGTGGTGCTGTACGCGGTGGGGATCGAGTGGTGCTGTAGGCGTTGTGGGTTGAGTGGTGCTGTATGCGGTGGGGATTGAGTGGTGCTGCAGGGGTTGAGCGGTGAAATAGGCGTTGCGAGTTGAGTGGTGATGTAGGCGTTGTGGGTTGAGTGGTGCTGTTCGCGGTGGGGATGGAGTGGTGCTGTTCGCGGTGGGGATGGAGTGGTGTTGTATGCGTTGCGGGTTGAGTGGTACTGTACGCGGTGGGGACTGACTTGTGCTGTAGGCGTTGCGAGTTGAGTGGTGCTGTAGGCGCTGCGGGTTGAGTGGTGATGTAGGCGTTGCGGGTTGAGTGATGATGTAGGCGTTGCAGGTTGAGTGGTGCTGTTTGCGGTGGGGATTGAGTGGTGCTGTAGGCATTGCAGGTTGAGTGGTGAAGTAGGCGTTGCGGGTTGAGTGGTGATGTAGGCGTTGCGGGTTGAGTGGTGCTGTACGTGGTGGGGATTGAGTGGTGATGTAGGCTTTGCGGGTTGAGTGGTGCTGTAGGCGTTGCGGGTTGAGTGGTGCTGTACATGGTGGGGATTGAGTGGTGCTGTAGGTGTTGCGGGTTGAGTAGTGATGTAGGCGTTGCAGGTTGAGTGGTGCTGTAGGCGTTGCGGGTTGAGTGGTGCTGTACGTGGGGGGGATTGAGTGGTGCTGTAGGCGTTGCGTGCTGAGTGGTGATGTAGGCGTTGCCGGTTGACTGGTGATGTACGCAGTGGGGATTGAGTGGTGTTCTAAGCATTGCAGGTTGAGTGGTGATGTAGGCGTTCCGGGTAGAGTGGTGATGTACGCAGTGGGGATTGAGTGGTGTTGTAAGCATTGCAGGTTGAGTGGTGATGTAGGCGTTCCGGGTAGAGTGGTGATGTACGCAGTGGGGATTGAGTGGAGCTGTAGCCGTTGCAGGTTGAGTGGTGATGTAGGCGTTGCAGCTTGAGTGGTGCTGTTTGCGGTGGGGATTGACTGGTGCTGTAGGAGTTGCGGGTTGAGTGGTGATGTAGGAGTTGCGGGTTGAGTGGTGATTTAGGCGTTGCGGGTTGAGTGGTGATGTAGGCATTGCAGGTTGAGAGGTGCTGTAGGCGTTGCAGGTTGAGAGGTGCTGTATGCCGTGGGGATTGAGTGGTGCTGTAGGAGTTGCACGTTGACTGGTGATGTAGGCGTTGCGGGTGGAGTGGTGCTGCAGGAGTTGCAGGTTGAGTGGTGCTGTAGGCGTTGCGGGTTGAGTGGTACTGTGCGCGGTGAGGATTGAGTTGTGCTGTAGCCATTGCGGGCTGAGTGGTGATGTAGGCGTTGCGGGTTTAGAGGTGCTGTACACGGTGGAGATTGAGTGGTGCTGTAGGCATTGCGGGTTGAGTGGTGCTGCACGTGGTGGGGAGTGAGTGGTGCTGTAGGCATTGCGGGTTGAGTGGTGCTGTAGGTGTTGCAGATTGAGTGGTGATGTAGGCGTTGCGGGTTGAGTGGTGCTGTAGGTGTTGTGGGTTGAGTGGTGTTGTAGTCGGTGGGGATTGAGTGGTGCTGTAGGCATTGCTGGTTGAGTGGTGATGTAGGCGCTGCGGGTTGAGTGGTGCTGTACGCGGTGGGGATTGAGTGGTGATGTAGGCGTTCCGGGTTGAGTGGTGATGTAGGCGTTGCGGGTTGAGTGGTGATGTAGGCGTTGCGGGTTGAGTGGTGATGTAGGCGTTGCGGGTTGAGTGGTGATGTAGGCATTGCGGGTTGAGTGGTGCTGAACGCAGTGGGGATTGAGTGGTGCTGTAGGCGTTGTGCGTTGAGTGGTGATGTAGGCGTTGCGGGTTGAGTGGTGCTGTAGGCGTTGCAGGTTGAGAGGTGCTGTAGGCGTTGAATGTTGAGAGGTGCTGTATGCCGTGGGGATTGAGTGGTGCTGTAGGAGTTGCGGGTTGAGTGGTGATGTAGGCGTTGCAGGTTGAGTGGTGCTGTACGCAGTGGGGATTGAGTGGTGCTGTAGGCGTTGCACGTTGAATGGTGATGTAGGCGTTGCGGGTGGAGTGGTGCTGTAGGCGTTGCAGGTTGAGTGGTGCTGTAGGCATTGCGGGTTGAGTGGTGCTGCACGAGGTGGGGAGTGAGTGGTGCTGTAGGCGTTGCGGATTGAGTGGTGCTGTAGGCGTTGCGGGTTGAGTGGTGCTGTACACAGTGGGGATTGAGTGGTGCTGTAGGCGTTGCGGATTGAGTGGTGATGTAGGCGTTGCGGGTTGAGTGGTGATGTAGGCGTTGCGGGTTGAGTGGTGATGTAGGCGTTGCGGGTTGAGTGGTGATGTAGGCGTTGCGGGTTGATTGGTGATGTAGGCTCTGCGGGTTGAGTGGTGCTGTAGGCATTGCCGGTCGAGTGGTGATGTAGGCGTTGCGGGTTGAGTGGTGCTGTACGGGGTGGGGTTTGATTGGTGCTGTAGGCGTTGTGGGTTGAGTTGGGCTGTACGCCGTGGGGGTTGAGTGGTACTGTCGGCGTTGCAGGTTGAGTGATGATGTAGGCATTGTGGGTTGAGTGGTGATGTAGGTGTTGCGGGTTAAGTGGTGCTGTACGTGGTGGGGATTGAGTGGTGCTGTACGGGATGGGGAATTAATGGTGCTGTAGGCGTTGCGGGTGAGTTGTGCTGTTGGCGTTGCGGGTTGAGTGGTGCTGTAGGCGTTGAGGATTGGGTGGTGCTGTAGCCCTTGGGGATTGGGTGATGCTGTAGGCATTGAGGATTGAGTGGTGATGTAGGAGTTGCAGGTTGAGTGGTGCTGTAGGCGGTGGGGATTGAGTGCTGCTGTAGGCGTTGCGGGTCGAGTGGTGCTGTACGGGGGGGATTGAGTGCTGCTGTAGGCAATGTGGGTTGAGTTGTGATGTAGGCATTGCTGGTTGAGTGGTGATGTAGGCATTGCGGTTTGAGAGGTGTTGTAGGTGTTGTGGGTTGAGAGGTGCTGTAGGCGTTGCAGGTTGAGTGGTGCTGTAAGCGGTGGGTATTGAGTGGTGCTGTAGGCGTTGGGGGGTGACTGGTGATGTAGGCATTGGGGGTTGAGTGGTGCTGTAGGCAGTGGGGATTGAGTGGTGATGTAGGCATTGCGGGTTGAGTGGTGAAGTAGGCGTTGCGGGTTGAGTGGTGATGTACGCGGTGGGGATTGAGTGGTGCTGTAGGCATTGCGGGTTGAGTGGTGATGTAGGCGTTGCGGGTTGAGTGGTGATGTACGCGGTAAATGAGTGGTGCTGTAGGCTTTGCAGGTTGAATGGTGCTGTAGGCGCTGCGGGTTGAGTGGTGCTGTAGGCGTTGCAGGTTGAGTGGTGCTGTAGGCGTTGCAGGTTGAGTGGTGCTGTACGCGGTGGGTATTGAGTGGTGCTGTAGGCATTGTGTGTTGAGTAGTGCTATAGGCGTTGCAGGTTGAGTGGTGATGTACGGGTTGCTGGTTGAGTGGTGCTGTAGGCATTGCGGGTTAAGTTGTGATGTAGGCGTTGCGGGTTGAGTGGTGCTGTACGCAGTGGGGATTGAGTGGTGCTGTAGCCATTGCGGGGTGAGTGGTGATGTAGGCGTTGCGGGTTTAGTGGTGCTCTACACGGTGGAGATTGAGTGGTGATGTAGGCATTGCGGGTTGAGTGGTGCTGCACGTGGTGGGGAGTGAGTGGTGCTGTAGGCGTTGCGGGTTGAGTGGTGCTGTAGGTGTTGCGGATTGAGTGGTGATGTAGGCGTTGCGGGTTGATTGGTGATGTATGCGTTGTGGTTTGAGTGGTGCTGTATCCGTTGGGGATTGAGTGGTGCTGTAGGCGTTGCGGGTTGAGTGGTGATGTAGGCGTTGCGGATTGAGTGGTGATGTAGGCGTTGCGGGTTGAGTGGTGCTGTAGGTGTTGTGGGTTGAGTGGTGTTGTAGTCGGTGGGGATTGAGTGGTGCTGTAGGCATTGCTGGTTGAGTGGTGATGTAGGCGCTGCGGGTTGAGTGGTGCTGTACGCGGTGGGGATTGAGTGGTGATGTAGGCGTTCCGGGTTGAGTGGTGATGTAGGCGTTGTGGGTTGAGTGGTGATGTACGCGGAGGGGATTGAGTGGTGCTGTATGCGGTGGGGGTTGAGTGGTGCTGTAGGCGTTGCGGGTTTAGTGGTAATGTAGGCATTCCGGGTTGAGTGGTGCTGTACGCGGTGGGGATTGAGTGGTGCTGTACGCGGTGGGGATTGAGTGGTGCTGTAGGTGTTGTGGGTTGACTGGTGATGTAGGCGTTGCAGGTTGAGTGGTGATGTAGGCGTTGCAGGTTGAGTGGTGCTGTAGGCGTTGTGGATTGAGTGGTGCTGTACACGGTGGAGATTGAGTGCTGCTGTAGGCGTTGCTGGTGGAGTGGTGCTGTAGGCGTTGCTGGTGGAGTGGTGATGTAGGCGTTGCTGGTGGAGTGGTGATGTAGGCGTTGCTGGTGGAGTGGTGATGTAGGCGTTGTGGGTTGAGTGGTGCTGTACGCGGTGGGGATTGAGTGGTGCTGTAGGCGTTGTGGGTTGAGTGGTGCTGTATGCGGTGGGAATTGAGTGGTGCTGGAGGGGTTGAGTGGTGAAATAGGCGTTGCGAGTTGAGTGGTGATGTAGGCGTTGTGGGTTGAGTGGTGCTGTTCGCGGTGGGGATGGAGTGGTTTTGTACGCGTTGCGGGTTGAGTGGTGCTGTACGCGGTGGGGATTGACTTGTGCTGTAGGCGTTGCGAGTTGAGTGGTGCTGTAGGCGTTGCGGGTTGAGTGGTGATGTAGGCGTTGCGGGTTGAGTGGTGATGTAGGCGTTGCGGGTTGAGTGGTGATGTAGGCATTGCAGGTTGAGTGGTGCTGTTTGCGGTGGGGATTGAGTGGTGCTGTTGGCATTGCAGGTTGAGTGGTGATGTAGGCATTGTGGGTTGAGTGGTGATGTAGGTGTTGCGGGTTAAATGGTGCTGTACGTGGTGGGGATTGAGTGGTGCTGTACGGGATGGGGAATTAATGGTGCTGTAGGCGTTGCGGGTGAGTGGTGCTGTTGGCGTTGCGGGTGAGTGGTGCTGTTGGCGTTGCGGGTTGAGTGGTGCTGTAGGCGTTGGGGATTGGGTGGTGCTGTAGCCCTTGGGGATTGGGTGATGCTGTAGGCATTGAGGATTGAGTGGTGATGTAGGAGTTGCAGGTTGAGTGGTGCTGTAGGCGGTGGGGATGGAGTGCTGCTGTAGGCGTTGCGGGTCGAGTGGTGCTGTACGCGGTGGGGATTGAGTGCTGCTGTAGGCAATGCGGGTTGAGTGGTGATGTAGGCATTGCTGGTTGAGTGGTGATGTAGGCATTGCGGTTTGAGAGGTGTTGTAGGCGTTGTGGGTTGAGAGGTGCTGTAGGCGTTGCAGGTTGAGTGGTGCTGTAAGCGGTGGGTATTGAGTGGTGCTGTAGGCGTTGGGGGGTGACTGGTGATGTAGGCATTGGGGGTTGAGTGGTGCTGTAGGCAGTGGGGATTGAGTGGTGATGTAGGCATTGCGGGTTGAGTGGTGATGTAGGCATTGCGGGTTGAGTGGTGAAGTAGGCGTTGCGGGTTGAGTGGTGATGTATGCGGTGGGGATTGAGTGGTGCTGTAGGCATTGCGGGTTGAGTGGTGATGTAGGTGTTGCGGGTTGAGTGGTGATGTAGGTGTTGCGGGTTGAGTGGTGATGTACGCGGTAAATGAGTGGTGCTGTAGGCTTTGCAGGTTGAATGGTGCTGTAGGCGCTGCGGGTTGAGTGGTGCTGTAGGCGTTGCAGGTTGAGTGGTGATGTAGATGTTGCGGGTTGAGTGGTGATGTACGCGGTAAATGAGTGGTGCTGTAGGCGTTGCGGGTTGAGTGGTGATGTACGCGGTGGGTATTGAGTGGTGCTGTAGGCATTGTGGGTTGAGTAGTGCTATAGGCGTTGCAGGTTGAGTGGTGATGTACGGGTTGAGTGGTGCTGTAGCCATTGCGGGCTGAGTGGTGATGTAGGCGTTGCGGGTTTAGTGGTGCTCTACACGGTGGAGATTGAGTGGTGCTGTAGGCATTGCCGGTTGAGTGGTGCTGCACGTGGTGGGGAGTGAGTGGTGCTGTAGGCGTTGCGGGTTGAGTGGTGCTGTAGGTGTTGCGGATTGAGTGGTGATGTAGGCGTTGCGGGTTGATTGGTGATGTATGCGTTGTGGTTTGAGTGGTGCTGTATCTGTTGGGGATTGAGTGGTGCTGTATCCGTTGGGGATTGAGTGGTGCTGTAGGCGTTGCGGGTTGAGTGGTGCTGTAGGCGTTGCGGATTGAGTGGTGATGTAGGCGTTGCGGATTGAGTGGTGCTGTAGGTGTTTTGGGTTGAGTGGTGCTGTAGTCGGTGGGGATTGAGTGGTGCTGTAGGCATTGCTGGTTGAGTGGTGATGTAGGCGCTGCGGGTTGAGTGGTGCTGTACGCGGTGGGGATTGAGTGGTGATGTAGGCGTTCCGGGTTGAGTGGTGATGTAGGCGTTGTGGGTTGAGTGGTGATGTACGCGGAGGGGATTGAGTGGTGCTGTATGCGGTGGGGGTTGAGTGGTGCTGTAGGCGTTGCGGGTTTAGTGGTAATGTAGGCATTCCGGGTTGAGTGGTGCTGTACGCGGTGGGGATTGAGTGGTGCTGTACGCGGTGGGGATTGAGTGGTGCTGTAGGTGTTGTGGGTTGTGTGGTGATGTAGGCGTTGCAGGTTGAATGGTGATGTAGGCGTTGCAGGTTGAGTGGTGATGTACACGGTGGGGATAGAGTGGTGCTGTAGGCGTTGTGGATTGAGTGGTGCTGTACACGGTGGGGATTGAGTGCTGCTGTAGGCGTTGCTGGTGGAGTGGTGCTGTAGGCGTTGCTGGTGGAGTGGTGATGTAGGCGTTGCTGGTGGAGTGGTGATGTAGGCGTTTTGGGTTGAGTGGTGCTGTACGCGGTGGGGATTGAGTGGTGCTGTAGGCGTTGTGGGTTGAGTGGTGCTGTATGCGGTGGGGATTGAGTGGTGCTGCAGGGGTTGAGTGGTGAAATAGGCGTTGCGAGTTGATTGGTGATGTAGGCGTTGTGGGTTGAGTGGTGCTGTTCGCGGTGGGGATGGAGTGGTGTTGTATGCGTTGCGGGTTGAGTGGTGCTGTACGCGGTGGGGATTGACTTGTGCTGTAGGCGTTGCGAGTTGAGTGGTGCTGTACGCGGTGGGGATTGAGTGGTGCTGTACGCGGTGGGGATTGAGTGGTGCTGTAGGTGTTGTGGGTTGTGTGGTGATGTAGGCGTTGCAGGTTGAATGGTGATGTAGGCGTTGCAGGTTGAGTGGTGATGTACACGGTGGGGATAGAGTGGTGCTGTAGGCATTGTGGGTTGAGTAGTGCTATAGGCGTTGCAGGTTGAGTGGTGATGTACGGGTTGCGGGTTGAGTGGTGCTGTAGGCATTGCGGGTTAAGTTGTGATGTAGGCGTTGCGGGTTGAGTGGTGCTGTACGCAGTGGGGATTGAGTGGTGCTGTAGCCATTGCGGGCTGAGTAGTGATGTAGGCGTTGCGGGTTTAGTGGTGCTCTACACGGTGGAGATTGAGTGGTGCTCTAGGTGTTGTGGGTTGAGTGGTGATGTACGCGTTGCAGGTTGAGTGGTGCTGTAGGCTTTGCGGGTTAAGTTGTGATGTAGGCGTTGGGGGTTGAGTGGTGCTGTACGCAGTGGGGATTGAGAGGTGCTGTAGGCGTTGCGGGTTGAGTGGTTATGTAGGCGTTGCAGGTTGAGTGGTGATGTAGGCGTTGCGGGTTGAGTGGTGCTGCACACGGTGGGGATTGAGTGGTGCTCTAGGTGTTGCGGGTTGAGTGGTGATGTAGGCGTTGCGGGTTGAGTGGTGATGCAGGTGGTGCGGGTTGAGTGGTGACGTACGCGTTGGGGATTGAGTGGTGCTGTAGGCGTTGCGGGTTGAGTGGTGATGTAGGCGTTGCGGGTTGAGTGGTGATGTACACGGTGGGGATTGAGTGGTGCTGTACGTGGTGGGGATTGAGTGCTGCTGTAGGCTTTGCGAGTTGAGTGGTGATGTAGGCCTTGCGGGTTGAGTGGTGATGTAGGCATTTTGGGTTGAGTGGTGCTGTACGCGGTTGGGATTTAGTGGGCATTGATGGTTTAGTGGTGATGTAGCCGTTGCAGGTTGAGTGGTACTGTACGCTGTGGGGGTTCAGCGGTGCTGTAGGCGTTAGGAGTTGAGGGGTGCTGTACGCGGTGGGGATTGATTGGGGATGTAGGTTTTGGGGTTGAGTGGTGCTGTAGGCGGTGAACATTTTTAACAGGCACACTCCTCTAGCCGTCAGTGCACACTTTCACCAGGCACACACCCCTATCCGTCACTGCACGCTTTCCCCAGACATACACACCACCAGTTTTCAGTGCACGCTTTCACCGGGCACACACCACCAGACGTCAGTGCACCCTTTCACCAGGCACACACACCACCAGCCGTCAGTGCACGCTTTCACCAGGCACACACACCACCAGCCGTCAGTGCACGCTTCCACCAGGCACACACACCACCAGCCGGCAGTGCACACTTCCACCAGGCACACACACCACCAGCCATCAGTGCACAATTTCTACAAGAACACACACCACCAGCCATTAGTGCACACATTTGTTAACGCATCCACAATTAACTTTTGTAGCAATCGCAGTATGGCGCACTTTACTTTTAAACATTCATCTAAAGCGCAGCATGCCACCATTGCTACAAATATACAATTTTTTTTGGCCTACAATTTATAGACTTTTGTTGCAGTTGGTGTTGCAATATTTAGCAATGCCAATAGCTCAAACATAATTAACCAGAGACCTATTGCATTGTAAATGCTTGTTGCAGCCCATGTTAGAGAAACCCACAGTTATGTTGTCCACCCTGCACAAGTGTTCAAGTAATTCATCGTCCATCAAATAGATACCATCTACACAGGACACTGCCTTCTCATCGCATGTTTGTAATAATGCTGACACTCTTGCAGAGAATAGCCCTGTGCTGTTCTTCTACCCTTGGGGCAAACAACAAACATTTCGCTAAGTGTTGAGTGCAGAAAGGGCTGTCAAATATCTGCTATCTGGAGATATATCTTGGCTAAAGAATCCATTCGAGATATCTAATGTTGTTTTGTATTTCTTCCGCACAATTTTATTCATTAATGCGGCACTGTGCGTTTTGAACTGCAAATGTTCATGTGTATGTCTTTCAATGTCGGTAATCCAAAAGAACAAGTTACTTACCTTCAGTAACAACATATCTGTAACAGACCTAGATAAGTTATGGATTCCTCACCTTAGAATTCCCCCAGGCATCAGCCTGGATCCGGCAAACCTTTTTTTCACACTACCCTTGCGCGCAGTAGGTGGCGTCGGTCGACTCCGTGGTCGTCGTTGGTGTAGCAGGCGCCGGAAAAACATTGCGGTATCTACTTAGAAGCCGCCCCTGTGTGCTGACTTCAGTTCTTTAAACGACTTTCCACAATAGAAGCGCAGAGCCATGCAGGACACTGACCACTGCTACACAAAACCAGGGCCCTGCAGGGAAGTCCCTTACCTTAGAAGTCAGTTCGCAGAACGGGGAGGATGGGTGGGGCAGTGAGGAATCCATAACTAATCTATGTCTCTTACAGATATATCATTACCGAAGGCAAGTAACTTGTTCATCTGAAAGAGACAGTTATGGATTCCTTACCTTTGAATAGATACCCTAGCATTACCAACCCCAGAGGTGGGGCTGCAATCCAAGTTCACACCAGAAAGTCCTTGAGAACTGAACGGCCACAGAAGCCGTCTATCTGGACTTAGTGGTCCAGGCAGTAGTGTTTGGTAAACATGTGGAATGAAGCTCACGTAGCTGCCTGGCAGATGTCATGAAAGGGGACCTTCACGTCCCAAAGCAGTAGTGGCTGCTGTCGCCCTGGTGGAATGGGCACACAACCCCACTGGAGGTTCCTTTTTTGCAAAGGAGTAACAGATTTTGATGTAAAGAATGACCCATTGAGAGATGGGTCATTTCTGTACGGCCCAACCTTTCTTGGCGCCCACGTAGCCAAAAAAGAGCTGCTCATCCACCCGGAATTGTTTTGTGTGATCCAGATAGAGGGAAAGCGCACGTTGTAGATCCAGATGGTGGAGCCTCTTCTCCTCTTTAGAAGGGGGCGGGAAGAAGGTGGGAAACGTGATGTCTGTCCTATGTGGAAAGAGGTAACTACTTTGGGAAGGAAAGAAGGCCTGGTGCGAAGGACATCTTTGTCCGGATGGACAGCCAGGAAAGGAGGTTTTGAAGGAAGAGCCTGCAGCTCACTCAACCTGCGAGCAGAGGTGATGACGACCAGAAAGGCAGTTTTAAGTGTCTGAAGTCTGAGAGGACAGTTATATAGCGGCTCGAAGGGAGCGCACATAAGAAGGATCAAAACCAAGTTCAAGTCCCACTGGGGCATTACGAAAGGAAAGTGAGGATACAAATGCGTAATGCCCTTAAGGAAGCGATTTACAATAGGGGACTTGAAAAGAGAAGGCTGGTCAGGAAGTCGAAGAAAGGCCGAAATGGCCGAAAGATAGCCTGTTAGAGCGCCCAGAGCAGAGCCCTGCTGGGCGAAACAAAGAATGAAGAGAAGAGCCTCTGAAAGGGGGCAGAAAGGGGATACAGCCTTTGCTGTACACCATGCCACAAACTTGTTCCATCTAAAGGCATATACCGTTGTGGTGGAGGGATGCCTGGCTGCCAAGATAATGTTACAGACTTCGGGATGAAGGAGTAGTTTCTGTCCTGTAACTCCAGTTCTGTAGTAGGGGTATCTCTGTTATAGTCATAATCTAGTGAATAGTCCAGCTCACGAGCGTGGACCCTGGAGCAATCAAAAATAATCTCTTAAGCGGTCTAACAATGCAGTCCTGCACAGACACAAGAGAGAATTTAAAGACATATAATGCAGCCTATATCCACAGGCTACACTGTCCAGTACTTCAACTAGACATTCCACCAAAACCACACACAACACAGCCTGCCAGGTTTTCTTCATAGAGAAAAACTTCCCCTTTTACCAACAAAGCCTCTAGAATGATAGAGAGGAAGGGGACGACAGACAAGTACCATAGGTTGCCATTATGTGGCTCAAAAAGGGATCCTGTGCCTTTAAGAAAACTTTCTAGAACTTTCTCAGTATCCCAGAATGCCCAGCAGATCCCATTTACTTTCAGTTCTTTTTGAAGACATATAACGCCAGACCTGTAGCATTCCGAACATAAACATCTGTCTCCATCGGGGAGGAGGGCGGGCGCTTATGACTATGACAGAGATACCCCTACTACAGAACTGGACTTACAGGACAGAAACTACTCCTTCTGTAGTAGGGGATCTCTGTGTATAGTCATAATCTAGTGAATAGAATGGCAAGCCCATCCCCACACCAAAGCGGCGGTGGAGAGAAAATAAGTACAACACCACTACTGTGCGAACAGATTTCGCAGCGAAGCCTGCCCAACCTGAGTGTCTGCCCTGGAATCAGTGTCCAGACAGTAGTGATTAGCAAAGGTATGGACCGACTTCCAAGTGGCCGCCCTGCAGATTTCTGCAATGGGAACATTACGTAACAGAGCAGTCGTGGCAGCTTTGCCCCTGGTGGAATGAGCCTTAGGTTTACCCCCCAAGGTCTTATTAGCCTTTTGATAACACAACTGTATACAGGACACAATCCACCTCGAAATGGACTGTTTTGAGGTAGCAAGACGTGCCCTGACCGATTCATAGTTGATAAACAATTGGTCTGACCTACGAATATCTTTGGTTTTATCCAGATAAAATTTCAACACCCTCCTGACATCCAGGGAATGTAGAGACCTTTCCGCTGTAGAGGAAACATTCTGAAAAAACGTAGGTAAAGTTATGGTCTGGTTAACATGGAAATCAGAAATAACCTTTGGAAGAAATTTAGGGTGAGTACGCATAACAACCTTAGCAGCTTGAAATACAGTATAAGGTTCTTGGCAACACAACGCCTGAATTTCACTCAGCCTGCGGGCCGATGTAATGGCCACGAGGAACGCCACCTTCCAGGACAGGTGCTGCAACGAAGCCTTATGAATAGGTTCAAAAGGTTCTCTCATCAATTTGGACGGCACCACATTCAATTCCCATGAAGGCGAAGGAAGCCGGACAGGAGGAAACAATTTCTTCAAGCCTTCCACAAAATCCTTGATCACAGGGATCTGGAAGAAGGAGGTCTGTGAAGGGCATTTCCTGTAGGCAGTCAGCGCAGCAAGATGAATCTTAATAGAATGAAAATTAAGGCCAGACTGCGCCAAATGTAAAAGGTACGGAAGGATGACATCTTCCTTACATGTCGTTGGATCATAGTTCTTGGACTTGCACCAGATGCAAAATCTCTTCCACTTGTACGCATAAGAAGTCCTAGCGGAAGGTCTCTTGGCTTTCTTCAGTATGTCCATACAATCTGCAGGGAGATTCAAATGGCCATATTGCACTATCTTAGGAGCCATGCCGCCAAACTCAAAGACGAGAGATTGGGGTGCACCATCTGCCCCCCGAACGTCGTGAGAAGGTCCAACCGCCTTGGCATGGCATCCGAATGTGAGGAAGGAGAGACCGGTGAAGCAGGTCTGTGAACCACCAGTGCCTGGGCTATTCCGGGGCAATCGGGATCATCCGCGCCCTGGACTAGGCCAGCTTGATGAGCACCGCCGGAATCAGGGGAATGGGTGGAAAAGCGTACAGAAAGCTGTTCGACCAGTTGATCCATAACGCATTCCCCAGCATTCCCTGCTGGTAGTACCTGGATGCGAAGTTTCGGCATTTGCTGTTTTCGGGGGTGGCGTACAGATCCACGTCTGGAGTGCCCCACCTGTCGAAGACGCCTCCGAGCACTTCGTCATTTAGGACCCATTTGTGGTTTTCCTGGATCAGTCTGCTCAGTGCGTCTGCCTGAACATTCTGCACACCTGGTAGATGAGTAGCCGTTATCGTCAGTCCTCTGGCAAGAAGTCAGTGCCAGATCACCTGCGCCTCCTGCGACAGGGTGCGCGATCTCAAGCCCCCCTGCTTGTTGAGGTAATACATCATGGTCATATTGTCCGTCTGTACAAGCAGAGAGTTGGTCTGGAAGGACTGATGAAAGGCCTTCAGTGCCAAGTGAACAGCTCTGAGTTCCAGAAAATTGATGTGATACGTGGACTCCGTCTGAGACCACGTTCCCTGGATCTGTAACTCCCCGGAATGCGCTCCCCAGCCGTGGAGAGAGGCATCCGTCACGATAGTCTGAGTGGGAATGTCCTTGTGGAAGGGAACCCCCTTGAGGAGATTCTCTGCTGAACACCACCATTTCAGAGACTGTAGAGCATGCAGAGACAGTCGTATCTTGTCGTCCCAGTTGCCTCTCCTCTGGTCCCACTGATCCCCCAGACACTCCTGCAGCGGTCTCATGTGAAGCCATGCGTGTGGCGTGAGGAAGATACAGGAGGCCATCGACCCCAGTAGAGAAGACACCGTCCTCACTGTCGTAGATGGAGCGGTCATAAGAACCTAAGCCTTCCGAAGTAGTGATAAACGTCTTTCCTCCGAAGGAGACACGCTTGCAGACAGCGTATTGATGGTGGCTCCCAAGTACTGTAGGCATTGGACCGGGGTCAGGACAGACTTGGAGATGTGGATGTGCAACCCCAGCTTGTTCAGGAGAACAGACGTCTTCTGGAAGTGCGCTTGAGCTTCCGAGAAGGAGGATGCCTTGATCAACCAATCGTCCAAGTACGGGTAGACAAACACCTTGCTCTTTCTCAGGTGTGCCCCCACCACTGCCATGCATTTGGAAAACGTCCGGAGCGCTGACTTCAGCCGAACGGTAATACTGTGTATTGATAGTGATTGGCGCCGACTTGTAATCGCAGGAACTTCCGGTGTTTCTGTGCAATGGGCATGTGGAAGTACGCATCCTGTAGGTCTATCGCGCACAGCCAGTGTCCCTTTGCATCTGAGGGTAAATCTGGTGCAAAGAAAGCATGCAAAACTTTTCCCTGCGAATCCAATTGTTTGCTTGTCGCAAATCCAGAATAGGCCTGAACTCATTCTTGTCCTTTTTTCGGGCTAGAAAGAACCGTGAGTATAGACCTCTTCCCCTTTGGAACAGAGGGACGTCTTCTATCGACGTTTTCTTAACAGGGTATCGCCTCCGCCTGGAGCTCGCGCAGCTGAAACTGCGAGCAAACCGCTGGAATTGCTGGAGACAGGCTGGTAAACCGAAGACTGTATCCATTGCAAATATTCAGCACCCACTTGTCCGGAGTAATTTTTCTCCACTCTGCCAGAAAATATTGAACGCTTCCCCCCACCGGAGCGGGTAATGGATGATGGGGAAGTAATCGCTCAGGGCCTAGACCTGGCCGGGCCTTTGGTCACGGTGGCAGACTGCGGACCACCCCTGCCCCTCTGACGTTTCTGGAAGGGCTTCCTCTGGAACTGATGCTGCTGCTGTCCAGACTGTTGACCTCGCCCTCTGCCCTGCACCCCGTATCGTCTCTGGAATGGGCGGTAGCTCTTCTTCTGGTCCTTGGGCTTCTCCAAGCCCATCGCCGTCAGAGTCTCAGCCTCCACCTTCATGCAGGCCATCTCATCGTCGGCGTGTTTCCCGAATAGGGTCTCGCCCGAGAAGGGCAGGTTGGCCACCCTCTGCTGAGCTTCCGGCTTCAGTGATGTCAATCTGAGCCAAGCGTGGCGCCTCTGATTCACTCCATGGCAGTACTCGTGGGCTGCCAGGAGCGACGAGTCTGCAGCAGCGCTGATCAGCTGGTTTGACACCAGCAATCCCTCATTCAGGATCTCCATAAAATCCACCTTCTTTTCCCGTGGGGGGAGGTCGGCGAACTGTTGGAGGGACTCCCAAAGTGCCCGGTCATAGCGCCCCAACAGCGCAGATGCACTAGCAGCCTTCATAGAGATAGCGGCCGTCCCGCACACCTTCCTGCCCGCTGAATCCAACCAGCGACTCTCCTTGTCCGGAGGCACATTGGAGGACAGGGTGGTGGCATGCTGCTTCCTTGCCGCCGTCACAATTACGGAATCCGGAGTTGGATCCTATCGGAGGAAAGCCGGGTCCGCATCAGGAGCCTTGCACTTCTTTTGCAGCCTGGAGGGCGCTGCTTTAGTCACCGCCGGAGTGAGGAAGAGCTCCATGGCGGGCTCCACCAATCCAGGTACCAGAGGCAACAGAGGCCTCGATAGGTGCTTCTTGTGGAGAGTCTCAAGTATTACGGAGGTCGTAGGCATGGGCACAGTCAGTTGGATGCCTAGCCTGCTCGCACCCCTCAACAAGACTTCCTGAAAAGAGACCACGTCGTCCACAGGGGACACCCTCGTCCGAGGGGATCCTGATAGAGTAGGCGAATACTCCCTTGCGCTGGACTACTCCGTGGTGTACCTAGATCGACCCCTCCTATGGTGTCGTCTTGATCTCGTCGATGAGCGACGGCGACTCCTGGATCTCCCTCTCCGTCCGGAGCGAGATCTAGGTCTCCTAGGCCTTGGACGTTCTGCGGGTGCTTGCGGAGGCGCCTGCGGTTTTGCGGGTGCCTGCGGCGGAGCCTGAGGTGGCGGCATGACCGGGGACCTCGGCCGAGGTGCCCCCCCTAGGCGGCGTAGGGAGGAGCGGCAGTGAAACCGATCTCGGAGGCCGTGGCGGTGAATGTGGAGGAACAGGAGGAGGTGGTGGCGAAGGAGTGCGCAGCGGCGGCTCCTTAGGCAGTGGAGGAGGAGTAGGTGACTTCGGCTTGGGAGGAGAGCACACCACAGAGTACACCGAGCCCGGTGACTCCCTCAACTTCTTCCTTGGCGTAGGCGACCGAGAGGCAAGGCCCCCCGTCGGTGACCGAGGTCGCCGTCGTGCCCCAGAGGATCTGGAAGGACTCCTGGCTACATTACGCCTCCTGGAGGATGATCTCTTCCTCTTAGGCGTCGAGCGCATCTTTGGCATCGAAGAACGCCTCCTCGACGTCGACGAACGTCTTCTCGGCGTCGACCTATGCCTCGACGACGTGCTTCGCCTCCTCGACGCTGAAGGTCTGTGCCTTGACATCGAACGTGACCTCCACGCCGATCGCCGAGTTGACGTCGAGGGTGAACGGCTGGGTCGCCTCGACGGCGAGCGCCGAGCCGACACCGAGGGCGAACGGCGTGGTCGCCTCGACGGCGAGCGCCAACGCCGACTGGAATCCTTACGACGTCGAAGTGTCGACGACGTCGAAGATGATGACGCCGACGATGATGACGTCTTCAGCGGCGACCTCGACGACAGTCTCGACAGCCCCCTCGACGCCGAACGTCGACGTCGCCTCAACCCAGAGCCCTGGGTAGACGGGGAGCAGACCACTGTCATGCCTCTCGACGCCGTCGTCGATGGGATTGACGTCGACGGAGAACAGCGACGTTTTCTGGCCTTCTTGATGCTGGGGAGCCCCCCAGAGGCCGCAGCATGGGCACAGGAAGCAGATCCGGCATGCCGAGACCCACCTTGACTCTGCAGCCTTCTGTCTTCCAGTCCCTGGAACCTGATCTTCTTCCGGTCTCTCATGGTCCTGGAGGTGAAGGTCTGGCAAATCTCACACTTCTCAGGCAGATGA
Source organism: Lissotriton vulgaris (assembly GCF_964263255.1). Taxonomy (NCBI): domain Eukaryota; kingdom Metazoa; phylum Chordata; class Amphibia; order Caudata; family Salamandridae; genus Lissotriton; species Lissotriton vulgaris. Next base: position 468,374,649 of record NC_141700.1, on the reverse strand, counting down.
GTAGAAGGGAGGCACAGGATACACACAGGGTGTGGGTCCGACCTGGCCTTCTTCCTTGAGCACTCCGGGCATTTATCAAACAATGCTGGCATTTTATACAAAAAAGAAGTGCTCAGAATACTAGAGAAGGAAGATGGTATCAAAACACGTCGGGTGTAAACACTCACACACTTTAAAAGTGCAAAATTCCTACAAAAAGCCCAAAAAGGGAGAGCTCAATGCTCCAGGGTCCTGCTAGCATGAGCCGGAAAAAAGAACTGAAAGTAAATGGGACCTGCTGGGCATTCTGGGATACTGAGAAAGTTCTAGAAAGTTTTCCGAAAGGCACGGTATCCCTTTTTGAGCCACATAATGGCAGCCTATGGAGCTTGTCTGTCCTCCCCTTCCTCTCTATCATTCTAGAGGCTTTGTTGATAAAAGGGGAAGTTTTTCTCTATGAAGAAAACCTGGCAGGCTGTGCTGTGTGTGGTTTTGGTGGAATGTCTAGTTGAAGTACTGGACAGTGTAGCCTGAGGATATAGGCTGCATTATATGTCTTTAAATTCTCTCTAAAGTGTCTGTGCAGGACTGCATTGTTAGACAGTTTAAGAGATTATTTTTGATTGCTCCGGGGTCCACACTCATGAGCGGGACTATTCACTAGATTATGACTATACACAAAGATCCCCTACTACAGAAGGTTGAAAGCTGTCAACTGTTGCCGCTCAATCTTCTCGCAAGTAGGTGGAGGCTGGACAGGTTCAGGTGGAGGACCATCCCCTGCTGCTACGACAGAATATCCTCCCAAAGAGGCAGTTAGATCGGAGGATCTATGACCATGTGAAAGAGCTTGGACACCAGACTTTTTGTGCCCAGTCCGGGACAACAAGAATGACATGGGCCTGGTCGCGCTTGATCTTCTTCAGCACTAGGGTAGAAGTGGTATAGGTGGAAAGGCGTATAGAAGACCACAGCTCCACTTGTGACGAAAAGAGTCGCTGAGTGAGTGCCGCCTTGGAAATTTCAACGTGCAGAACTGCTGACATTTCGAGTTCTCTTCGGTGGCAAATAGATCTAACCAAGGCTCTCCCCACCGCTGAAAGAGACCTTGCACCACCTCCAAGTGAAGAGACCAGTCGTGATCCATCATGCACCAGCGGCTGAGTTTGCTCGCCCTGGCGTTCAGAGAACCTATCAAGTGTTGATCCACCAGGAACATGCCCTGATGCTCCAGCCACTTCCAGAAAGGAAGTACCTCTTGACATAGGGTCCACGACCCGACCCCGCCCGGTTTGTTGCCGTACCACATGGCGGTGGTGTTGTCCATGAACACCTGCACTATTCTCCCTTTGACAGAAGGAAGGAATGCCTTCAACGCAAGACGGTACAAAAGGGGTGGTGATGGACGGAGCATCTGAATCAATCAAACACTCATACCCAGTCAAAAGATCTGGGTTTAATCCATCACCGTTCTTCATCCCACATGGCTATATGCAAATCAGTCTAACCCTGTGCCTCATGGGAACAGTCCAGCCCGAACTGCCAAGCCAGGTCCTCCCTGGACTGGAAACCAGCATCCTATGACTGGTTTCGGGCATCGTAGGGCTACTGATGTTGAAATCGTCCTGCCTACCAAGTCGGCGTTGTCCAACCCAGACCGTATGGCAAACTTCGCTGTGTCTCTCCCTTGGCCACTGCATGGGAGAGCACAGCCCAGCCTCCTCCGCACTGAGACAGCACCTGTGCGACCATGTCCCATACAGAATGAGAGTAACGGCCCAAGAGACATGCAGTGTTCACCGACCGCAGTCCTAAGCTGGAGGAAGAAAATATTTTCTTCCCAAGGTAGTCGAGCTTCTTGAATTCCCTATCAGGTGGTATGGTAGGGAATACACCCTTGGAAGTGGAGGCTTAGACCACCAAGCTCTCAAGGGTGGGGTGTTGGGAGAGGGAAAATCGGGAAATAGGGTCATCCGGGGCTGGACGGTGGTTAGGAACCATCAAACCCAGTTCGCGAACCACGGAACCACAGAGTGTGGGGGCGCCTCCTCTGGAATTTTCTTGCGGGGCTCCTCACGATCCTTGGGCTCAACTGCTACCTCTGAAGCTGCCCCACGTTGGGCTGCCAATTGAAGAACCAGGCCTTTGGGCCTGGTGGTGCAGGGCATGCCTGAAATCTTCGAGTTCACCTGCCTTGTTGCACAGAGACACAGAATACTCTGTTGGCGCAGAAAGACTACGTTTATTAGCTACAGCTAAGCACAGTTGTCCAAGAAGTACACCAAGTAGGTTTTCAGGAGACTGCCCATTTTACTAAGGCAAGACGTCTCCTTTTATACCCAATATTCACATTATAAATGTACACCCACTGCACAAAATTCTAGCCAATAAGGTACATTTTCAAACAAAGTATCACATAGCAAAAACTCAATTTACAGTATCCCAACCCAAAAGTTAATTATTAGAAATGTCCCAAATTCAATCTCCACAAGCCGGACAAACCTATAATTGAAAGCATGACCCATGAAATGAAGAAACATAAAAAAGAAACAGTAACAGATGCTGAACAAGATAAGGCATGTGGAAGAAAACTAAAAGTTAACGATGTCCTGAACATTGATTGGCAATCTCAGACAAAGACCAATCAGGAAAATTGGCTTTGCGAGGTCAGTTTCAGGTAAAGAGGTCAGTTTCTTATAATTCATTTCAGAGTAAAAAAAAAAACTAGTGAATGTATACATGAACTAAGAAGGCCAGGCCACTTTGTTCGCCAGGCTACCTTCACAGGCCTACGTGAGGGCAACACAAAATGGTGGCACAGAACAAAATGGAGTCAGACTCGAGAATTACAGAACCTCACTATACACAAACATAAATAAACAATAAATAAGGAATTGCATTGATTAGTGTGTAGACATAGCAAAGGTCAAAGTAAAATCAAATTCCCAACATTATTCTTGTGCAAACAGACTCTCCTTTATGTTCTAGTGAACATTATAAACATGAAGGTTATAATTTCAAATATGTAGATGATTATAATCATTGGGTGTCCCCAGTGTTAGGAGGGCCACCTTCCATCTGCAGTTGCCCCAGAGCCCTGTGCAAATTGTGGGTGCTGTAAAATGTCATTAACTGTCTTCTGGGCAAGATGTAAGTGATAAGCAGACTTCACAATGGAACTCTCATGAGTTGGTGTATAGGAGTGGGGAGGATAAGATGGACCCTCACTGTTAATTTGTTAATGCTCAATTTCAAAAAGTCACAGAAAGGAAGAAAAGTAAGCTCTTACCTAGTACAGTCACCAGTGCTTTAGCCACCAGGACAGGCATGGTGAAGATTGCACATGTGTAGACTCCTTCATCGGCCATCCCCACATCACTAATACTAATGGTAAGTTCATTGGTAGTGGATTTCACAAGCTCAATCCGATTATCCCTCAGTGCTAATAGAGAAAACAAGACAGCCACTTTAGAAAACAATGTCTGGGAAAAAAGCAGTACTGTGCAGAGAAAGTAACAGGCAACTAAATACTCAGACCCACACTGAGAGGTACACAACACATCAGACAGGTAAGTAAACATACAAATACCATCACATCCAAAAACAGGCTGAGGCATAGAAAGACTGATTGACAGATAGAAGGAGATAAGCATACATTAATGTGCCATGCAGGCAAAGACAAGATAAGTGGCTGCAGAAGTAAGGCTAAGACAGCAAAACAGGCACATTCAAACAGAGGGACATATACAAAGAGACCATGTACACCTTCAGTTAGAGACACAGGCATGGATAGGCAAACATACATACTGAGACAAAGATAGGCAGTCTGAAATATACTATTAGACCGACACAAAACACAAACTGAATGAAGTGTGGGTACAAATACAAACAGGCAGACAGAGACAACAAATAGGCAACAGAGACAGCAAACGTTTAATTTCATTGTGATTCACAACAGAACTACATAGAGAAAAGAACTTGAGTGACCTTACATATCAGGTATAGAGACTTTAACACATCCAATACAGTACATCCAACAGAAGTGATATATTAGTAGTGCTTTAAAAACTGAATAAGGTTAGAACTGTATATCCAAATTATTATGCTATAAGGAGGGAGACCGCTTCTGAACATGCCATTAAGTTACTGTTCAGAGACCCTAATCTGGTCTGTTCCTAATGTCATAAAATGAGTGTATATCTAGCCATCAGTTGATACACTATCATTTGTGCAAGGTATGACTTAAGTGGGCTCCATATGTCTTTGGGTCTTGAAGTTGGGTGCTGCAAGGAAGCAAATATTTCAGATTGATCATTACAGGTGGTCATATCTTGCAGGGACTGCTCTCTGCTTGGAACAGTCATCCTGCACTAGTTCACAGTGACTTTGCGCATGGCCAACAGCAATGCCTGCCACTATAAATCTGTGACTCACACTTGTGAGTAACTTGATATAACACAATAAAGCTATTTTTGGCTTCATTTCTAATCTGCCCTCAATCATTTTCAACAGTGTATGAAACACTGTGCACCGGTATTCAAGTATGAGGTATCCGGACCATGCCATAAGGAAAAAGTCAGTTTGTTCTCAACTGAAAAGGGCCACAAGTGAAACTGTGTGGCTTGAGCACAGTAACGCATGGGCGATTGATCTCCCTGAAATCCACACAAACACAGCAGCCTTAGTACTAAAAGCTGCAACTCAATTCCCTAACAGATGCTGGTCACCTGGACATATTCCCATTGGTAACAACGAGCTTCAAGACGAAGATGCTCATCCCCCACTTAACGAGTCAAGGAGGTGCGCTGCCACTACTGAAAAGCCCAGACTAGAGGGGCGTGGCCAAAATGGCGGTGCGATAGGACACGCTCTCTCGTTTGTCCGCTCCAGCTAGGCTAGGCCTCGCTGTTTAGCGGTAGTTCAGGGGGTCATCGGAGGCAGATCTACCCCCAACGGAGGTGCAGCTAGAAGGGCGATTTCAGCTGCATGCATGCCAGATTGAGAGCAGAGTACTGGGATAGCCGTTGGAAGTGGCAGTGCAAGCGAGCAGAGAGCGGCTGCAGGGAGGCGACCTTCCGAAGCAGGCGGCACCCACAGTGTGGGGTGGGGTGGACCGAAAGTAGCACCCTTACCGGCCGCCTGGGATGCCCCAACGAGAGTGAGGAGCCTGGCAACGGCCTGTAAGGGCTGACCATAGGGAACAGGTGAGCCCGGAGGGAGAAGCTGCGAGAACACTCGACCCGGGACAGGGGTGGATGGGCTGCGGCTCCCGGGCCCTGCAGTGCGACCATGAGAGATAGCGGAGTGGCCCATGCCTGACCTGCAGCAGGATGGGCGGACCAGAGGCCCGGGACTAAAGGGGGTGACAGTGGACCAGCGCAATAAAAGTTGGAGCAAGCCCGGCATGCAACAAGGGCAGAGCTGCGACCCGCAGCGGGTGTGCTGTTTCGAGGACTGACCGGGGGCAGGGTTGATGCACAGAGGGCCTCTTGGAGAGGGAATCGAGAAGATGCCTGAGGTCCCGACAGACCATGTGCTGAGCAGGAGCACCGGGGACTGCCTGCGCACATGAGACGTTCGGGAGGGCGAGACCTCGTCTAGCGGCCAAGAGAGAGAGGCTACCAGCCAAATCAGCAGACGCACTCCTCCAGGGTGGTTGGCCAGCAGAGGGTAGTGAGAAAATGGCAGGTCGCTGACTGGATCCCCCGCCCAAGAGGACGAAAGGTGAGGAGGAGTGACGGGGCGGGGGCTGTGGCCAAGCCCAGACCGGCTCTCATCTAGGGGAGGCCCATTGGACATACATAACTCTATCCAATGCAAAGTGAGGAGGGTAGCGGACTTATCCCCTCTACGCCATATCAAGTGGACGCCCTGGGAAGGGATGGGCTCCAATGCTGCTCCCCCTATTCCAGTTCTGCGACTCCCAAGAAACAATATCTACCGTTTGGAGCGCTAAAGCTACCCGGGACCCTAGGATGTGCTCCACTTCTGACCCTACACACAGCAAGAGGTGGTGGAACATAGTTGACAACAAAGGGCACAAGCCTGGATATGGTTTCTGGTAGAGTGAAGAAGCACAGGTCAGTAAAGGAAATGCTCCTCAATACACCCCAATCACAATCTGAAAATCCCCCCCCCCACCCCCCAGAGGCCCAGAACACAAAAGGAGGAGGCTGAGGACGCAGAGGGACCGGTCAGCCGTTCCTTTCTCGAGTCTCTCTATGCCTCCCGTCGAGAAAACCCCACCTCCATGAAGCGTGACCTATCAGTGGACCTCAGGGAACTGCACCATCACCTGAATTCCATAACGGAGAGAGTTCATTCCTCAGAAGACCATGAGTCCAGTATGGTCGAGGAGTTGGAGGGCCTACAACAAGAAGCCATTGGCCTGCGAGAACAGAACTTAGACCTCCAAGCGCGCACACACAGGACCTTGAAAACCGGTCCTGACGCAACAATATATGCATTAGGGGTATTGTGCCCGGGACGTAGGACACAAATATTGAGGCTATGATGGCAGACCTTTTTCGCGCACTCCTGGGGAAGCCGGAAGATTTCCATATTAAACTTGATCGTACACATAGAGTGAACCCTCGGAGGCACACTCTGCCCCCCCCCCTCTCGCAAGGGACCCCTCTAGTGAATGAATGCTGAACGGGCCAGAAGGAAATTGTGGACGTATGCAGATGCCTTCGCCTGATTCTTTTTCACAGCTGCCGTGGGCTCGTTCGGGCGGGAGTGTGGAAACGATGGACACTGGTACCCGTTCATTGTTTCTTTCTTTGGAGCACTTGTTCCGGACTACGGTTCACTCCATGATGCTGCACATTTGCCTCAAGGGTTTAATTGTTGTTTTTTCTTATTTTACTATGTTTCCCCTCCGTTCCTTGAAGCTCTAACTTTAATCTCAGGCCCTGCTTCTCGCTGGGTGAGTCTTCTGGGTCTCGGGGTAAGCCAGTGGGAGGGAGCCAATGGGACAACTCTGGCTCCATGCTCAGCTCTCGATTGATACCACATTGATATGCTATCACACATTACATTTCTTATGCTAAATGTAAAGGGGTTGAATAACCTGACTAAGTGAAGGGCTATACTATCTTATTTAGAGCATTCTGGAGCACAAATATGCCTGTTACAGGAAACCCACCTCCTGGCCAGGGACACTCACAGACTCAGATCGAGGGCTTTTCCGCATCAGTATTTCTCCTCACACACCACCAAAACAGCCAGAGTTGCTATCCTTATCTCACGCACCTTTAGGGGTAAGATATGCACGAATCAGGCCAACATTTAGGGTAGACTACTGGCTGTTTCAGTCACCATTAATGTGCACTCTTGGCTCTAAATATGCACCTAACGAGGGGCAGGAGACATTCCTATGACGAAGCTAGAAGGGTGTTCCTACAGTGGCCGTATCATTCAGTAATGTGTGTACATCTCTAATTAATCAACAAAAATAGTGACAGAAGGAGATAAAGTGCAAACGAAGTTCATTCAAAAAATATATATTTTTATTTACTTATTCTATTTTATTTTTATATGAATATAAATACATATGAATTTAATTCTTGATCAGCGAATCTTCTTTTTTTAAAGTTCATAGGTAATACATGAATTGTTTGAAAAAATTCATAAAGGACACAAAAACGGTTCTAAAATCCATAACAAATTAGTAGTAGTTCCCCTGAAAAACAATCATACACAGCAACTCACTCACGTGCTGACAGTCATACTGCATTCATACCACATACAAAGATGAAAAAAGGAACTGGATTCCAATTAGCAAGATGACTACGCTAATATGGTCCAAGGGCACCGAGGTGTAGTTGTTGGCCCTTGTGGCGGGTCTACGCGCGTTTCGGTGGGCAAGCCACCTTCATCAGGACCTTGTACATCGAATTGTGCAGATAGCAGGGGATCAGACAAAAGAGAAATTGGCCTAAAAGGAAAAGACAAATCTGTCACTGTCACATACACAAAAAATCTATAAACAAGTGAGCATTAATACATTCACTGTTGGGTAAAACCCATGGTTCATTACTCTAGTAAGAGAGAAAGTCTACCTCTTAAAGAAGAGAGCAGAAGAATCTAATAATACGGAAGCAAAATATTGACACAAAGTGACGGGTCACACTATCATTTAATGAGGGACCAATTGTGCAATAAGATATCTATTCTGCACAAGCCGATTGAAGGGGTACTCCATACAAAGACATGTACAATCATTTAGTAATACTTACAAGGTGATAGATCAGCTATCATTAAAACGAGGTCTCTATAAGAGTAGAAGGGTAGGGTCACTCAAGTTGCACCGCATCTATAAAGGGGCCAGGGGAGACTGTTTAGAGTAGGTTCTGGTATAAAAAATTCCATGGTATACATACATGGTCCCTAATAATTAGGCTTACCCATAATGCCAAGTCAGATGTGCTAGGTGACCCTCAAAGCTTCATCTTGGTGTCTTAGATATCAGATTCTGTGTAGGAAGCTAAAAGAGAAATGTGTGAAACCCCATGTCAAGGTTATTTCTGGGGGGACCTTAATCCTCTGAATTAACTGGACTGCCTGTAGATAGCGCTATAAAAAAGACATACCGAAATGAACGAGTTGTTTCCGTTACAGTGTGGATTCTGAAGAAATACTCCTATTATATAGAGGGTCTCAGGATACTGTAGTCCGCGTAGAGAATTAACTCCTATGTTATTTCGATCTCTAATGCAATAAAAAGAGATACCAACACGTCTGTCAGGGACAACATGGATGTCATTGAATTGTTATACACATGAGAGGCTAGAGATACTATATGAAAACTTACAATTATTAATGGTGATCATTTGTCATAAAGAAAGGGCATTCTGCGAGGTAATTTAGTACTGTAAAGCCACTGCGACCCTGCAAGACAAAAGTAGTATGTATATATTCCGATTCTAAGGTAAGATAGTGGTACAGAATGATGTGCACTGATTCAGTCATATCACAAAAAAGTTAAATGGAGGACGCATATACCAGAAAGTCTAGAATTTGTTGCTCAGAATCGGTGATATTTATAGTAAGTCCCCTAGTATACGGGCAAACGCATGGGAATGCAGCAAAGAAGTCCATGGGTCTAAGCTCGCTGCGTGAATAGTCGGCGCCACCACGTCAAAGCGAGTTACGTCTTTAAGTCTGAGCAGGAAACTACTCTACACCCCTCTGACTACGTTCGATTCCTGTTCCGTTTACCTGTAAGTCCGGCGTGCAGCGTCCAGGCATCTACGCGTCCCCGAGGTCCTCCGTCGGACATTGTTTGTGTCCGTCCGTAGTTATACTATGATGTCAAGATTGAAGTATCGCGGAAGAGAGGGAAAGACCGCGAGAGTATTGTAGCGTAGTAATAAACAAGGGACTGCATCATGGCGGCCATATTAAGTGTATCCAGCCAGCCGAACTCGTATATTTGCGATGTTTAAAACAGAAAATGGTATATTCTGGTGTAATAAAAGAGGCTACGTCTTAGAGGTCGTGACTGCAATAGTTGTGTTGTGTATTGAGGGTTGTATTTTAAATTAAAAGCCCATCAAGGATTATGTCTAAGTAAAGTGCTGTCAGTTAATGAGATAATGCAGACTGAAAAGCGCCGGCTAGACGATGATGTGCAAAATACAGAGAACCCCATACCGAAAGTCCAGAATGAGGAAGGAATTCTCAAATAGACTGCAACACGGGAAATAAGTCCGGAATAGGTCATATAAAGGTACAGTTTATGGGCAGTAGAACAAGGACAGGAGATCAGGATTCTTTACTTGGTAACATACCAAGATATCTCTTCGTTAAGTCCTCGCTTGACACTGTCCAACAAAAAAATCCAGAAAGTTTCACGTTTTTTCCGCGTGACTTCAATGGGCTGACCCATTTTAGGAGTGACCTTTTCCAGGATGGACCATCTGATCTCATCCTCTTTGTGTAGCTTCTCAATGCAGTGTTCTACTAATGGGGCTGAGAGTTTCTTAGTCCTAATGGCGGACTTATGTTCGCTGAAACGGACGCGAAACTCGCGTCCTGTTTCGCCAACATAGGCTAGGCCACAGTCACAGAACAAGATGTATACTATATTGCTACTACGACAGTTGGTAAGGTGGCGTAATTTAATCTTTTTTTCATTATAGGTTACCACGTCAGAAATGAGGGCTGAGTCGCAAGCATGGCAGCCGCCACACCTATGGTTCCCCACAACTGCAGGGAGACCAGTGATTGAAAGTTGGTTGTTGAAATGAGCATTTCTGGTCAAGGGTCTCGCATGAACCAGCATGTCCCTTAGATTTTTGTTTCTTCTGTAGGCTAACATGGGAAGGGGGAGTACAGTGCCACTTTCATCCATGTTTAGAATTTTCCAATTTTCATTGATGATATTTCTCAACTTATGATTCAGGGTAGAATGGTTAATCACGCAGGTGATCCGTTCGTGTTTATTTTGGGGTTTGCCCTGTAGAAGTGCGGATCTATTGAAATATTTAGCCCGTTTATAGGCTTGTCGCACTAGGCGGTGTGGATAACCTCTTTTGAGTAGCCGTTCTTTCAGGGCATCTCCGTGTCGATGGAATGAACTCATATCCGTACAATTCCGGCGAATCCGGAGGAATTCGCCGAAAGGTATGGATTCCTTTTGGCAATTAGGGTGGAAGCTTGCAAATTCTAGAATGGTATTTTTGGCAGTACTTTTTCTGAAAAGACTAACCGATAGCTGTCCGTTAGTGCCTAAGATGCTAATATCTAGAAAATCTACCTGCTGAGTGCTAAGATTCATCGTGAACCTCAGGTTCGTATCACTGGCATTAAGCCAAAGGTAGAAGGTCTGTAGTTCCTCTTCCGACCCTTTCCAAATAAAAAAAATATCATCAATAAAGCGCTTCCAGACAAAAATATTCTCAAAAAAAGGTGCTAGTTCATTAAAGATGTTTTTCAGTTCCCACTCCCCCATGAAGGTATTAGCTACACTGGGGGCACAAGAAGCCCCCATAGATGTCCCTTTGATCTGCTTATAGGTTTTCCCATTATAATCAAAGTAGTTGTTCATTAGGACAATCTCCAAACACTGGATAATGAAGGCATCGGGGCGGTCAGAGGGGTATCTCCTGAGAAGGGTGGAAACTGCCTGTAACGCTCGACATTGAGGGATATTGGTGTAAAGCGCCTCAATGTCGAGCGTCACCAAGATGTCTGTATCGGGGTTGAAGGGTAAACCTTCTATTTTGTTAATGATATCCCCGGTGTCGCGGATATATGAAGTATATTTCTGGGTTAATGGACACAGAAATCGGTCCACATATTTAGATAGTGGCTCAGTGCACGAGCCAATGGTCGAAATGATAGGACGCATGGGTGGATTTTTCTCTGATTTATGTGTCTTGGGAAGACCATATAGAACAGAAGTGGTAGGGGTAGTTTTGTTGAGAAAGACAAGCTCCTCTTCACAGATAAAGCCATCTATGAAGGCCAACTGAGTTATTTCTTGAATGTGTTTGTTCAAGCGATCTAATTCTTTGCGTTGGGCAGGTCTATAATGTTCAGTCACAGCTAGCGTTTCTAACATCTTCTCATCATACTTCGTTCTATCAAAGACTGCGATGCCCCCACCTTTATCGCAAGGTTTGATGACTATGGCGGAGTTGGTTTTTAGCTCATTCAAGGAGTTTCTTTCTGAATGAGAGAGATTTGAAGGAGGAGTATAAGTGTGTTTAATGACCTTTGCAACATCTTGGAGGACGCTCTGTTCAAAAATGCGTACCTCTGCACCTACCATGTCCAGGGTCGGTGTGAATGTGGATGCTGGTTTACAACCCGAAAGGTTGTTTACTTCCTCACAGGGTGGACGATCCTGGAAAAATTTGTTCAATCTAATTTTACGGAAAAAGGCAAACAAGTCTTCGTGCAATTTGAATTTATTGACATAACTACTAGGGACAAATGATAAACCTCTACTGAGTACTTTTATGTCCTCTGGTTGAAGATTGGCCGAGGACAGATTATATACAGGTAAGTCATTTGTAGCTTTAGGTTCATTGCCTGCCTCTACCACCAGTACTGCTGGTTGCGAGTCCTCACGTATTGCTGAGGAGGTGGAGGGTTCATTTGGGCATGGGTCGCTTGGTCTTGCCAGCGAACATTCCTCCCTCTGTATTGGCCTCGGTGTAAAAAACCCCTCCCATTGAATGGACGTTGGTTCGGTCTTCCCCTGAAGGGTCCCGAGTTTGGCTGACCATAGTTCGTCTCCTGGTAGTTGTCTCCATCAGAGCCCGAAGACCCTGTATCGGAGAAGTTGGTGTATCGTCTCCTTTGATATCCATTATAATTGGGATTATAGTTGCCTTGTGATGTCTCTTGGTAAAAGTTGGGGGTGAGGTAGGGATAGATTTTCTCTTTGGTAAACCACCTCACATCTTTTTTAAGTTTGTCCATTTTTTTGTTAGTAAGGTAGGTTTCAAAGTCCTTCATCTCTGATTTAATTTTTTCCAGGCAGTTCTTACCATCTTCCACAGCTGTGGATGTGCTCAGTTTCTCTTCAAGGTCATTGATTTCCCGCAGGAGGGTAGATGCTACATCCTTCGCAGTTTCAATAATGAGCATCATCCAGTCCCTGGAGCAGCGGTTGGAAAAGAGTACTAAATTACCTCGCAGAATGCCCTTTCTTTATGACAAATGATCACCATTAATAATTGTAAGTTTTCATATAGTATCTCTAGCCTCTCATGTGTATAACAATTCAATGACATCCATGTTGTCCCTGACAGACGTGTTGGTATCTCTTTTTATTGCATTAGAGATCGAAATAACATAGGAGTTAATTCTCTACGCGGACTACAGTATCCTGAGACCCTCTATATAATAGGAGTATTTCTTCAGAATCCACACTGTAACGGAAACAACTCGTTCATTTCGGTATGTCTTTTTTATAGCGCTATCTACAGGCAGTCCAGTTAATTCAGAGGATTAAGGTCCCCCCAGAAATAACCTTGACATGGGGTTTCACACATTTCTCTTTTAGCTTCCTACACAGAATCTGATATCTAAGACACCAAGATGAAGCTTTGAGGGTCACCTAGCACATCTGACTTGGCATTATGGGTAAGCCTAATTATTAGGGACCATGTATGTATACCATGGAATTTTTTATACCAGAACCTACTCTAACAGTCTCCCCTGGCCCCTTTATAGATGCGGTGCAACTTGAGTGACCCTACCCTTCTACTCTTATAGAGACCTCGTTTTAATGATAGCTGATCTATCACCTTGTAAGTATTACTAAATGATTGTACATGTCTTTGTATGGAGTACCCCTTCAATCGGCTTGTGCAGAATAGATATCTTATTGCACAATTGGTCCCTCATTAAATGATAGTGTGACCCGTCACTTTGTGTCAATATTTTGCTTCCGTATTATTAGATTCTTCTGCTCTCTTCTTTAAGAGGTAGACTTTCTCTCTTACTAGAGTAATGAACCATGGGTTTTACCCAACAGTGAATGTATTAATGCTCACTTGTTTATAGATTTTTTGTGTATGTGACAGTGACAGATTTGTCTTTTCCTTTTAGGCCAATTTCTCTTTTGTCTGATCCCCTGCTATCTGCACAATTCGATGTACAAGGTCCTGATGAAGGTGGCTTGCCCACCGAAACGCGCGTAGACCCGCCACAAGGGCCAACAACTACACCCCGGTGCCCTTGGACCATATTAGCGTAGTCATCTTGCTAATTGGAATCCAGTTCCTTTTTTCATCTTTGTATGTGGTATGAATGCAGTATGACTGTCAGCACGTGAGTGAGTTGCTGTGTATGATTGTTTTTCAGGGGAACTACTACTAATTTGTTATGGATTTTAGAACCGTTTTTGTGTCCTTTATGAATTTTTTCAAACAATTCATGTATTACCTATGAACTTTAAAAAAAGAAGATTCGCTGATCAAGAATTAAATTCATATGTATTTATATTCATATAAAAATAAAATAGAATAAGTAAATAAATATATATATTTTTTGAATGAACTTCGTTTGCACTTTATCTCCTTCTGTCACTATTTTTGTTGATTAATTAGAGATGTACACACATTACTGAATGATACGGCCACTGTAGGAACACCCTTCTAGCTTTGTGTATTCTTTTTCCCCTCGGTTCCAGGGCCATAATTTATTTGTTTGAGGGGGTCCCATTGCTCATGTTTGACATTCCTACGACGGGCAGTGATGGACCTAACAGCCTTAACAGATCGGCAACTTCTACTAGGGGGAGACATAAACGCAGTTTTAGACAATCAGTTAAACCGCTCAGCGCAACGACATGGGCAGGCGGGGGCTCTCTCTTGGGCAGGGCGAGACTGGCTGCAGGACCTGGGGCTGGTAGACATTTGTCGTACACTACTCCCACAAGCTACAGATTACACATTCTACTTGCATGGCCATAAAACCTATGCCAGAACTGATTATTTTATCAGGTCCCGTTAGCTACTTCCATACACAGGGGACTCCGATATCAAACCTCGCTCCCGCTCCCGCTCCCACTCCCACTCCCACTCCCACTATGTCGCACTGACACAGTCGCAATCCCCTCTCCAGACAGACCATCGTACATATGGCGGCTGCGCAACACACTTCTGCATCGCCCAGAGGAGATAAAGCGCCTCGATAAGGCATTGAAGGAATTCATGACTTTTAATGATATCCAAATACCTCCATAACTATGCTTTGGAAACACTCAAAGTATTCACTAGAGGGGAACTCATCGCTACCTCCACAGCGGCCAACAAAATTAGGCAGGATAAGAGAGAAGGCCTCACAAGGCAGGTGCAGGAGTTAGAACGCATTCTCAAACAGACTGGGGCTCCCCCAGAATGGCGACAATTAGAGGCAGCACTCCTGCAACTCACTTTGATAAGGCAGAGTACACCACCCTCCGTTTGCGACATTCCTTTTATGTGGTGGAGACAGATGTAGGTGCCTTCTGGCTAACAAGATCCTCACTCAATGCCAAGCGGCCTCTGTTCACACAGTACGTGAGGAGTCCGGCAATGAGTGCTCACACAATGCAGCCATAACGCAAGCATTTCATGATTTCTATGCAAAATTATATACAGCCAAAACATATCTCAGAACAAGACTCTCTTGCTTACATACAGGGAGAAACCCTCCCGAGATCAACACCAGAACAGGCAGCCAGTCTGGATAGCCCTATTCGTATAGAGGAGGTGAACTCTGCTACAGACCGCCTCAAGCCTCTTAAGTTCCCTGGACCGATGGGTTACCTGCCATCTTTTACTAGACCATTTGCACTACCTTGGTGCCTATCCTCACCAGGCTTTTCAATGCAATAGGCAATGCCTCGGACATCCCCAGTGAGCTAATGGTCTCAGTTGAGGCGATTCCGAAACTGGGCAAGGACGTTCAACTCTGTGCCTCTTTCAGACCAACATCCCTCTTAAACACCGATTTAAAGCTCTTTACAGTGATACTGGCAGCAAGGTTGGTCCGATGATGCCGGGGATGGTGGACCCAGGTCAGTCTGGCCTTGTGGCCACTAGACAGTGTAGGTGACAACACAAGGATGTTACTTCACCTCCTTGACAAGGCACAACATGAGTACATGGAGCGTGTGATTATATTGGTTGATGCTGAAAAGGCATTTGACCGGGTACATTGCAACTACCTGGAGGCCACTCTTGCACAGTTTGGGGTGGGCGACAGCTTTCGTAAATGGATATTTATCAGCTATAGCCATCCCACTGCCATGGTACGGGTCAACAGCTGCTTCTCCGACTCCTTTCAGATAGTTTGCGGTACGCGGCAGGGGTGTCCACTCTCCCCGTTGCTCTTTGCACTTTACATGGAGCCCATGGCCCAGAGGCTGCGGGAGAACCAGCTGATCTCTGGGGTCCGATTTGTGGGGACCTCCATACCATCAGCCGCTATGCGGATGATGTGGTCGCCACTTTGGAGGAGCCTCTGACTTCCATCCTTGCATTTTTCGCCGAACTTGAGAGCTTCGCGGAGGCCACTGGGCTTTGGGTAAATGTTGCAAAATTGCGGGCCCTGGTGGTCTCCTTACGGTCATTCACCAGGGAGGCTCTTACACGCTCAGTCCCACTTCACTGGGAGACGGAGTCGATCCCATACCTAGGGATCAAGCTGACTATTTCCAAGCATGCTCCGGCTACCCTGAACTATAAACACCTCCTCTCCCAGGTTTGTAAAGATCTAAGCCACTGGAGGCCTTTCGGTCTCTCTTGGCTCGGGGGAATGGCGGCACAGAAATATTATATATCTTTCAAACACTTTCAGTGGAGCCCCCACCTGGTGTTATTAAATCGCTTCAGCAGGAATTCTGTTCATTTGTGTGGCCCAACAAAAAGCCTAGAATGAGCGAAGAGTTATGTTACAGGCCTCCCCGATCGTGGGCCAGGCATTGTGGGGGATCCCCTTTCTTCACAAGGTGCAATGCCCAGCTAGTTTATATGGCTCACCAATCACCCGCATGACCTGAAAAGCTTGGGACTTCACTGTGACAAGATTAACCTCCTTACCATCACCCCTCACACCTATAGTTAAGAATGCAGAGTTTACCGCATGTCTAGATCAAGGGGCTTTCCAACTTTGGGATTAGAAGGGTGCAGGTCCATTGGACACCTTTTTGACTTGGAAGGCCCACTAACCTTCGAAGACCTCCACTCCATATTCGCTTTGCTTGAGTCCGAACTGTATCATTTCCTTCAAGTACGACACTGGGTATGCACCATTCGGTGCGACCAGGGGACCAAAGACCACTAACTAAATATACGAAAAATGCCTTCACACCAAGACGTCTAGTTCACACCTTATTACTTAACTCTATCACCTGCAACACTCCCCAGAATCGGCGATCCCCTTGGCAGGGCAAAGGTGCTGGGAAGTAGAATCGGGGCAAACACTTTGGCAGAAGGAAGTGGGTGACTGTAATGTTACTTAGATTCCATGTTAGAACATGGAATGTTTAGCCCAGGTATTCTAAGTGAGTCAGTTGGCGTGCCACACTGCGCGGAACGTCTCCAGTATTGAAACAGCGACCAAGCTAGTAGCCTACATGTACCTTACCTCCCAGATTACACAGATACAGTTAAGACCGTTCATTTATCTGTAGTGTGCCAGCTGTGTCTTATTGCTTTCTATGACTTACTGTTGTTGGCATTGTTTGATGTATAACAATAAAAAAAAGATTTAAACCTAAAAACCCAGACTATCGAAACTTTCTTATAGCCCTGTACATTAGGTTTCCATAACTACAGCCGCCCCAACCTCTAAATGCCTATAGTAGGTTATACACACTTGTTTAAAACGTGGGATGCAAATTAGAGACTGGATACCCACACCATGGTATGGTAGGTGATATCTACCTCTACTAAATGGAAATGTTAGTTGAAAAAATCACACCATGTGGTAGAGCTTTGACTGGTGAATGTCCTGGAATAACCGGACCCCTTCCAAAATACCAGTTAGTGGTGACTGCCTCTACCAGGCTGAGCTTTTGATTCTTAGCTACAATATTTGAACTCTAGCACAATCTGTTTTTCAAACTGTGACATAGTGAGACAAACTCCAATAAGAGGGATTGGGGGCTATGTGGGAACAATGTACAGCAGAGGAGATGGAACACAGACAAAGGGACCCACACGAGGAAAAGAAGCCATGGTTACAGTTATCACCAAGGAATGTATGGACAGGATCCGAACCAAAATCTAATCCAAAATAGGCTCTTTAAAAACAGACTGTAAAATGTGCCTCCAAGTAGTCAGTAAAGTTGTCAGCGAACTGGGTGGATGATCTCAAACGCACAAAAGAGGATCAAGAAATGATCTGGCGCAGGTACAGAAGACCAAAAAGCCGAATTTCAAATGAAACAAGAAGACTTGGAGAACGGAAGTAGGAACGATGACATCTATATCCATGGCATTGTCTGAAGAACAGAGGGCAACAACATAATGAGCTTCACTAAGACCTCTTCCAGGTGATCAGAGTAGACACTGAACTACTCATCTCAGCTCAACCGAGCTCAAAGAACGCACTTTCTTAAATTGATTTAACAATTCCCCAGGCATCCTCAGAGTACAATATTTTGAAGACAAGGAAGTCATGATGCGAATCGCTTCAGGGAAGTCGCACCTTTTTTTTCGTGGACACACGATCCAGCTGTTCAGTATGTCTTTGATTTGCCTCATAAAACAGAGATTTCAGACCAGTCATGACATTTCTCAAATAATACAAAATCAAATACCAATGGGGTCATCCTTTTAGCCTCATGTTCCAAAGAACAGGGAAACAACAATACCCCTTCTCATTTTCAGAGGGCAAAGCACTGCTTGGCCTGCCCCAGGACCCGTATCTGGTAGATTCACTTCAAGGACATACACAAGAATGCATTGAACTTCGCCCGGAATTTAAAATTATGCATTGTAACAAATCCCACTGGGGTACAGACAAGATGCAGAAGAGGCCAAAGCTGATATTTTGAACATCCAGAGAATGAAACAAGAAACCCCACAGAGAACTGCTTCCCTAATGGAAACCCCTCCCCCTAAGAAAACCTTTGAGACTGTAGTTTCCATTTCCTAACAAGTGAGGCCAACAGGCAGGCTGAGCCTAGATGGTCAGGCGGAGACACAGTTCAACATACCACAACTGTTACTTCTTCTTCAGACAATCACACTGGACATTCCCACCTGGCTCGGCTCCCTCTCACACCTTACACCACATAGTCCTTTTCCAAGGAGGGTCGCACATCTAGTGGGGACTAGAAACATTGCTCACATTACTAAAGGATAAGTTGATAAGTTGTTTAAGTTCAGCCAGGTTACCCAGTTTATACATGTGCTTTAATATTGTCCTCTAACCATTCAAACTTTAATTGGGGCTAGTTCTCCTGGGCGTGATGAGGTATACATAGATCTTTGAAAAAACTGCCTAGATCTCCTCTGCTACACATAACCTTTCTTACCGATGATTAATAGCTACCAATGATAGTGACCACCCTAAGCACATTCAAACTTCTCTTTTTTAAAATAGAGGGTTTAAACTCACCCAATAATCGACATCGGGTTTAGAGATATCTTCTCCAACAAGATGCTGACATAATCTTCCACCAAGAAAAACATTTACTAGAAAAGACCATCAATGTATGCACCACTCTGAAAACCCTCTAGCTTACCCTTATTAATACTGGGCATCATCACCAACAAAATGGCCAGAGTCACCATCTTATGTAAATCCCACATTGGCAGGAAAAACCTTTCGTTTGTCAGAGACCCTTCTGGTCACTACATAAAATTAACAATCCAAAAGGGGAAAACCCCACTCACAATGTTAAACCTCTATGCACTCAACAGTTCAGAGGCCTCCCCAGACCTCGGGCAGGTCGCCTCCCCAGACCTCTGGCAGGTCGCCTCCCCAGACCTCTGGCAGGTCGCCTCCCCAGACCTCTGGCAGGTCGCCTCCCCAGACCTCTGGCAGGTCGCCTCCCCAGACCTCTGGCAGGTCGCCTCCCCACACCTCTGGCACGTCGCCTCCCCACACCTCTGGCAGGTCGCCTCCCCAGAGGTCGGGCAGGTCGCCTCCCCAGACGTCGGGCAGGTCGCCTCCCCAGACCTCGGGCAGGTCGCCTCCCCAGACCTCGGGCAGGTCGCCTCCCCAGACCTCGGGCAGGTCGCCTCCCCAGAGGTCTGGCAGGTCGCCTCCCCAGAGGTCTGGCAGGTCGCCTCCCCAGAGGTCTGGCAGGTCGCCTCCCCAGAGGTCTGGCAGGTCGCCTCCCCAGAGGTCTGGCAGGTCGCCTCCCCAGAGGTCTGGCAGGTCGCCTCCCCAGAGGTCTGGCAGGTCGCCTCCCCAGAGGCCTGGCAGGTCGCCTCCCCAGAGGCCTGGCAGGTCGCCTCCCCAGAGGCCTGGCAGGTCGCCTCCCCAGAGGTCTGGCAGGTCGCCTCCCCAGAGGCCTGGCAGGTCGCCTCCCCAGACCTCGGGCAGGTCGCCTCCCCAGACCTCAGGCAGGTCGCCTCCCCAGACCTCGGGCAGGTCGCCTCCCCAGACCTCGGGCAGGTCGCCTCCCCAGACCTCGGGCAGGTCGCCTCCCCACACCTCTGGCAGGTCGCCTCCCCACACCTCTGGCAGGTCGCCTCCCCACACCTCTGGCAGGTCGCCTCCCCACACCTCTGGCAGGTCGTCTCCCCACACCTCTGGCAGGTCGTCTCCCCACACCTCTGGCAGGTCGTCTCCCCACACCTCTGGCAGGTCGTCTCCCCACACCTCTGGCAGGTCGTCTCCCCACACCTCTGGCAGGTCGTCTCCCCACACCTCTGGCAGGTCGTCTCCCCACACCTCTGGCAGGTCGTCTCCCCACACCTCTGGCAGGTCGCCTCCCCAGACCTCGGGCAGGTCGCCTCCCCAGACCTCGGGCAGGTCGCCTCCCCAGACCTCGGGCAGGTCGCCTCCCCAGACCTCGGGCAGGTCGCCTCCCCAGACCTCTGGCAGGTCGCCTCACCAGACCTCTGGCAGGTCGTCTCACCAGACCTCTGGCAGGTCGTCTCACCAGACCTCTGGCAGGTCGTCTCACCAGACCTCTGGCAGGTCGTCTCACCAGACCTCTGGCAGGTCGTCTCACCAGACCTCTGGCAGGTCGTCTCACCAGACCTCTGGCAGGTCGTCTCACCAGACCTCTGGCAGGTCATCTCACCAGACCTCTGGCAGGTCGTCTCACCAGACCTCTGGCAGGTCGTCTCACCAGACCTCTGGCAGGTCGTCTCACCAGACCTCTCGCAGGTCGTCTCACCAGACCTCTGGCAGGTCGTCTCACCAGACCTCTCGCAGGTCGTCTCACCAGACCTCTCGCAGGTCGTCTCACCAGACCTCTCGCAGGTCGTCTCACCAGACCTCTTCTTTTGTCACTGCTCTTCTTTCTTCACCTGATGGTTCAACCGCTTCAGGCGGCTTGAGCAACCAGTCATTTCTCTTGTGTTGCCATCCTTTTGCCACTGGGCACCAATGCCGTGTACTTTCCTCCCTCCTCCAGGGACTTGCTGCCTTCTCTCCTGGTGGAGAATTTTCCAGTGTCCTTGCTGCTGCAGTGACCACCTATGGCCACTAGGCGTCATTGCAGCTCTCCTTCTCAGGCCCTGGCAGGCTTTCTGCTTTTTTTTTTTTTAAAATATTTTTATTGAGTGTTTTTCCCACAGCAGACAGACAGGAGAGAGATACACGCTGAAATACATTACTGTTACATTATTATTGCATGGTTTATAACAATGATTTCAAATACCACAGGGTATCTAGATCAGATATTACTAATCAAAAATAAAATAATCAAATACAACGAAATAGCAAAGAAGAGAAATAAAAACAGGAGAGGCAGATATATACCCTGCTTAATCCTTAGAGCTCCATCCATTTCGCAATTGGTAACTATAATTTATGCCCATACATTTTCCGCCTTATGCCCTTAAGTTTGTACAGTGATGATTCAAGATGGTATATTGACAATAATTTAGCTTGCCATTTTATAAAGTTTGGTGGTTCCGGGTCAATCCACTGCGATGTAATACAAAATCTATATACAGACATACAGATAAATATAAAGGCTTCTTCTGCAGGTGACCATTTATATAACATTTTCTTTCACACCAAAAATAACTAATTGTGTAGTTAGCTTAACACCAATGCCCAAGCTTTGCGTAATATAAAGCTCGATATCCCCAATAAATTTAGACAGCTTTAGACATAAGAAAAAAACATGGGCAGTATCAGCAGCATATAAAATTATATCGATTGCAAAACTTCCCTCGCCCTGACTTCCATTTTGCTAATTTAGCTGGTGTATGGTATAGATCAAACACCGACATATAATGTTGGCTTTGAAGAGATCCATTTAATAATGCGGCGGTTGCGATCTCCAAGCTTCTATCCAGCTTAACTCTTTCTACACCTAACTTCTCTTGCCATTTCTCTTCGTTTGCCCGAAGATCATCTTCTTCCGTTGCTAGAAGCAATTGATACAAAGGGCCCATTTTGACCCTACCTTTAATTGCTTCAATACACTCTATCTTTTCTAAAAAAAACATGTTTCCTAACAGCTTCTGCTCACAAAAGCTCCGAAGGTGTAGGTGTTTAAAAAAGTCAACACGTTGTAGCTTATACTTCCTCATAAGGTAATCAAAGGAAGCGAAACTATTCCCTTGCAACACATCTCCCAGTTCCCGCACTCCCCGATCTTCCCATCTTAACATCACCTGGTCATTGAAAATTTCAGGAAAGAGAGGGCACTTCTGAAGGGGCGTGTATAATGTTAAGTTGCGGATAATTCCAATTTTTTTCTGGCAGGTCGTCTCACCAGACCTCTTTTACGGTCACTGCTCTCCTTTCTTCACCTGATGGTTCAACCTCTTCAGGCGGCTTGAGCACCTAGTCATTTCTCTTGTGTTGCCATCCTTTTGCCACTGGGCACCAATGCCGTCTACTTTCCTCCCTCCTTCAGGGACTTGCTGCCTTCTCTCCTGGTGGATAATTTTCCAGTGTCCTTGCTGCTGCAGTGACCACCTATGGCCACTAGGCGTCATTGCAGCTCTCCTTCTCAGGCCCTGGCAGCCTTTCTGCTTAAAGTTCCTTCAGTGCTTACTCTCTGAGTATATCGCCCTTTATGATTTTCTCACATGGCAGTCTTGGGTGTGCTAGTTTAGCTTGGGCAGGTACTCTTTCCCCCAATAATAGAGTTGCAGCAGCTGTTCCTGTGCTGTTTTGCATTTCCCTCACGTGGCAGGCCATGCTGCCTCTCTTGACCAGCGATGTACTTGTGTTTACGAAGTGCACTCTTCATGAGGCAAATCCAGTTCTCTCCCCCATTAACTATGTGCCATAGTAGCCATTCGAGTGCTGCCTTTCACTTTAAGTTTCCTTCAGGGTTCGATTGACACCATCATCTGGCTCTTAGTGCTCCACATCCTAGCCATATTAGTCTTGCACACAGCAGACTTCTCTTGGCCCAGTGTTTATTTTTTGTGGTGCCCCTTCTGTGTGTCCTTCCTTCTCCCTTTATCTGCTCTTCCTCTGGAGAGGAACTAGCTGCCTCTCCACTGGCCCTGATTGCAGGGTACAGCAGCAAGTCTATGATAACCATTGTTTTTCTTCCTAACAGCGGTACCTCAAAACGGCCACTATATGGTACTGTTGCTCCTTATTTCCAGTGTGGTCCAGGCTTGTTTTCTAACTAAGAGGCGTCTCGCTGTCTTCTCTCTTCTCTTGGAGGAAGGCTGTTGCTGTGAATTGATGATGCTTTCCTGTTACCACAAATTTGAGATATTTGTTATGTGCTGGGTGAGTAGGGATGTGAAAATATGACTCCTTTAAGTCTTGTGTTGACATAAATTCGCCTTGTTGCAGTTATGTTATGTTAGTAGATTTATAAAGCACTACCCCAGCAATGTGGCGTCGGAGTGCTAGTCCAGAACAAGATTGCAGACGAGAGAAGGGGCTGGATGTTAGGCCGGGGAGCCAAGTCTTCACAGCCTTTCTGAAAGCTAAATGATTCTGGATGTTTCTGAGGGTCACTGGGAGAGCGTTCCAAAGGGCTGACGCATCGCATCGCTCGGAACGAGCGCCCTCCGGCTCCTGCTCTTCTGATACACGCCAGGAAAGTCACGAGAGAACTGGACATAAGTCAAGTAAAAAGCTTGTACTGTAGTTTCCACTTCCTAACAAGTGAGGCCAACAGGCAGGCTGAGCCTAGATGGTCAGGCGGAGACACCGTTCAACATACAACAACTGTTACTTCTTCTTCAGACAATCACACTGGACATTCCCACCTGGCTCGGCTCCCTCTCACACCTTACACCACATATTCCTTTTCCAAGGAGGGTCGCACATCTAGTGGGGACTAGAAACATTGCTCACATTACTAAAGGATAAGTTGATAAGTTGTTTAAGTTCAGCCAGGTTACCCAGTTTATACATGTGCTTTAATATTGTCCTTTAACCATTCAAACTTTAATTGGGGCTAGTTCTCCTGGGCGTGATGAGGTATACATAGATCTTTGAAAAAACTGCCTAGATCTCCTCTGCTACACATAACCTTTCTTACCGATAATTAATAGCTACCAATGATAGTGACCACCCTAAGCACATTCAAACTTCTCTTTTTTAAAATAGAGGGTTTAAACTCACCAATAGGCGACATCGAGTTTAGAGATATCTTCTCAAACAAGATGCTGACATAATCTTCCACCAAGAAAAACATTTACTAGAAAAGACCATCAATGTATGCACCACTCTGAAAACCCTCTAGCTTACCCTTATTAATACTGGGCATCATCACCAACAAAATGGCCAGAGTCACCATCTTATGTAAATCCCACATTGGCAGGAAAAACCTTTCGTTTGTCAGAGACCCTTCTGGTCACTACATAAAATTAACAATCCAAAAGGGGAAAACCCCACTCACAATGTTAAACCTCTATGCATTCAACAGTTCACAGGACTCTTGCAACAGGTCCATTTCGAAACAACAATTCCAAGACACTCAAGGGGACATCAATGATACTGCAGCCAGGAAATAAAATTTAAATAGGGACCCCCCTAAATCAGAATCCCGGTCATTTGATAGCAGAACACCATACCCTGCCTACAAAATCGGAATAAAGGTGGGATCCACCCTAACTCACTTGTTCCAGTTGCAAGTTCTTCTTGACCAAGGAAAGGAGTAGACTGAAGAAGAGCTGTCCTGATCCAGGGCAGGTGCCCATCTGAAAACAGGTCTCCCAGAGGTGCTGAGACATCACCTGAAGGATGCAAAACTCTTAGAGAGGTTTGGCTCAGGTATTATTAGCTGCTAGAAACCTACCAGCCTCCTCAGGTGGTAAGGACTTTGCTTGGGCCAGCAGGAGGAGGGACTATTCAGTGGAAGAAACCCATCCATATTCCTGGAGTGAGAAGCATCCAGAAGAGCAGACTGGTTACCTGGTAGTGAAACTGGCACCGACCGGAGCTGTGAAGTCACCCAGCCTCCCTTTGCCGTTCATGTGGCAGACTGCATGACGTTTCAAAAATCCAAGTATCAACATGCTGACCGGCAGCCCTGTGACATGATCAGTGGGACCTGTTCATCTGCTGCCCAAATAATGCGGAGTCCTGCATGGCCCAACAACACTGCAATATTGGAGGATGTCCACGCTGGCAACAACTGCTGAAGATGTGTGACCATTGGTAAAGTCTCCCATGCTGTTCTTTTCGACCCGCAAGATCGCGTAGGTGGAACAGATGCCAGTAATCCAGCGCATGCTGGTTGAGGGACTGACTTTACATGACAATCGTGAAGGGCTGAACTGTGATCAAGTCACAAGAGACTTGAAGTGGGAGCTTAAAATACTATCTTGGACAAATCAAGTTACTGTGCACACTTGGGAGAATAAAGATTGGCAGCATTAACTTGTGCTCAAGATACATTGCAAAACGACTTACTGGTTGCAAAGCAGACTTTCTGCTTGATCAAGTATATTTGTAAGGTTGCATCTGAATCATTACTTAATGCTTATGTTCTGGTTATGGCTATTAGGC
This sequence comes from Lissotriton vulgaris, assembly GCF_964263255.1. NCBI lineage: Eukaryota > Metazoa > Chordata > Amphibia > Caudata > Salamandridae > Lissotriton > Lissotriton vulgaris. Next base: position 468,349,092 of record NC_141700.1, on the reverse strand, counting down.
ATATATAGTTGCTGTGAGAACGCTAGAACAGAACTAGGACCCTGGAGCGGACTAGGACCTCATAATGTACATTGTAGAATGCTGTTAGCGAACTCCCTATACTGTGTAACATTTCGTTTGTATAATTAAGGTACTTATCTTTTCACTAATACAGGGAATGGGCTGTACAATTAATTATTATATCTGCTGGTTTATTTTCGAGTTCTGAGCATCTACTCCCACCCCCACCTTAAGTCCTAAAGAAGTCTTTCGCTGTTCTCCCAGGCTACCCTGAAAGTCAAGTGCAAAAAGGTGTACTTTTCTCAGTTTGTAGAGCCCAATTAGGAGGGCCACCAAAACACAAAAGGCAAAGGGTTGTAGCCCAGCAGCCTCAGACAGTTGTTAGGTTCCCCTAACAGGATCTGAAAGTGGTATCCTCTGATGAATGCACATGTAATATTCCCCCATATTTCTGCATTAGTACACTGCAATAATCCTGGATTACATAAATCCAAAGGCTAACTAATCCACACAGATAAACAGTAAAAACTATGTGATTAGAACAGATTTCCTCTCATTGATGTGCTATACATACTATTCTATCTCATGAACATTTAAGCTGATCTTGAATGGTGTAACATGATTATTGCATCGTGGTTTTATCCTTGATTTTGCTCTTTTCCTGAAAAGGCAGGAATGAAAACAAGATAAAGCCAGCAAACAGTGATAGATGGCCATTAATCAACAGACAGGCAGAAACAAAAACATGCAGACAAAAAAATAAATGTAAACAGATTTAAACAGAAGAGATGTAGAGGATTGTTGTAAACAAGCACGCACAAAGACATGGAGAGGCATGCAGGCATACACCGGCTAAAAATTAGTTCTAACCGAATGAGAGTGCTGCACTGCCTGAGATAACCAGTGCCCGTAATCCAGTGCATGCTGGTTGAGGGACTGACTTCACAGGATAACCGTGAAGGGCTGCACTGCAATCAAGTAATGAGACTTGAAGTGGGAGCTTAAAATACTATCTTGGATAAAGAAAGTTAACCCTGCATATTTGGGAGAATAAAGATTGTCAGCGTTAACTCGTGCTCAAGAAGTCCCCATTGTCTGTTTGTCAGTCTTAAACACAGAAATTATTGACTACACTAGTCAGTGCTGCGTCATCCTCATCAATCAGAGCATTATTTTAGTGCCAAACTGAGACACAAAGCTAAGTGCTTTGCTCTTCAGGGACATCTTAAGGATTTTGGGGGCCCTGGACCAAACATATTTTTGGGCCCTAATCGTAACAGATTTGAATTTATGATCCAATTTTGCATGGCCTCTTTGGGCTGGTCGCTGACACTACACGGGCAGACTGGTTCAAATTCTAAATATGTCTCCCTCTAACATTTAGGGATTGTGATGTACGGTTTCAATATTGTATTACAGCAGCAGTTCACTAACATTATTGCAAATAATCTCTTCGACCCACTGCCATTTCTTATATGTGAGGTCCTGTTTTGATCTAAATAGATTTTTTAATGGATGTTGGATGGTGTTGAAAAACAAACAACATTTATTTGCAAAATGTCTGTAATAGACTCCCACACATTGGCCATATGAAAATTAGAAAATTAAAGCAAATGAAAATGGTATTGAAAAAAATATATGCGTAAAAATCATTCAAGGTCATCAGGGCATGACCCTGGAACAAAGCCGTAGCTATCAATGAACACCCTGAAAGGCTGGGGCCCTGGACCAGAGCCCACTTTGCCCATGCCGTAAAAACTTCTCTGAATCACTGCTTTCCTGTACTGCTGTTTACATTACGCGTTTTCTTCCAATTAAGGACATGTAGGCAGATATTGTTCATGTGCTCATGCTTGGAAAAATATGCTTTTTAATGTAGACAGAAATTAAGTTAGGCAACCGTTGCGGGTTGGAGAACAGAGATAGTTTTGAGGGAATAACCGATGGATGGTGTGAACTGAAACTGGACTTTGTAATGGTGCAGGGCCCTAGGCCCTCATGCAGCTATACTGATGACACCGACACAGTTAGATACTTGATAGAACTGGCCCAGGGCACATGCGCCTGCCCCTTTTATTATCAGGGTCACATGTCCAGTGACGCCTCTATTGGATGGGTGTGGGATGGAGTGTAAGCCAGCCCTCTGGGAGTGGCTGGTGCTGGCAACAACTAAAACAGTGGCCAGCAGGTCAACACATCTCTCCAAAACGTTATCCAAAAATGGAACAGCGAAGTCCAACCTGTGGGAGAGAATAAAACTAAAAATATGAACTTCCACTGAGTCTGTTATGCTGCTTGTAGAAACAATACAATGGTACAACTGCAGCCAGGATCACCAGTTCTGCTTGGCACAGTTCAGTGTTGCCCTGCGGCTCTGGTCCTCCTTGGACTAACGATTTGGAAGTAGACACCACTGTCTCTCTTTCTGTACTGTCCTCTATGACCGTGCAGGTGGAGTGATGGTGAATCACTTCTCAGTCCTGGTTGTTGTGGCTTTGCAAACATCCCTCTCACTAGGATGGCCCTCTTGCAGGTGTTCCCCCCCTCACAGGATGTCGCGGAGGCCCTCTCCACCAGGCTTCCACTGGACAGGGTGTACTTCGCCGTGTCACTTCGAACACCACCCTTTAAGTGTGTGGAGGAAGCGCTACAAGTCCCACCTTCAAGTCCCTAGCTCCACCTAAAGGGTAGTTGTTTACTCCTCCCAATTAGCACAAGTTCTTCGTTTTCCTGGGACCTGTGGAAGAGCGGCTGTAGACCCGCTCTCACTGGCATGCCTGAGGCCTTTGCCCCTGAGTCGCCATGGTCTGGAGTGGGCATATCCTGTTATTCCGGCCGTCCGAGCAGCGTCACCGCCCAGTCTCCCGTGCAACCCCAAAGGTGGATGTCACAAATGGTCCAGCCTGCTTGCCTCTGCAATCACCAGGTTTTCCGAAGACTCATGGATAGCTAGTTTCTCCAAGTGCCACCAATGTTCTCCAGGGACTGTGCTCCATACCAGACGTTCTTGCACTTGTCACCTTTGCCTTCTGGTGTGCGAGTTGTCTGATCACACACTACTCTCTTCTTTCTTCCTCTTGAGATTTCTTCACGGTGGTGTCATGCCACACAATATCCTCCCTCTTAATCTTTCACTTTGCGATGTGGTCTAGTTTCATCTTCTTGCTCGTCTTCACTGACCAGGCCTCTCCATGTGACATGCACTTCATACACGTCTCCCTGGTCCTATACTACCCCTAGGACAGTGCATTCTCTTCCTTCTGTGTCCAGACCTGTCGTCACAACCTTCTTCCTTTCAATACTCATCCTCGGTATTCATTCTTTGATTCTAGGTCTTCCTTCTCTGATCTCTTCTTTGGTCTACTCCATGGATCTCTCCTCGGTCATTTCCTCTGACCACTTGTTTGGTCACCGTCACTCTGACCTCTACTAAGGTTGCCGTTTCACTGCTCCTCTTCTCAGGTTGCCGTTTTACTGCCCTCTTCTCAGGTTGCCGCTTCACCGACCTCCTCAGGTTGCCGCTTCATCGACCACTTCTCAGGTCGCCGCTTCACCGACCACTTCCCAGGTCGCCGCTTCACCGACCACTTCCCAGGTCGCCGCTTCGCCGACCACTTCCCAGGTCGCCGCTTAACCGACCACTTCCCAGGTCGCCGCTTCACCGACCTCACCGACCACTTCCCAGGTCGCTGCTTCACCGACCACTTCCCAGGTCGCCGCTTCACCGACCTCACCGACCACTTCCCAGGCCGCCACTTCACCGACCACTTCCCACGCCGCCGCTTCACCAACCTCTTCTCAGGTCGCCTCCTCAGACCACTTTTCAGGTCGCCTCCTCAGACCTCTTTTCAGGTCGCCTCCTCAGACCTCTTTTCAGGTCGCCTCCTCAGACCTCTTTTCAGGTCGCCTCCTCAGACCTCTTTTCAGGTCGCCTCCTCAGACCTCTTTTCTGGTCGCCTCCCCAGACATCGGGCAGGTCGCCTCCCCAGACATCGGGCAGGTCGCCTCCCCAGACCTCGGGCAGGTCGCCTCCCCAGACCTCGGGCAGGTCGCCTCCCCAGACCTCGGGCAGGTCGCCTCCCCAGACCTCGGGCAGGTCGCCTCCCCAGACCTCGGGCAGGTCGCCTCCCCACACCTCGGGCAGGTCGCCTCCCCACACCTCGGGCAGGTCGCCTCCCCACACCTCGGGCAGGTCGCCTCCCCACACCTCGGGCAGGTCGTCTCCCCACACCTCGGGCAGGTCGTCTCCCCACACCTCGGGCAGGTCGTCTCCCCACACCTCGGGCAGGTCGTCTCCCCACACCTCGGGCAGGTCGTCTCCCCACACCTCGGGCAGGTCGTCTCACCAGACCTCTCGCGGGTCGTCTCACCAGACCTCTCGCGGGTTGTCTCACCAGACCTCTCGCGGGTCGTCTCACCAGACCTCTCGCGGGTCGTCTCACCAGACCTCTCGCGGGTCGTCTCACCAGACCTCTCGCGGGTCGTCTCACCAGACCTCTCGCGGGTCGTCTCACCAGACCTCTTGCGGGTCGTCTCACCAGACCTCTCGCAGGTCGTCTCACCAGACCTCTCGCAGGTCGTCTCACCAGACCTCTCGCAGGTCGTCTCACCAGACCTCTCGCAGGTCGTCTCACCAGACCGCTCGCAGGTCGTCTCACCAGACCGCTCGCAGGTCGTCTCACCAGACCGCTCGCAGGTCGTCTCACCAGACCGCTCGCAGGTCGTCTCACCAGACCGCTCGCAGGTCGTCTCACCAGACCTCTCGCAGGTCATCTCACCAGACCTCTTCTTCGGTCACTGCTCTTCTTTCTTCACCAGATGGTTCAACCGCTTCAGGCGGCTTGAGCACCCAGTCATTTCTCTTGTGTTGCCATCCTTTTGCCACTGGGCACCAATGCCGTGTACTTTCCTCCCTCCTTCAGGGACTTGCTGCCTTTTCTCCTGGTGGTTAATTTTCCAGTGTCCTTGCTGCTGCAGTGACCACCTATGGCCACTAGGCGTCATTGCAGCTCTCCTTCTCAGGCCCTGGCAGCCTTTCTGCTTAAAGTTCCTTAAGTGCTTACTTGCTGAGTATGTCGCCCTTTATGATTTTCTCACATGACAGTCTTGGGTGTGCTAGTTTAGCTTGGGCAGGTACTCTTTCCCCCAATAATAGAGTTGCAGCAGCTGTTCCTGTGCTGTTGTGCATTTCCCTCATGTGGCAGGCCATGCTGCCTCTCTTGACCAGCGATGTACTAGTGTTTACGAAATGCACTCTTCATGAGGCAAATCCAGTTCTCTCCCCCATTAACTATGTGCCATAGTAGCCATTCCAGTGCTGCCTTTCACTTTAAGTTTCCTTCAGGGTTCGATTGACACCATCATCTGGCTCTTAGTGCTCCACATCCTAGCCATATTAGTCTTGCACACAGCAGACTTCTCTTGGCCCAGTGTGGTGCCCCTTCTGTGTGTCCTTCCTTCTCCCTTTATCTGCTCTTCCTCTGGAGAGGAACTAGCTGCCTCTCCACTGGCCCTGATTGCAGGGTACAGCAGTAAGTTCCCTTTGCTGCAGGCCTGTCTATGATAACCATTGTTTTTTCTTCCTGACAGCGGTACCTCAAAACGGCCACTATATGGTACTGTTGCTCCTTATTTCCAGTGTGGTCCAGGCTTGTTTTCTAACTAAGAGGCGTCTCGCTGTCTTCTCTCTTCTATTGGAGTAAGGCTGGTGCTGTGAATTGATGATGCTTTCCTGTTACCACAAATTTGACATATTTGTTATGTGCTGGGTGAGTAGGGATGTGAAAATATGACTCCTTTAAGTCTTGTGTTGACATAAATTCGCCTTGTTGCAGTTATGTTATGTTAGTAGATTTATAAAGCACTGCCTCAGCAATGTGGCGTCGGAGTGCTAGTCCAGAACAAGATTGCAGACGAGAGAAGGGGCTGGATGTTAGGCCGGGGAGCCAAGTCTTCACAGCCTTTCTGAAAGCTAAATGATTCTGGATGTTTCTGAGGGTCACTGGGAGAGCGTTCCAAAGGGCTGACGCATCGCATCGCTCGGAACGAGCGCCCTCCGGCTCCTGCTCTTCTGATACACGCCAGGAAAGTCACGAGAGAACTGGACATAAGTCAAGTAAAAAGCTGCAGAGCTGCGGAGGAGCTTGCAGCATCAAATTAAGCCTTCCTCTGTCAACCATATTTGAGAGCAGCTATTGTAAAATACTCTTTCAAGAATATCTTAGCAGTTAGGCTCCTAATAACACCCCCAAGGGAATACAGGGCACACTGAAAGAACTGGGCTCAGGGACAGTAGCAATGTAGGCTGTGTCAATACCATGCCGAATCGGTTGCCCACATTGTATGCAGCTGTGTTAGTTTAACACAGAGACAAAGGTACTTAGGGCAATCTTTGTGCCGCACAGGACAAGAACATGTAAGGAGGTTCTATCACTCATCTATACCTCAGTGACTCCAAACAGGGGTGGATCTAGGCTCATGGCGGCCCTGGGCAGCAAGTGTAGGTAGGGGGCCCGGGCGGGGCCGCCAGGGCGGAGCCCGGAGGCCAGTGAAGAGGGGGGGGGGGGGGGGGGGGGGGGGGGGGGTGGGGGGGGGGGGGGGTGGGGGGGGGGGGGGGGGGTGTCAGGGTGTTTGGAAGTGGAACAGAGCCGGAGGCCGCCAAATTCCTGCCCAGGGGCCGCCACGCAAATATGTATCCATCCTCAGAGGATTATTATATTATGGATATGTATTGGCGTGGTGGCCCCTGGGGTTTGGTGGCCCTGTGCAGGTGCACAGCTTGCACATGCCTAAGGCCGCCCCTGCTCCAAAGGAACTAACACAGTTTGGCCAATTACACGCAGAAAACCGGCAGGCTTCTACGAGATGTTGGACAAAAAACGAGGACTGCCCGTCAAGGGACAACTACTATTTCTTAAATATTTTAAGGTGTTCTTTATTTGTATCTACAGAGGTACAGCTTTATTTAGTTTAAACTTAATCAACTTACATAGGTGCAGTCTGGTCCAGCTAACATCACATAAACAGATGAAACACAAGACTAGTTTACTGCACCTCAAACTCAGCACAATACAAGGTCACTCGCTCTCATGTAGTACAACATGGACTGAACATACAAATAAAATCCAGGCTATTAGTATAGGGTTTCACACCCACAGCTTTTTCAACTGCTCATTTGCACAAGTTTTTATCTCAATCCAGCTAAGTTTGCAAATGCCGCTCTGGCATTATCTTACACAACACTTGGCTAGAATAAATAATGAGATTTGTATTTGTACAGATTTTTACATTTCATTTACCTATATTCGCACGACTTTCGCTCTGTATCAGGTATTTAAGGACCTAATCGTCTAAATAAAGTAAATACCTGACAAGATTAAAAAAGCCACTGTAAGAATCATCACAACATTCATTGCTTCTCCTTCCTGGGGAGCCAAAGTCGAGTGGAGGCAGGGTGGTCTGTGATTCCCTAATATGTTGATGTCCCCCAAGTAACAAAGCAGTTCATTCAAGGAGCCTCGGAGATCCATGGCGATGGGTTCTTTGCGACTCAGGGTAAGAGTCTCATTTCTTTGCATCATTCACCTTCTCCTGGTCCGCTAATGATCGATGACAAAATGTTGTCTAGCGTCTTCTCTAAAACATTTGTAATCAAAACCCTCATCATTTTTCTATGGGTGGCTCCCAGTATAACAGCAATATAGGGACCTCTATGATCACAAATTGACTTTGAAACATAGCAAACTGTTGTGTACACGTTCTTTGCTACACTATGGATAAGCTACGCATGGTTGTAAAGGTAAAACATTTCCGTGGGCCTTGGTGGTGGCTGACGTGCTTTAAGAGGGATGTGCATAACAGTTACTGTTACAGTTCAAACCTCTCTAAAGTATGTGTGAAGACTGCAAAAGTGTGATAATTGTCCTTTCAAACATTGGTTTAGATTGTTGGCAGCTGGTGCCAATGTCTGCGTTGTAAGAACCAGGGCTGGGCTATTCCTTCTTAGCCCTTTTGCTGACAATATCGGAGAAACGCAAAAAAAGAACCACTCCGTAAAAACCAGCAAAAACTTGACAAAAGCTGGTTTCTCGAACAGTTATTTGGAGTTATATCTAAAGAAATGTAACTGCCTCTCACTTCCAGCCGATACATCTCAGTACCTGCCAGTTTCATCCTCGCATTATCCGGAAGCTCTGGAAGCACAAGCTCATTGCCCTAATCTTGGTCTTGATAAATGGTCCTTCGATCCCTAAAGCCACAATGCTACAACTTTCCTTACCCCCCACCCACCCCTTTAGGGCCCATTGGCAAAGTGTGTGTGTGTGGGGGGGGGGGGGGGGGGGGGTGCCTACAGCTAGGGCCTAGGAGGGATCAGGATAATTTCGGCCTCATTGAATCAGGTTCAGATCGGCTCAGGATGAACAACTAGAGTGCCTTTATAGAGTTGATACGTGCTAAGTTCACCTCTGACTTAAAAAATAGTCTTTGCTCTATCTAAGACCGTTTAGGGGCGACTGACGTTCATTTGGCTAAATAAGGGGTCAGTAGAGCTGCTGCTGTGGCCAATCCACAGATTACTTGGAACCAGGTACCCGTGACAGCATCTCATCAGCCCTCCTCCTCCAATGAGGTGGGAAATGGGCGAGGGTCACAGGGTGTATGACCTTAAATTGGGTTCTCTGGCCAGTCCCCTCGGGTCAATGGAGGGGGTGACACAATGCAAGGGCTACAGGTCATAACAGCCAGAGGTACTTTCCCTGTGAATCACTTCTCTCCTGCCGCTTGTCCAAATGTAATCATCCTGTCTAATATCTCACACCTAGCCCCTCATGTATCAAAAACACTGGAGCAGTTAAGAAATAATGTCACCAACTGGGTACACAGTAATGTAAGAACGACCAACGCCCATTTCTTCAAAGTCATCCTGAGGGCACGAAATGTCATGTGGGTTGGCTTATTGACCAAGAGTTCAGGAGGATTTGCATAATTGTGAACTTTAGGCACCCCCAGAATGGTGAATTTCTTATACATCACTCTTACTTGGAGTCCAATTATCCAGGCTCAGTGAATCTATCGCCATTGGGCTTTTTTATAGGCACTTGAACACAGAAACATAGAGACTCCCTCCAGTTGCACGTCCCATTTCCCCTTCTTCACATTTTTCTACCACCAAACGCTTCTCTGTACTTTCCAACTTATCTGAGATTGACTGAATCCCAAATATTAATTCTGGGGGCGTGGCTGGCAGCCGAGGGAGATGGCTGCTGCCTGAAAGAGCTCTCGCTTATCCACGTATATTTAGTCGCCCCACAGCCGTCAAAACCCGTGTGCGCAGCGTGGAAAGCTGGGAACTGTGTCCTGGTGCCCCTCGCTGCATCGTGTGTCCTGGTGGAGCCCCTAATGTAGCGGTGGGCTGACTGTGGTGAGACCTGGTCCCGGAGCGCCGGAGAAAGCAAATGGCGGCTCCGGCCCGGGACTTCTAACTGCGGCACCTGACTCAAGTGAGGGGGAGAAGGGCCGGCGGAGGCGGCATTGAGACACCCCTCGCGGTGTGACGCTGATTATGCTGTGGCGCTGGGAACTGCCAAAATCGAGGCCCCAGCTTTTGGGCCTGCACGGAGCACTAGGGGAGACCAGGAGGAAGGTCGCGCTGGCGCAAGGCAAGGCCTTATCCACGACCGGGCCTGCGGGGCGGGGACTCTGCATTTGGCCCCCCACCCCTCCTGAGGAGGTCCTGCACTGAGGATCAGGAGTGGCACTCCAGACCCCCCCCCCCCATCTTGGGCTGGTGATCGCTGCGCTGAAAGGGCCCATTAAGATGCCTTGGGCCTAACTGCTTTGGAGCCTGAGGAGGTGTCCCCCGGGAAGCAGATGTATGGCCCACATGGGAGTGACAGCAGCAACCCCATCTGGTTTTAAAATCCCTGAATATGGAGGTGTGAATCCAAGAGAGCAGCCCACTTGGAATAAATGCAATCTGATAAAAGGCCCATTGAGGTAATTTTGGAATTTGGTACCCACCTTTAACAGCGGATAGATCTATGGACAATTGTGTACATATGGAGTGGAGGCTTCTGGGTGCAAACAACCGGCCTAACTGTCCAGCTGGGGACCAATGTGGGGCCCGTAACAGAAGATCCCGGAGCTGTACTGCGTCGTCAGCCGACCCTTTCCTGGGACTCTAGGGGAGAGCAGCAATTGGTGAGTCTCCCAGATGGGCCTAGCTGAGAGTGTTTCCTGAAGGGACTGTGGACTGCTGAGTTTATTGCATGAACCCTGCTGGATGACCAACGGCGACGCGCTCTGTGATTTGAAGGGCTTACTCTAGGGACATTAGGAGTGAGTGAAGGGCGACTGGACCACGCACGGAATGGTGGTAGACCTGGGCGGTATAAGTTAACGTGGTTTGCTCTATACATCCGGCTGTGCAGGTTTTGGGGCCTCTACAAAAATAGCAGCAGGAGGCAGGGGATCGAAGGCCAACGCCCAGAGGCAACTAGCGAAATTTGCTTGGGCTAAAGGAGGTGAAAAGGGCGACTTACCGAGATCGGACAATCAGGGGCTGGGGGTGGTCCAGGCGCCGGGAACGGAGCCGACTCTACATGCGGTCATGGCAGCGATAGGTGGAATACATGCCTCAGTGGACTCAGTTACAGTGGAGGTCTCGCTGCTTAGAGCCTACTTCAGGAAAATTAATGAAAAGGTGAAGGAGTTGAAAATTGGCTGACACCTCAGAGCTCCAAAGCCAGATGCTGGAGATGCCAGAAACCGGTCCTCGGAAGCTTGTTTTCGGTTTTCTACCGCTTTTGTACCGCTTTTGGCCGCCATAAGTGTGGCAGGGTATGCTCAGACTCGAGTCCCTTGCTCACTTTGCCACTGGATACAAGCAAGCCGGGCTGAAGACGGCTGGAATGCCAGAAACCGGTCCTCGGAAGCTGGTTTCCGGTTCAAGGGAAGACATGGCTTGGCCGTTCGGGCTGGACTGTTCCCATGAGGCACAGGGTCAGACTGATTTGCATATAGCCATGTCTGAACTGGGGTGGCAGAGTGGGCTAAAGAACGGTGATGGATCAAACCCAGATCTTTTGACTGGGTGTGAGTGTTTGATTGATTCAGATGCTCCGTCCATCACCACCCCCTTTTGTACCGGAGATGCAGAAAAAGCAGGAAAGGATGTTGCAACAACTGAATGGTTATGAAGGGAGGGCCCGCCGCAACAACGTTCGAATCTTAGGAGTTCCGGAACGGACGGAAGGGCAAGCCGCGGACCTGTATGTAGAGGAATTAATTACGAAACATCTGAAGCCTAAGATGCTGTCTAGTTATTTCTCTATTGAAAGAGCTCACAGGGGTCCAGGTGCGCCTCCGAGGCCACTGATTGGCAGAGTGTCCAACTATCGCGACAGACATAATTTTGCAAACCTCCAGATCCGGCCCCCGCTGAAAATAGACAACTACGAGGTGACGTTCTTTCCTGACTTCACAGGCAAGGTCCAGGCGCAGAGGAGGAGTTTTTAAGAGGTAAAAAAGGAACTGAGAGCCCGAGAGGTGAAATATGCGATGTTCTTCCCAGCGTGGCTGAGAGTGGAATTGGAAAGGAAATCGCAGTTTTTCAACTCGCCGGAGGCAGTATGGGACTGGATGGAGGGTTGGAGCACTGTGGGAAACCGGAGAAGGAACCGCCCTGACAGACCTGGGATGCAAAAAGACACTCGATCAGAGACGGCAGCTACGTGGTAAACAATGGAGTCGAGCAGGCTGGAAGAACAGGACTAATTTGATTCTGTGTTCTACTGTGGGACCTGACTGCACAAATACGCAAAGTAGGGGGTCTATGAGGGGGAGGGACTTTGATTTATTGAACTAAGAATGTTCTTTGTTTTTGCACTCGGGGTAAATGATGTGAACCATCTGTTGACTATATTGATGTGATATGATGTTTCCTAATCTTAAATATTGCAATGACGGCTGTGTATATACATAAGAGTTTACTGTATCCGTGGGTGGGGGGCTTAGTTCCCTCTGCATTTCTAGCATGTTCGGGGGGTGAGAGGCACTCTGCCATGTTTTGTGGTGGGTAGTTCTAAATCCACAGGCAGGGTGGGGCTAGGGAGATAGGGGGGTGAGGGGGGGTTGGGGGGGATTGTTGTTGTTGCCACAGTATTGATCAACGAGAATGCTTCTTTGTCAAGGGTCTGACACACAGTTTTCACTGTAAATCTAACGAGATATATGGTTTTATTTTTTATGGTTCGTTTCTAAATGACAGACTGATAACTGGTGCTGACCCCGTTCTCTGCAAGGATGCTCAAGATACTGTTGACCATGTTTCCGATCTGTACTACGATGTTCATCTCATTATTCGATGGTGGTTGACCGTGATTCAGTGCTCTCTGTCCTCACCTGGAATGTTAATGGGCTGGGGATAAAATAAAGAGAGGGATAGTTCAACAATACCTAAAACGACAATCCCCGGACCTAGTTCTCTTGCAGGAAACCCACTTGCTTGGTAACAAAACTAAGGCCCTAAACAGATGGGGGTATAAGCTCCTTGTACACGCCGACTACACTACTGGCTCCAGGGGTACATGTATTCTAGTTAAGAGGAATGTTCCCTTGATAGTTTTTAATACATGGGCGGATCCTGCTGGGCGATTCACAGTTGTTGAGCCTCAGTGGGAGGGGAGAGCCCTAAATATAGTCTCAGTCTATTTGCTGCCAGCGTTGGGTAAGGCGGCCTTAGTAGAGCTGGGCCGGGTGCCAACGGATCTTCCAGATGGGTTCTTACTAATGGGGGGGGGGGGGGATTATAATATGACAATGAACGACTTAACAGATAGAGACCCCAAAAGACAAGGTATGAGGCCAAACGAGCTTATGGCAGACTTCACCACAGCACTGGGTCTTTTAGATGTAGGACGAGAGTTGCAAGGCGTTCCTATAGACTTTACTTACTTCTCTAGTGTACATGGCAGTCTCTCCCGGATTTATTACTTTCTAATGTATGCAGCCTCAGTGGGTAACTTCAGGCGGCCCAGGACATATACTCGAGGCCTATCGGATCATTACCCAGTGGGAATAGACTTTACACATGGTGACCGACAGCAGAGTCGCACCATAGTCATTAATCCATGGCTGCTCAAAATCCCAGATATCAGAGAGGAACTTGGTGTGCAGACTGGATATTTTCTAGAAAAAAATCTGGGATCTGTAGCGTCAGCACAGACGATCTGGGAAGCTTATAAAGTGGTTATGAAGGGATATGCCCTATCGCTGAAAGTGCAATGCATTGCAAAATGGCGTGAGATTTTGACACAGCTGGAGGAAGCACTTCGAAAACTTAAGGCGGAATATGCACTTCATCCTTCGGATGAGAAACTGCATAGCCTGACGCTCAAGAAGGAAGAGTACAAACTGAAAGCCCGAGAACATATGTTGGCTAAACAGACAGCTACCCATCATAGGTTATATGAGCTTGGAGACAGGGCAGGGAAGACGCTAGCATGGCTGGAGAGGAAGGAGCAGGGTTCAAGGTGGGTGCCCAGATTGCAGACGCCTAATGGAGAAGTTATATCTCGTCCGGATGAAATAGCAGAGGCATTTGCTGACTACTTCGAAAAAGTATATTCGCCTTCGGCCATATACACCGCGGAAGAGTCGCATCAACCTTTGGCGGAATGTGACGTGCCGACCCTCTCGGACGAGGACAGGGAGTTCCTAGAAGTGGATTTCTCTGATGAGGAAATCCGGAGGGCCATTGGCCAAATTAAATCTGGTATGGCGATGGGGCCTAATGGTACCTCGGTGGAGCTTCTATAGGTAGTGGCCTCTCAGGTGGTCCCACATTTGAGGGGAATGTATCAGGAGAGCTGGGAAATGGGAACCCTAACCCCAGATCAACGGCTGGCAAGCATTGTCGTTATATATTAGGCTGGTAAACCGGTGGAAGTTTGCTGTTCCTACAGACCGATTTCTATAATTAATGTAGAGGCGAACGTTCTGGCGAAAGTGCTTGCTACACGATTAGGGAAAGTGAAATCCTCCCTGGTGCACCTGGACCAGTCACTTTATGCCAGGACGGAATATAGCTCTTCATATCGGCCGGCTTCACAACGTGCTGGCTCGACAGAACTACCTAGAAGAGGACGCAGTCATACTATCCTTTGACGCTTCCATGGCGTATGACTCAACTGACTGGTCATATATGTTTGAGGTCTTGGAGAAAGCAGGATTAGGCCCTAAATTTATGCGGTGGGTGCGGCTACTTTATACGGACATATCTGGGAAAGTCTGAGTGGACAACTACACATCCAGACAGTTCTCTCTCCGCAGAGGCACCAGACAGGGTTGCCCTCTGTCACCATTGTTGTTTACGCTTATGCTGGAGCCATTGGCGGCGGGGATACGGCGGGATGTTATGGCCAAGGGTCTGCGGTGGTCCCATGATTGGGAAGATAGAATATCACTCTACGCAGATGATATAGTGTTATACCTTGCGAACCCTTACAGGTCCATTCATATGGTCCTTAACATTTTTACTAATTTGGGAAAGTATTCAGGGTACGCTATTAATTGGGGCAAGTCAGTATTTTATATGCTTCATGGACAGACCCCACTTCTTCCAAAAGACTGTGCCCTGATGGTTGCGGAGGAAGGTTTTAAATCTTTGTCACACTATATCCGGCCCTTGATGAAGGGTTAAAATCACGCTCTACCATCTGAGCACCAAAAAGAGCCAACCTTGTATCTGTCTGGATAGTGAAAGTGCCACATATGGCCCTACCAGAACAAACCTGAAAAATGCTTAAAAACCCTCTATTTTTGCTAAGCTTGAACAGCAAAGTAAATCCCACCAATCCCCTGAATCCTGGGGTTATAGACCTAAGGCAAAGGCCAAAAAGACATATCTTAAGATAACGAAATGCACCAGGCCCACACTGATGTAAACATGCATTTCTGGTGCATTGAAAAACAACGAAAACAGTAATTTTCCAACGCCCTCTCACACGTACACAAGGCCCAGCTAGTGCAGGTTGACACATCTTAGGAAATTGAGACATCGGGACTTTCCACTGAAACATTATTTTGAAACATTGCTTGCACGAAGTAAAAGCCGCAACCTCTCGCAATAGCAGTACCTATCGTAAGTTCCGCTCGCACATATATTTTTAGAAATGTACAGGACAAGAAGTCTTTGTTTATGTTCTGTGGTCAAGCATGGCCAACCAACCATTGGGACACCTGACTGCCCCCACTGTCCTAGGACAATGCGGTCTAGCCACCTGCGGCAGAATACGTCAGGACAGTGTTAGTTCTGTGATTTTAGGTATAAAAGATCCACCATCACAATTACAAGGCAGAACTTTACAAGCTGACTTTTGGCTGGTTCTCCAGTCGACTGAACTATCTGATTTGGGACTGCCTGAGCCTACTCTACCAGGTGATGCCTTCCTGAACGAGATAGCTTTTCAATCTTCTTAATAATCTTAGCTAGCCATATGCTTTTTCATCCATACCCAACTCCTTGCATTATAGATATCATTTAAGCATAAGATCCTAGAGGGCCCTTCCTCCCTAGATAAGTGCTTCAAGGCACTAGGCCTGATAGAAATGTTCTTTATTATAACTCAGCTGAAAATGCATTTGTGCCTTCTTATGCCTTTTTAATCTTAGCCTCTGTTATTTTACTCTTGCTAGAATACTCAGACCTGTGAGAAGCTACTCCACAGAAAGTTGTGTGTAAACATAGTATTCTCTTGGGCAGGATTCAATGCCTTCTTACAGCCTCTAGCCTACACCAGAAGCTGTATTTGACTAAATTGTTACTTTTGTATACTTTGCAGCTTCTTTATAAACACTTGATATCGTGCATAGATTCTGGCAGAGTGAGGCCAGGCTTTATTGAAGAGTGTTCTTTAGCAATACGCCTCATTGATATACATGTGTTTGAATAATAAAACGTGCCACTCCAACTTGATAAGTCGACTGTTCACATTGTTTCTTCTTCCTCAGTGTGTTAATGAAGCGATTCTCCTCACCACGTTGAGTGTGGCCACACCTTAGGAGGCTAGGCTCGACGGGGCCTGTTACCCTCCCTCTGTCAAATGGCGACCACGAAATAGATCCTGCCAAGATTCTGCCGCCATTGGGTCTGGAGTGCAACAGTGGATTGTGCCACGGGGTCCGGTCTCCTCTACTGACCAGGGGGTAAGCAAGGATATTTTTGTTTTCCCTTGAGTTGCCCTTGTGGTCTGATTGGAGGGGGCAGGTTCACTGGGGCCTCTCTGCTGCCTCTTGCCCTGCTGTCGGTATCCTGTCTGGCCAGGAGTAGTACCCTCTAGCTATATCTCTCTCTTTGTGTGGTCACAATTTGTCGTTTTTTTCGCAGATGCCACTTGCATTTTAAAATATCCGTTTCTCGCATGTGGTTTACTGTTTCCTGTGGTTTCAAAAATGGGCCTTCACATGCCGTGACTTTGTGGCTTTCTCCTGTTGTGCTTTACCCCTGCCGGTTCTGAAGCCTGGAAGGGATTGAGAGATTTTGTGGTGTATTCCTACGGTCATATATTTATGCTCCCTCAGCATAAGTGTTACTGCATGGAGTCGGTTTGGGTTCCCGACTACATCTAGGTTTGGGTCGTGGAGGTTTTAGTCCACGACCAGGTCTAGATTTATACTTCCTCGGCAGTTCAACTTCTGCAAGGGTTCCAGGGTTTTAATTCCTGGATGGATACTACGAGATTTGCCTGTGTTGAAATGTGATGTTCTTCTGTAGTGTTTCATTTTTGCATTTAACACCAGTGGTGTGTCTCTTCTGTTACGTAGTGCTACTTGCATTTCTCTGTCTTACATCCTGGTTTCCCTTGCATTTCATATTATATAACATTGTCATTTACTCTTGTTCTTATGCTGTGGTATACTCTTTTCTCTATGGTGTGGTATATTCGAATGTCCTTCATTGGTTTTCACATGATTTAAAAGTGCACTTTCATTTCACATTTTTGTTTACGCTGTTTTTTACTCTTCAGAGCCTCTAGCCCCTGCTAATTCATTTATGAGGGCTGCCTTTCCGCCCTTCACTGCTCCCCTTCCTTCTCCTCCTGATTTATTTCTCCAGGGATTAGGTATTGTTTTGCAAGGAGTGGGTATTATGGTTTCACTTACGTTTTACATTGTCAGAAGGCAGCCCCGACTGCCTTTGACATTTCTACCTCTGCGCACTCAGAAAGAGGAAGTGCCTTGTTCTCTCTGTGGCACACAGCGTGCCAGCATCCTGCATTTCATCCCACGGCACTTCACATCTCTCTCTTCTACGGACAATCTGCAGCGCCTGCCTCACGCGCCCACCACCCCCTGACCCCCACCCCCTACCTACACTCCTTCGCTACTTCTTCATCCCTCCCGACTCTCTCTCTCTCCCTCTCTTTTCACCACCCCCCACCTCTCCACTCTGCAACAGCACACTGCCTCACCACTTACTTCCCTATTTCACGGCTCTTCACACGGCCTGTCTTATCCGCTCCTTCACACACTGAATATACATTCTTTTTCTTTCCTTTTCTCACATATCACGTCCCTTCTTTCTCTCTCTCCCTCTCTTTCTCAACAGCTCTCTCCCTCCCCCACCCCCCCTTTCTTTTCATCAATGCACCCTTTTTTACTTGGCCACTATTTATTGTTACATCTGTATCTGGTTTTAAAAATGCATTTTTCGCGGTTTTGTCTCCTGTCGTGTGTTTATCTGTCATGCTTCATGTTATCAGTCTCATTGCTTGTGCTTTACTCATAACATTGCTTGTGCCTTTGATAGCATCTGCACCATTGTCCACCCCTTGCACCACCCCCTTCTTTCCAGCCTCCCAGTGTCTGGGTTGCATACTCACTGACAGTACCTTCAGTGCCCCCTTGCTAGGTAGGATCGCCTCCGATTTATAAACTGACAACTTATTGCCTCGCCCTCTCCCAATTCAAATAGATTCTTTTGCCAGTCATTTGCTCGTGCAATTGATTGTCAAAAGAGGAGGGGATATATATATATATATATATATATATCTTGTCCTACCTCCTTGACTCCTTCTTTCTGCCCTCCCACACCTTCATGCTCTACCTCCCCTTATACCAGTGATGTCCAACGCTCCACCACGCATCATCCATTGTAATATCCAGTTTGTTAACGGGATTCCCGAGGCGATTCATAATACCACCTCTAACCACATAGCCATCCTTGACGTCGAGAGGCACGACATACTGGCCGCCACCTGGTGTGGTACTGCAGATTTGGACCCCGCTGTTTTACAGATAACGAGGTCCAACACTCGCGTCATAAAACATCGTCGTACCATGACGAATTTGGTATCTACGAACCGGTAATGATCAGGACATTATCCCTATGTATTTGCGTCACGATTGAGTGATGCTAACACCCCTAAATCTTAGTTTCCGTCCCGAACCCTCGAACTCCATTTTGTAAACGGCATCCATCTTAGGGCTTGCCCTCATATAAGTCAATTGATTAAAGCCGATCTAAAGCACACGTTCTCTGTAGCTGACTTCCCCATGACCTGGCCGAAGCTGCCTCCACTGCCTCCAGCCAAGCCTGCTCGGGCAGCTCCTCGCCCAGTGGCCGAGCAAGATATCATCAAGGCACAACATGTCATAAACCATTCACCACATACAGACTATGTTTTCCATACACACACACACCTGTCCATGATTCTTGTTTATGACCCGTTTTATGATGGGAGGGTGCTCGACCTTATTGGCATTTCGTCGATATCTGATGGGAGTTCTGGATTTGGCGGGGTAATCCATCACCAACCGGACATCTGAAATATGTGCTGACCAGCATGACTTCGCTCTTTGTATGGTTACGAAAATATGTGTATAGCCATATCATAAACTCAAGAATTCTTGCCTACAGCTATTATTTATGTATATAAGGAGAAGGCTGGTTCTGTAAAAACGAACCGTCTCCTGAGAACTTACGGCCCGTGTTGTCGTACTTCTAGGACGCATGTTACTTGGTTGCAGCCAATAAAACTCGATCATTGATTTCACCTAGAAGACTCTGTGTTTCTGTAAGTCCAGAACAGGGAGAACCTAGAGGTCTTCGGGTGTGATCCCCTGGCACCACCGGGTCTCTAAAAACCCGGCACCTCAGTTGGCGCCCAACTCGAGGCGATATCAAGCGGTGACGGTCCAAGCCAGATGTTCGTGAGGAGCTTCGTGTGAAAATTCCGGAGGACGGCCAGCCACTTCAGCGACCCCTGCATGTCGACGTGGTTCCGAAGGTCTTTGCTGCAAGGTTCCCTGCGTCCCGACGGCTACGAAGGACTGCTGCCCTGACTATCGCCCTGTTTTGGACCCAGTGATCCTTGGTAGAGCGAAACGATAGACGAGTCTTCTAGTGACGTCACCGATCTTCAATATTCAGTTAAGTATAAGCGGAGCGTCTCCCAGTTCTTAGTCTAGTCCTTAGTTTGGTTCTTAGCTTTGGTATCCTAGAGATACGATTTGTATTGGTTCTTGGTTCTTAGTTTGATATCCCAGCGATAGGGTTTTTGTATTGGTACTTGCAAGCACCACAACCGAGGGGTTTGTGTATTCACGACAATATCGTAATTAAATAGTCCCTTGAAGTTTGAAGCTAGACTAGTGAGCGAAGATGCCTGGTCTCAGCAGACTTGGAAACTTGTTTCGTCTTGGTTGTAGTAAGGACTCCAGATTAGAGGATTCGTGTCCGGTTCCTCCGATCGGGACTCCAACATATGAGTTATATATAAAACATGGAGTAGGTCCTATCACGTATAACGAGGTATGGATAAAATACACCCGCAAGGATGGTGTTTTAAAATGGCCCCAACATGGTAGTTTTGACTCAGAAATATTAGACCTCGAGGTCAAATTGTTCAAGAAGAAAGCCCGGCCGGCGATGTTTGACTCTTTTCGCTTATGGCGCAAAGAAGCCAAACAGAAAGAAATAAAATTAGCAAAAAAAAATAAAAGAGGCATGTCGATGGTACAAGCCGCCATCGCATACAGGGATAACGAGGAAGAGCAGGAAAGTGAACAAATGCTCAGAAGCAAGAAACTAGCAATAGATAAATGCTACCCGGTGTTACCACATGGGGGACAAGACTCAAAGGGAACAACTGAGAAAGATCCATTAATGTCTCATTTATTGAACTCACCACCCCCATACACATCGAGTATTGTTGGACCCCCGAGACGTATTGTTATACCACGCCCTAGCGCACGAAAAGCAGCTCTTGCACAAGCACCAGCTCCTCTTCAGCTGGTTCCTACTTCTCCGGCGCAGCCCTCTCAAGGGCCGCCGCCTTTGCTACATACTCCTTCTACTTCCATGACTTTGCCTACTGCTCCAACTATCCACTATGATACTACGTCTGCTACTGCCTCAACTTCCTCTGCTGTTGCCTCGACTTCCTCTTTACATCAGCCTGTCTTTTCTGGCGCATCTGCCTCGCCGCAAGCTTCTCCTTCTGTCAGACAGAGAGTGACAAGTACTGTCACTGGTCTATTCTCGCCTTTCTTTGGGTCGCCTAAAACGACCCCTAAACCAGAACGTATACAGTTGCGTAGTCAACTACCCGACTACGAGGAAAGAGAAGTACTGAATGAGTTAGCACGCACATGGGTTACTAATACTGTAAGGTATGATCTTCAGTCTGTGATGGAAGTTTTCCGTCAGTGGGATCCAGCCACTCAAAGATACGTATTTGAGGAAATGTGTGTATACCTCTGAGAAGACGTACGAGACAATGACCCAAAACGCAGAATGCAGGAACTAGCCCGCATGCGATTCAAATTTTATGAAGGCATGATTATAGGCGCAGACGTTGAGAAAGCAATGGATTTGCTGTTATCTTATAGGAGCACAGGAAACCGCTCTAGATCGTTCGATGAGGACGATGTGTCTGGTAGGAAAAGGGCACGACAGTACCCCATGAGAGAGGTTCCCCCGGTATGGAGGGAAGGCGATGCGAACGCGCAACCGCCTGTTCCACCGCATTTCCAGCGTGTATGGGTACATGTCCCCTGGAAAAGATCCGAAGTGTTAGCACTCAAACAGACACTACCTGATCCCCGTAAAAACCCAGCAGGATATTACAAAGAGTTGTCACAGACTGCCAGCTCATGTATAATGAATTTAGCAGATATTGACATGTTGTTTGGGAATGTTGTTCCGCATCCTTTATGGAGTAAAATCCGTCATGCAGATCATGATCAAGAACTAGGTGATTCATGGGCTAATATTACCGCTACTGACGCTAGACAAGTCGGTGGTTCTAAACCCGAGCCTTTGATAGCAGACCTTCCCGGTAGGATTATCGCGTACATGAAAACGTTAATGCCTGAGTTACGCGTAAATTGGGACAAGCTATCCGCATGCAAACAGAAGAAAGATGAGAATGTGTCCGACTTTTTCACGAGATTTGAGGAGACTTTCACTGATCATAGTGGTCAGGACATGGCTACCGAGGGTGGTCAAAGATTGTTTGTAGACAAATTTGTACATAATCTGCTCCCTGAACTATGCAATAAATTGAAAGATTCAGAGAGTGCTTGGGCT
This sequence comes from Lissotriton vulgaris, assembly GCF_964263255.1. Classification (NCBI taxonomy): domain Eukaryota; kingdom Metazoa; phylum Chordata; class Amphibia; order Caudata; family Salamandridae; genus Lissotriton; species Lissotriton vulgaris. The sequence continues at coordinate 468,327,500 of NC_141700.1, read as the reverse complement.
GTCTCCACGTCAGCACAGATTTTAGCCACAGCCCAGTACTATGAAAATAGACGCAAAGACGAGCTAGATAAGTCTGAGAAAAAGAATAAAGAACTGAAGACTAAAGTTCTTCTCCAACAAGCGTATCCGCCTTGCACTCCTAGTCAGCCCAATTATCAGCAACCACAGCAGTATTCGAGAAACGCACAAGGAAACGAGTTTTCTCACCAGCGTTCTCCGTATGGCCCGAATCAATGTGCATATTGCAAAGAAGAGGGCCATTTCAAAAGTAATTGCCAAGCTCTTGCACGACGTTTAAACGGTGCTTCTGGCGCAAGAGGTAGAGGTGTTCAACAGGCTCCTAGAGGTAGGGGCCGTGGAAACTTCCCCCAGAACACCAATTCCTTCCCGCCTCAGAATTCTATGAATAGCTTTGACCAACAGAATAATGCGTCCTCCAGGTCAGCTCAGTACTATGCTGATGACTATTACGCAGAAAACGAGAATGAGGGTAATAATTGCTAGGACAGCCATGGACAAAGAGAGGGAGTTGTTTCAATTCCAGTAGATCAGAATGGACCTTACGTCGAGGTGATCACATCCGGAGTATCGGAGCCATTTCTGCTGGATACTGGTGCTACAAAAAGTTCGATTATGCACTCAAAACTTCCTGGCGCACCTTTGTCCGGCGAAATGAACGTTTCAGTAGGTTTTTCTGGCGCCCCTGTTAGAAACCCGATCTCCAATCCCATGCCCCTTTCTGTTGTCCCATGCGAATTAGAAGCACCCCTCATTCTTACAACAGGTTGTGGCGAAAATTTGTTAGGTTTGGATTTTCTGAAGAGATTGTATGCGACTTTATACTGTTCTCCTTCGGGAGTACAACTTACGCTTGGTAAGAAAGTGATTTCCCCGATGTATTTGTCAAGAGAAAGAATTCCGACTGAATTGTCATCTCTTCCAGATGTACTTTGGGCGAATGGTTCTAACGATGTAGGTCGTTTGGAGATAGCACCGTATGTCATAACATTGAAAAGTAATGAAATGAAAATGAAATGAAAATAAATTTATTGAGCGCGATTGCTGCCCAGGGGCGTCCAAGCGCTGAGTTGTGCTGAGGCGGAGTTACCAGGAACGGAAGAATTAGGACACGAAAGATTTAGCAAACAGTAGTGTCTTCAAGTTTTTTCGGAATGAAAGCAGATTTGGGTTAGATCGGAGTGAGAGGGGAAGGGCGTTCCAGAGTTTGGCAGTGTTTAGAGAGAACAGCCTGCCACCCGACCTGGCTCTCTTCACTCTGGGAACAACAGCAAGGAAGGCTTCCATCGACCTAAGATTCCTGTTTGGGTGATAGGGGATAACAAGGTCGTTGTTAATGGGTGGGCCTGTTTTCCAAAAGGCGTGATGTGCCATGCATAACGCCTTGAATGCTACTCTCTGCCTCACTGGCAGCCAGTGGAGACTCTTCAGAGCGGGTCTAGCTGACTGGGATCGTGGAATCTGTAGCAGAGTGCGTGCTGCACAGTTTTGCACGATCTGTAATTTCCGGAGGGTCATTTCGGGAGCCCCAACATACAGGGCGTTATTCGAGTCCAGACGAGACTGAATGAGGCCTTGTACCGCCACCTTTCTAGCTTCTAACGGTAGAAGTGGAAGGATCTTTCTAAGAATTCTTAGTAGGCCAAAGCATGTGGCGGACAACTTCATGGCCTGGGTGGTAAACGAGAGTTTGTTATCCAGCCACACTCCTAGGCTCTTCACACTTTCCTTGGGGATGGGGGGGGGACCCAGAGTACAGGGCCATAGAGAGGTGAAAGGTACTGGGGGGGTAGGGCCTAGGAGCATTAGCTCCGTCTTGTCCCCATTCAGTTTTAGGGAGGAGGAGGTCATCCATCCCTTGACATCCTCTAAGCATTTTAGCAGATCTGCCGGGCATTGCCTGTTGTTGCTAGCGGTCAATGAGACCACTAGTTGAGTGTCGTCGGCGTATGACACAATTTTGATGCCATACGGTTCGACGACACCCGCCAGCGGCCTCATGTATACGTTGAACAGCACAGGGCTCAGGGAGGAGCCCTGTGGTACTCCGCAGCTGAGGGTTTTGCTAGAGGACGTTGTCTCGCCATCAAAGATCCGAAAGGATCTCTCAGACAGGAAAGACTCAAACCACCTTAGTGCGTCGCCAGATACTCCGATGTCATGGAGACGGTTCAGCAAGGTGTTATGGCTGACCGTATCGAATGCGGCACTTAGATCAAGGAGGATCACTGCCACTGATCCTCCCTGATCCAGTACCCTTCGAGATTCTTCTGTGACTGCTAGCAAGGCGGTTTCAGTACCGTGCTTCGGTCTGAAGCCTGTCTGTGATGTGTGTAGCAGAGAATGGTTCTCTAGGAACTGAACGAGTTGGACGTTTATAAACTTCTCCAAAACCTTGCTGACCCAAGGGAGAAGTGAGATGGGGCGGTAGCTAGCATTATCATCGGGATCTAGGCTAGGTTTTTTTAGCAGCGCCCGCACCATGGCTTGTTTCCATGTCGTGGGGACTACGCATGCAGAGATGGACGAGTTGAGAAGTTCCAGCATTATTGGCAAGGTGATTTTAGATGCCTGCAGCAGGACATCTGGGGGGGCAGGGTCACAAGGGGAGCCTGATTTAACTTGGCGTGCCACCTTGTTCAAAGTGTCGAGATCCATAAGAGGGAAGTGCTCAAGGGAGGGCTGCTCGGGATGAAGGTGCGATCTAGGAAGAGATGAGGCAGTCGCGTCCCGGTTTGTAGCTACTGATGGGAATGTAGAGTAGATTTTTACAACTTTATCATGAAAAAAGTTTGCAAGCTCATTACATTGGTCCTGGGTTTTATTAGACGGGGTTGCCGTATTGGGGCTGGTGCATAGCTTTATTATACTAAATATTTCCTTCGGCTTAGATTTAGCTTCAAGAATTTTATCTGAATAGTAGGTTGCCTGGGCGAGCCTGATTCCTTTTTTGTAAGCTTTAATCGCCTCTTTGTAGGCGGCCTTTTTGTCCGGAAGGAAATCTAGTCGCCAGGCTCTCTTGTTGCCTGCAACGGCGTTTTAGTTCCCTCAGGGAGTCGGAGAACCAGGGTGCAGATTTGTGTATTTTCTTTGAGGAAGATCTGCGAAGAGGGAGGATCGGATCCAATGAATTTGTAATCCAGTCTACAAAATTACTATTTGCCACGTTAGGGTCTGGGCAGAGTAGTGGACAAGTAGCGTCCAGATTGTGTACCCAGGCATCCAAAGGGAGCTTTTTCCAATTTCTTCTCGTAGTGGCTTGGGGTGGTAACTGGAGGACTTTTTGTGTGGTCCAAGTGAACGGGACCAAAAAGTGGTCCGACCATGGGATGGGTATAGGTAAGTCGGCCGTCAGACCCGGGCAGTTGCTGAATATGGGATCCAGCAAATTGCCCTTTTCGTGAGTTGGAGCTAACACCAGCTGGGACATTTGAAGAGCTCCAAGGTCCTCTGTTACTTCTTTAGCGAATTGGTCTGAGGGGGAGTTAAAATGGAAATTAAGGTCCCCTAGGACCGTGTGGTTGGCCGAAGCCATAATTCTTTCTGCTATAATCTCTGGAAGAGATCTGTGGAACATTTTGGGTTGTTCTGGGGGGCGATAGATCAGGGTGCCGGAGAAAGAGCTATTAGCATTCATCTCAATGCAGAATGCCATGCTCTCACACTCAGGAAAAGTAATGTCAGGTTGCCACGCATTCCCCAATATAGAATGTCAAAAGAATGTGAAAAGGCTTTGCTAGAAATAATCCACGATCTAATTGCGAAAGATGTCATTGAAGAAACTACAGGCAACATTTGTAACAGTCCAGTTTTGCCTGTCTTAAAGCGTACCGATCCTTCACAGCCCCCTGTGTACCGATTTGGGATTGATCTCAGGGAAGTGAATAAGATCGTTGTACCGCAGTTTCCAGTCGTCCCCGACATCACTGCCTTATTGACAAGGGTTCCAGCCTCAGCCAATTGGTTTTCAGTGATCGACCTGAAGAATGCCTTTTTCAGCATCCCGATCGCCGAAGAGAGCCGAGACATTTTCGGCTTCAATTTAGGAGGTCGAAGTTTCCGTTTTAGACGCGCTCCCCAGGGCTACTGCGAGAGTCCATCAATATTCAGTCAGGCTCTGAAAACGCAACTTGATACGATTACTCCACCTGGTGGCGCGACTGATTCAGTATGTAGACGATCTACTGATAGCTGCAGACACTGAAGCAATTTGCAAGAAAGCCACGCTGTCCTTGTTGCGTCATTTATGTGACATGAAGCACAAAGTCTCGCTTTCCAAACTTCAATTTTGCCGACAAGAAGTAACCTACTTAGGTCACATCTTATCGAAGGAGGGAAAGAGACTGACCCCAGAAAGGATACAGGCAATTGCATAATTGAGTATCCCAAGGACACAAAGAGAAGTGCGTGCTTTCTTGGGCATTACATCGTACTGTAGACAATGGATACCGAACTTCTCACTGTTGGCCAAACCTTTGCTGGCATTAATGCGTAAAGACACACCCAATCCTTTGCCTTGGTCTGAAGATTGTCAGGCGAGTTTCCATGAGTTGCGTGATGCATTATGTTCGGCTCCTGTGTTGGGCAACCCCGACTACAGCAAGCCGTTTACATTATACGTCCACGAGAAGGAAGGTTGCGCATTATCAGTCTTGACACAGCACTTTGGGGGCAAACAACGCCCATGTGCATACTTCTCCGCGACTCTAGATCCCGTAGCTAAAGCATTACCGAGTTGCTTGAGGGCCACTGCCGCAGCCGCTGTCTGTATTCGACAGTCGGCTGGGTTAGTCATGAATAATACTCTGACCGTTATGGTCCCGCATGCAGTAGACATCCTACTGAACAGGACAAAAACACAGCACCTAACTAGTGCTCGACTATCCAGCTATGAATTGACCCTGTTAGCAAGTCACATTCACATAAAAAGGTGTGATACACTCAACCCTGCTACATTATTACCCATTCTAACAGAAACAGATGAGGTCGACAAACATGATTGCTGCTTTAGGACAGAGGAGGAGACAAAAGGGAGAGTAGATTTGAAAGACACTCCCCTTCCCGAATGTAATGATAACTTATGGGTTGATGGTTCATGTTTCAAGTTGCCGAATGGTGATACGACTGCAGCATATGCCGTGACAACACTACACACGATTGTAGAGACAGCTCGCATCCCCCAGAATTCTGCACAAGCAGCGGAGTTAGTCGCACTCACAAGAGCATGTGTGTTGGCGAAAGGAAAACGAGTAAATGTGTACACTGATAGTCAGTACGCCTTTGGCGTCGCCCACAGTTTTGGAAGATTGTGGCGTGAACGTGGGTTCCTGACATCGCATGGTGCAAAGATACAACATGGCCAGCTAGTATACGACCTTCTCGAGTCACTGACCTTGCCCCTACAGGTTGCAATTGTGAAATGTAGCGCACATAGAAAGATCCGAGATGATGTTGGTCGAGGGAATGCATTTGCTGATGAGGTCGCGAAAGAGACTGCAAGGAACACAATGAGTCGGATGTATGTAGTAGGCCCTGCTAGATGGACCCCTGATGTGGGTATGTGTGAAGACACCATTGAAAGTGTAAAGACTATACAAGCTGACGCTACCGAGAGAGAAGTGAATGAATGGAGAGAAAGAAAAGGTAGGTTAGACGCGAATGGTTGTTGGGTCGAACTGTCAGAACATCAGCGATGGTTGTTACCCGACGCTTATGTGCTCGCAGTGGTAACGATGGCCCATGGAATGGCACACATCAGCGTAAAAGGAATATGTAAGCTGTTGGCCCCAGTATGGCAGAATAGTGGTATCCCAAAATGTGCAGAGAATCTGGTCAGAAACTGTATGGTGTGTTTGAAACACAATCCCGGTAGGGGAACCCCAACCCCAGCTGGTCATTTCGCCCCTCCAACATACCCGTTTGAGGTCTTGCAACTCGATTTCATTCACATGGAAAGGTGCAATAACCTGAAATATGTCCTTGTTGTCGTTTGCGCCTTCTCCAGGTGGGTAGAAGCATACCCCCTTAAGAACAACACTGCCTTGTCAACTGCTAAAGCCCTTGTCAAGGAATTCTTCCCTAGATTCGGCATGCCTAGGATTATCTGGAGTGATAATGGAAGTGAATTTGTGGGACGAGTAATGAAGAGTGTGTGAGTGTCTAGGCATCCGCCAGAAGTTCCATGCCGCAAACCACCCCCAGTCGGCAGGATTGGTAGAGTGCTATAATGGCACTTTAAAATTGAAACTGGCCAAGATCCAAGCCAGCACAGGCCTCAAGTGGCCAGATGCCCTGCCTTTAGCACTCCTGTCTACCAGAATGATTGTCCATTCTAGACTGGGACTTAGCCCACACAAAATCGTGTTTGGGAGCCCAGCTAATATATGGGGAGTACCGAGGCCAAGAAAGCTCAATGAGATCGAGTACCCTGTACTATTTGACTATTTGCACAAATTGACAACTAAACTGCATACTTTGCATCAACAGGTCCACAGCTCCTCTCCACCGGCGTCCGACGATCCAGGCCACGCCATCGAGCCCGGCTCCTGGATCCTGATTCGGAATTTCAGACGTACCAAGAACGAGGAGCCTCGCTGGACCGGACCTTTCCAGGTTTTACTGTCTACCCGCTCTGCAGTACGTGTCCACGGAAGAAAACATTGGGTGCACGGCGCCCACTGTAAAAGGGTCCCGTTGCCCCTTCCATACGACTGATGGGTCCAGCAAGGAGTCGCTGACTCCGAGACTGAAGTCGTACCACGTTTTGTCCCCTTCAGCGATGCACGATTAAAAGGAACTGGTACCAACAAAGAGAGCGATTGCATTCTGCAAGGATCTGTGCCACCGTCGCTGCAGTTGGACATTACGGAACCAGAAACATTGTTTGAAGATCACACCGTGCCTGGAAAAGAACGATATAATCTAAGGTCAAGACCAAAGAACTGACATACTCGAACTAGTGCGATCTTCCCTTTTCCCATGAACTATTTTTGATTCCACAGCTCTCTCGCCCAGGGAACTAGCTCATTTTTGATTTTCGAACCGCCATCCGGTTCTGCTGCTAAGGCCGCGGTTGAAGTCCGAGGAGTGCAGCCGGGGACGCCTAGGTCAATGGTTCTGGTCAGTCTGAGGGAGTCACCCCGGACTGGACAGAGCGCACATCTTGGCAGAAGCAACCCCCCACCGCGGGCAGCAACCAGAGGATGGAGTTTCCAGGGGCTGAGAGACCTGCTAGACACATGACCTTTGAAAAGAAAATCTGTACTATAATGGTGAGAAGAAGAACTCTAGTGTTAAGCATCTTAATGTTGTGTAGTATAATAATGTTTTTGACTGGCTTTGCTCCGTTCATCTTTCGAGTTCCATTCGTACACAACACACAACCCGCACCTTCTCCCACTGATCCCACACACTCCTTTCACCCTCTACCTGAACACGAGTCTGCCAGAAGACTGGAATTCGCAAATAACTCCTTTGTCCAGCTCCTACAACAGCACCAGTCTATTATGAACACATCGAACTGTTGGATATGCGGACTCATGCCACACACTGCAGATAAGGGCATCCCTTATTTTGTCCTGCCATTTAGTTATTTCGGTTCCCAGTGGGCTTTCCAGACTATGTTCCTGTATTCCCTTGAACCCTACATTCAAGGGGAGAACTCAAACAATAAGGCTCTAGTGGCAGGGATCCGAAATATGAGTAGAGATATTGACACGGTTAGAGCAACTCCCAAGGATGAGTTTACCCCATACAGCAGGTGGAACATCACCAAGTATGGGATTTCCTTAAGTGAAATCCAGAGATCGACGAAATCCTCCCCAGTCTGGATAGTACCCCACCGAGGTCACTTATGTCTGCAAGGTATTGGCAGGGATCCCAAAGCGCAGTTGGGGAAGAGCCTATGTACGGAGACGTATGTGTTCGCCTCTCGAACTTCCCCTCCATTCTTGGCGGCTAAAGGCATTTATTTCGTCTGCCATGACAAAGCCTACACATGGTTGCCCCCTGACTTCTCGGGCACATGCTTTATCTCGTTTCTGCTGCCACCCACCTACACAGATTACCATCGGACAAGGATAGTTAGGGGTGTCGTGAGTCAAGACGACACCGCGGGCCAGGAGTTTGGAGACTTCGCAAAGGGTTTTCTGCCATTTTGGGGGCCCATGGTGAACAGCAGGAACATTAGACAACTGACGAGAATAGTTGAATCTGCCGTGACTGAAACGGCCGGTGCCCTTAGCAACTTAACAGCTGAGCTTCAGTCGGATCGACTTATGACACTTCAGAACCGGGTTGCCCTAGATGTCATACTTGCAGACCGTGGTGGTGTGTGCAGAGTGATCCAATCTAGTTGCTGCATTTTCATCCCCGATAATGCTCCGACAGTGTACCAGGCCATCTCCAAATTACACAAAATATCGGATTCCCTTCACACAGAAAAAGGGGATTGGTCTCTGCTAGGGTGGTTCTGGGAACTGATCTCTGCATGGGGATGGAAAACCCTGATCTTCATTGGGATGATCTTAGCCGTTCTGTTTATGTTCTGCCTGTTTGTGCAGTGCGCTCCTGCAATATGTGGCGTCTGCGCCACCTCATGTGTAAGGAAGCCTGTGTCAAGGGACGAATTGAGCAACAGAATGATGCTACAGCAGCATCTCCGTGAATTCATCAATACAGACTTGGACTCAGATTAGTGTGGGTTATTGCCTAATATGAGGGCAAAAGGAGGGTCTGTGGTACTGCAGATTTGGACCCCGCTGTTTTACAGATATCGAGGTCCAACACTCGCGTCATAAAACATCGTCGTACCATGACGAATTTGGTATCTACGAACCGGTAATGATCAGGACATTATCCCTATGTATTTGCGTCACGATTGAGTGATGCTAACACCCCTAAATCTTAGTTTCCGTCCCGAACCCTCGAACTCCATTTTGTAAACGGCATCCATCTTAGGGCTTGCCCTCATATAAGTCAATTGATTAAAGCCGATCTAAAGGACACGTCCTCTGTAGCTGACTTCCCCATGACCTGGCCGAAGCTGCCTCCACTGCCTCCAGCCAAGCCTGCTCGGGCAGCTCCTCGCCCAGTGGCCGAGCAAGATATCATCAAGGCACAACATGTCATAAACCATTCACCACATACAGACTATGTTTTCCATACACACACACACCTGTCCATGATTCTTGTTTATGACCCGTTTTATGATGGGAGGGTGCTCGACCTTATTGGCATTTCGTCGATATCTGATGGGAGTTCTGGATTTGGCGGGGTAATCCATCACCAACCGGACATCTGAAATATGTGCTGACCAGAATGACTTCGCTCTTTGTATTGTTACGAAAATATGTGTATAGCCATATCATAAACTCAAGAATTCTTGCCTACAGCTATTATTTATGTATATAAGGAGAAGGCTGGTTCTGTAAAAACGAACAGTCTCCTGAGAACTTACGGCCCGTGTTGTCGTACTTCTAGGACGCATGTTACTTGGTTGCAGCCAATAAAACTCGATCATTGACTTCACCTAGAAGACTCGGTGTTTCTGTAAGTCCAGAACAGGGAGAACCTAGAGGTCTTCGGGTGTGATCCCCTGGCACCACCGGGTCTCTAAAAACCCGGCACCTCACTGGTCACTCTTAGGCATCAACTTCACCCAAAATACCCAAGTTCACATTTCTGCAATTTCTCTAAACGACATATATAACGCCCTCCCACGTATATCTCTCACCCCGCCTTCTCCAGACACTACCCGCCCTGACTTGTTATACACAGAAGAAGCCTCCAATTCCTCCACCCTATCTGCCCCCCCTTCCTACACCGTGAATACCCAGGATACCCTGACCATCCCGCAAGCTCACCCATCTTTATCACTGACGAAGAGTCCTCAGTGGATTCCATACAGTCAGCTGCCCCACCTGAAGCGGCATCCATCCCACCCCTGGAAGGTGAAGACCCTGACTCCCCTCCATCCTCAGTCTCAGACGCCAATTCTTACTACTCGCAATCTGAGGACGATACAGCACCTCTGTTAAGAGCACTGTTGTCTGATTATCTGCAAGACCACCCAGGCCCTGCATCCCTATCCCACTGTTCCCACAACCTACCACACTGTTCCCACTTTATGTAGGGGAATGAACCATAATACCAGAGGCAATATCACAATATTTCTAATCAACAATAACATCGTAGGTATTTCGGACAGACATCCGTCTTGTTTTTTCCACGTGTCACCACTCACCAGCGCGGTTCTTCTCACAATCCTCCAAGTACTAAACATTGATGTTAGCCACCCCACGCAAATTACTTTATCCATCGCACCTGCATTCTCGTGCCCCAGTGATCCGGCACCAAAAACTTCCAAACATAGGGCCAAATAGCACACCCCCACGTAGGACACGACTCATTTCATTCCAAACCCAATGCAAGCACTTAGGGTGCTATTTGACAAAAGAATAATAAGCGTCTCTTCGCTCAAAACACCCCAGTGGATTCACATACATGTCCGCCTAGTATATCCAGGCTTAGAAATACCCACTACCTACACTTCTTCCTGGCCCCGAAACCCTATACAGAGCAAAATTATCTTGGCCCTTGCCTGTTATAACCTTGAATTTACTGACTTCTCAGGTACAGGTGTATATCGGGGACCAGAAGATTTGGACTTGAGGCTAACACTTATGCACATTGTCTTCTGTGAAATTGGAGACGAGCTCATAAAAGATCAATTCCCTAACTTTCCCAACATCTAGGGGGAGAACACATAGGTGAGGCACACACACACCCTTCTGCACAGAACATACAGCATCACCAAAACGTTGCTATCCCCATGCCCAGGATACTGAGTTCTATTATATACCAGACACCTACTGGCTTTTATATATACTTTATCTTAGACCTTGAGGGGTGGGGAGGACCAACAGTCCTATCAAGTGTTTTTCCCAGGCACCCACTGCAGAACTTATACTAGATCTCTAGGACCGCACATACCGCACCATCCCACATTGCAGAGTCTGACTTCAATCCACACAAATATCTCATCATGGCAACACCACTCCAACATGTCCTGAAAATGTTTAGTGGACAGGAACAATGCATACTCAAGCACTGTAGGGAGCTTCACAAATTAACAAAGAATTTGGATTATCCTTGGCCCTCCGAAGGAAGTTTTGACGTAAATATTCTCGAACACGCCACCACGTTCCTAAACACCAAATATTCCGGAATGAAATTACAAAAAAGGAAAGACTCCTTAGCTCTCTGGCGCATCTTTAACTCCTTCCATGCTCATGACGAGCTCAGCTCGTCATGAGGCACAGCGGAGCTGCACTCATGACGAGCTGAGCTCGTCATGAACAATGGTAAATGTGGGATCCCAGCACCGGGGGGGAAAACCCTTAGCAGCCATGGAGTTAAAGAGAACCCGCAAGAACACCCTGCCACCCTGCCCACTGCACCTTCTGCGCCTCCACCATACCAGGCCTCTGGCATGTACCCCGCAATAGCATCCGCTGAAAATAAAGAACTAGACCTACAGAGTACAACCAATACTTTACCAACTGTCGGATACAGTCAACTCCCAAGTGATCTCTTTACCACATCCGAACACCCTCAACCTGTTAGTGAAGGTGGTACTGCCCCATCGCCGCCACCCGGCACCAGCAGTGGCCCACTGCTCCCCGTCACAGCACCAAACACCACACCTGTCACAGTACCAGCCACCGTACCCGTCACAATGCCAGCCCCAGTCAGTCCTCCACATGTAACTCCTGTCGCCAGTGGCAGCCCAACACTGCACGCCACGGTGCCAGGATTGCCAGGAAGGAAGCAGAGGAAGGCATTGCCCCAACAATACAAGCCCTGCTAGATCAAGGAGTCATATACCCCTGTGTATCTCCATTTAACACCTGTCTTTTTCCTGTGCGCAAGGGCAAGACCAATCAGTGGCGCCTAGTTCATGATTTACGTTCGATCAATAACATCGTGGTACCAGAGTTTCCCATCGTCCCAGACCCTTCGGTCATCCTTACCAATGTTCCCCCGAATGCACAATACTTTTCGGTGATTGACCTGAAAAATGCGTTTTTCAGCGTCCCCCTTCACCCAGACAGTCAGTACCTATTGGCTTTCTCATTCGGCGGGGTGCAAATGACTTACCGGCGACTCCCACAAGGGTACTGTGAGTCTCCCAGCGTGTTCAACAGAGTCGTCAAAGAGGACTTATCAAACTTCCAATGTCACAGCACCTTGCTGCAGTATGTCGATGACATTTTGCTCTGCAGCACTACAGAACGCCAGTGCAGAACTGATACCGTCTCTCTGCTCACCACGCTAGCTCACAGAGGCTATAAAGTGGACAAAAACAAACTTCAGTACTGTCAAAGAGAGGTACAATATCTAGGCCAGATACTCTCAGCATCAGGGAGACGAGTCACGCCAGATAGAATTGAAGCCATAAAAATGACACCTGACCCACTTACTGTAAAAGACATGCAGAAATTCCTTGGACTAGTCAATTATGTTCGTCAATGGGTCTTTGACTTCTCCACCATCACTGCCCCCTTGCTGAAGGCAGTCAAAGCAGCCAAGGATAAACGCAACAAAATAGACTGGACACCTGAAATGACAGCATCTTTTAAGCAGCTCAAAGATGAAATAACAAACGCACCAGTGTTAGGCACACCTGACTACACAAAAGAATTCTACCTGTTCACCCACTGCAATGGTCAGGTCATGACTGCCGTCCTTACTCAGAGATACCCCATGGGCCACAAGCCCCTTGCCTACTTCAGCGGCATGCTAGATTCAGTCATGAAAGGCCATTACCCCTGCGAGCAAGCTCTTGCTGTGGCAGCCTTTGCAGTGGATAAAAGCACACCCATTGTCATGGGATCTTCACTGACCATGTACACAGAGCATGCTGTCTTTGCCATAATTCAGAAAGCCAAGACAACACTGACCACCCAGAGAGTCTCAGGTTACAAAGTCATACTGTCATTGCCCTCTCTAAAAGTTGTCAAATGTCACACAGTCAACCCTGCCACGTTCTTTGCCCATCCCATTGCAGCCTCAGATGACGACACCCATGACTGTGCCACATACTGTCCTGACGAATCAGGAGCAGCAAAAGAGGACCCCCTGCCAGACAGCACTGTATATTTTGTTGATGGGTCCTCCACCATTGATCAAGAGACAGGGATTAGGTACACAGGAGCTGCAGTAGTCAGGGCCCAACAGCAGGACTCTTCTGATTCCCTAGACATTGTACAGCAAATCACATTGCCTTCACACTATTCAGCCCAGGCTGCGGAATTGGTGGCACTAACTGCCGCTTTACACCACGGGGCTGATGACCGCATCACAGTGTACTCAGACTCTGCATATGTCACAACGACGACACACTCGAGCATCCTGCGCTGGAAAAGGCGCGTTTTCTCAAATCAGATGGGACACCTGTATGCCACAAACAATTGCTGGAGGACTTGATTGAGGCCCTTACACTTCCAACTGAGGTAGCGGTTGTCAAATGCGCAGCACACACTAATGGACAGGACTTTGTCTCCAGAGGTAACGCTCTGGCAGACTGGGCAGCCAAAGCCGCAGCCAGACCCCTTGTACCTTTTACTGAGCCTGATCCGTACAACGCCCCAATTTTACTTGCCCAAGCTGTAGCACCAGCACCACAGACAAAGACACATGAAGGTAGAATAGCTCCAGCACAGCACACAGACAACAACAATGACACGAACACCAGCAATGAAACTCCTGACCCAAATACCTCCTCCCCGATCGACAACACACAACAATACGATTTCATTGCTCAACTGCATCTCAGAGAGATACAAGAAAGTGCACCACAACAAGAGAAAGAGCTATGGAAGAAGAGGGGAGTACAGCAGGACACTGCTGATTTTATCTACAGACAGACCATATCAGGGAAACCCGTCATGCCACAAGCCTTACTGCAGGTGGGACTGGACCAACTCCACCTTTCCGCACATGTTTCCCGAGATAACATGTCCACATCACTACAAACTGATTGGTTCATTCCCAATGCCCACGAACTAATACAACTCTTTGTCAATAATTGCCTCATCTGCCAACAGTACTCACCAAATCCAAGGCTCAAAACAGTTGCTTCCACAATTCCCAAACCCTCTGGCCCCTTCAAAGAACTCCACCTTGACTATGTTGACATGATCGATAGGTGCCAGAATTACCGATATCTCATTGTGGTGGTATGCCCATTTTCGCGATGGATCGAAGCTGGACCAAGCGTCCACTGCGATGCCAAAGCAGCAGCCACATTCCTCCTGCGTGACGTCATCTCACGCTTTGGAATTCCCGCAGCCATCAGAACTGACAACGGGAGCCATTTTTCAAACGCCATCTTCTCCTCCCTGACCACAATGTTAGGCATCAGACACAAACTTACATCTGCCTATCACCCCCAAAGCAATGGCATTTGTGAGCGCCTCAATGGCCTGCTAAAAAATAAAATAAGCAAAATCAGCGCCACCATCGGTAAGAAATGGCTCTACTGCCTTCCACTCGCCCTCTACTCACTGAGAAACTCCCCAAGCTCGGATCACCACCCCACGCCCCACCAACTTGTCACCGGACGATCTATAAATGTAACTATCCCCTCCACCAGGCCCAAAACTGACTGCGAGTCATCGTCAGAAATAGTTAAAGCGGAGCTGTACGAATTTGTGTCCACACTAACCCGCGCTACGCAGTACCTTTCTGCCCAGGTATCCAAAAGGAAGGAGAAGAGCTCCACCGATCCAGAGTTGCCACCTATCCGTCCTGGAACGCTGATCTTCGTCCGGAGGCACGTCAGGAAGTGGAAAGACCCCAAGTTCGACGGCCCCTTTGCAGTGACTGATTCATCTCCAACTGCCGTCCGGATAGCTGAGCGCAAGGCATGGATCCACAGGCGAGACGTTCGACTCGATCCTGCGCCTCCGCAGCAACAAACAATGGACTAAGAGAGGAAAGCAGAATGCCCATGGTCCCCCTGAACGAGGACAGCGGTTTTCCATCCACTGTTGAGGAAGAAGAAGACGAAGAAGATGAGACCCCCGTGCTGTTCCAGGAATGCAGCAGCCAAGATGCAAAGTTATGTACTCTTTTCACATTTATGTGCTGTATCATTGTTGGAGTGGCACTGATCACGCTTAATTGGTGTATCTATTTTCTTGCTGTGAAAAGTTATAATGATAGAAATAGCCAAGATGCCTCACTGTCCACTGTTCCATCCACTGTACCAGCGGTCACACTCAAACAGCAGAAAGCACCACACAGCACACTAGGTCCTGAACGCCCAGAAAATAGCACTGCTAGCAACACACCCATTAGTGTGGACCTTGAACTCTCACCCTTTACCTCAGAGAAAATAAATAGTTCATGGAATATAGCTACCAACATCACAGAACAAGTGTCCCACCAACACCCTTCCCGCCAGCATAGAAAACGCCGATTCGCTGTTGCCCCTTACAGAACAAAACCCCTTGTCCCCTGCAAGAATGCAAATAACCAGAAGGCAGGGCATAAAACATTCGATCATCTTGTGAAGATACAAGAAGGCCTAGGGCCCATGCTAGGCCTAAAACTATCAGTAAGGGATCACTCGGTCCACTCCTCTCTAGTAGACAACTCCTGGTACAGGGACATGACAGCAGTAGGGAAAACAGTAACAAATGAGTCTTGCTACGTATGTTCCTACATTCCCCATGCAGTAGGTGCTGACAGACTGATTTTTCCCAAGGAAGTCCCACCGCACATAGCCATGTGCCTTCTGCACTTGTACCTCTGCCGGATAAAAGGGCAGATTCGGGTCCTTTCAGCCCAAATGGCGGTGGTACTTGTAAATACCACTACATGGGATTACACTTACAATGTACACAAGGTGGTCACCGATCCAGCTGAATTCGGGGAGGAATTCAAGGAGATGCGAAGGGGAGGGGTAGAGAACATGGATTGGCAGGAACGTGGCATTAGGAAACGTGGGTACATAACAAATAACATACCCCGGGCAGGATGCGATGTATCATATAAACAACCCCCAGGCCTCTGTCCATGTCAGAATAGGACAATGCTACGCCTCCTAGTGCAGGTCTACCTTAACAACAAATGGCAGAGCCCCGGAGGGTTTTGGTGTAAGGCGGCAGCCTTGGGACCCCCTTGGGCTCGAGAGTCAGAGTATGAAGAAGATATTGACTGGGATGTTGAGGATAAGTGTGATCACATATGGGCTCAGGAGAGCGGGAGGTACACCTGGGGTGGGGAAGGAATGTCCGAACATAAAAAAGAATTTAAACTAAAAAACCCTTCCCTTTGTTTCATAGGTAATGGCACTGTAGCTGTTGGGCGTAACGCAGAGTGTAACACAACTATCTTCAATTTCGATATGCAGTTCGGCACCTCCACTTTAATGGACTACTACTGGGCGTGCGGAGAATACATCTACCCCCAGCTTCCTCCTCAGTGGCTGGGACTGTGCTCTTTGGTAACTTTGCATGAAGTACATCTGGTTGTGCCGGCATCGAATGCGTCCCACATACTGTCACATCCAATGACATGTGACGTGACATTCCTCCATCGACACCGGCGAACAGCAGAGTATTTCGCAACAGAGGCCCGTGGTAAAATTCCAAATGAATTTCGCCTCTTCAACGAGGCCCAGCTTTTCTTCGTAGGGGCATTCCCAATGTTCCAAACTCAGGCCAATGCCCATTGGCTGGAAGTAACACGCTATGAGGTCATGAAAGCCATCAACAGCACCGGAGATGGCCTAAATGCAATAAGGGAAGAACTGCGCCCATTAAGACTAATGGTTCTGGAACATCGCTACTTCCTCGACATGCTGACGGCCAAAGATGGTGGTCTGTGTCATCAAATCGGAAAATCCTGCTGCACTTTCATACCAGGAAATGACGAGGACAATGGATCCATAGCAAGAGCCATTGAGGAGTTGACCATCTTGGGAAAAGAAATGACCGATGAAGGAGGTGCCCCTGTGGACATTATTCCAACAGACTGGTTCAATCTTGACTGGATGCCTTCATGGCTAACAGTAATCCTGAAATTGATGACACCCCTTGTTGGGATCTTGATTATACTCTGTTGCGCCTTTCAGTTAGGGAGCCATTGCATTAAAAAATTAAGCACCAAGGCAGTAGGGATGAATTATGCTAGCACAGGGATCTACCAGATAGCCAAGTATGAAGACATGGATCGATTTCCCGGGGATGGGATTGGAGTACAATTAGAAATGAGCGAGGTAGCAACACCAGGCACACACTATGACATACCCACAGCTCCCCCACTCCCCCCAGGTAGGGACACCATGAGCACCAGCCCTACAGCAGCCAATACGAACGTCTGCTTAAAGAATCAGGTGCCGAATATGCCGACATAATTGCTAGGCCAGATGGAGCTAGAGCGAAGATAAAAGAGCAGTTCCAAAGCAGCTTTAAGTGTTATGTTAACGACATGCCCTGGATATCCCCCCTGGCTGAAAGGTCACCGAAATACTCAGTTAGGAGCGTGTTCATAAATGAACAAGACGGAGAGATGATGAAGGGTTAAAATCACGTTCTACCATCTGAGCACCAAAAAGAGCCAACCTTGTATCTGTCTGGATAGTGAAAGTGCCACATATGGCCCTACCAGAACAAACCTGAAAAATGCTTAAAAACCCTCTATTTTTGCTATGCTTGAACAGCAAAGTAAATCCCACCAATCCCCTGAATCCTAGGGTTATAGACCTAAGGCAAAGGCCAAAAAGACATATCTTAAGATAACGAAATGCACCAGGCCCACACTGATGTAAACATGCATTTCTGGTGCATTGAAAAACAACGAAAACAGTAATTTTCCACCGTCTCAAGACCAACGCCCTCTCACACGTACACAAGGCCCAGCTAGTGCAGGTTGACACATCTTAGGAAATTGAGACATCGGGACTTTCCACTGAAACATTATTTTGAAACATTGCTTGCACGAAGTAAAAGCCGCAACCTCTCGCAATACCAGTACCTATCGTAAGTTCCGCTCGCACATATTTTTTTAGAAATATACAGGACAAGAAGTCTTTGTTTATGTTCTGTGGTCAAGCATGGCCAACCAACCATTGGGACACCTGACCACCCCCACTGTCCTAGGACAATGCGGTCTAGCCACCTGCATCAGAGAATACGTCAGGACAGTGTTAGTTCTGTGATTTTAGGTATAAAAGATCCACCATCACAATTACAAGGCAGAACTTTCCAAGCTGACTTTTGGCCGGTTCTCCAGTCGACTGAACTATCTGATTTGGGACTGCCTGAGCCTACTCTACCAGGTGATGCCTTCCTGAATGAGATAGCTTTTCAATCTTCTTAATAATCTTAGCTAGCCATATGCTTTTTCATCCATACCCAACTCCTTGCATTATAGATATCATTTAAGCATAGGATCCTAGAGGGCCCTTTCTCCCTAGATAAGTGCTTCAAGGCACTAGGCCTGATAGAAATGTTCTTTATTATAACTCAGCTGAAAATGCATTTGTGCCTTCTTATGCCTTTTTAATCTTAGCCTCTGTTATTTTACTCTTGCTAGAATACTCAGACCTGTGAGAAGCTACTCCACAGAAAGTTGTGTGTAAACATAGTATTCTCTTGGGCAGGATTCAATGCCTTCTTACAGCCTCTAGCCTACACCAGAAGCTGTATTTTACTAAATTGTTACTTTTGTTCACTTTGCAGCTTCTTTATAAACACTTGATATCGTGCATAGATTCTGGCAGAGTGAGGCCAGGCTTTATTGAAGAGTGTTCTTTAGCAACACGCCTCATTGATATACATGTGTGTTGAATAATAAAACAAGCCACGTCAACTTGACAAGTCGTCTGTTCACATTATTGTTTCTTCTTCCTCAGTGTGTTAATGAAGTGATTCTCCTCACCACGTTGTGAGGCCACACCCTAGGAGGCTAGGCTCGAAGGGGCCTGTTACCCTCCCTCTGTCACCCTCTTTTATGGTCGTAATTTAGCACCCTTGTTGACACAATTGCGAGCAGATGTCCAACACTGGAGATCCCTGCCATTTTCATTGATTGGCAGTGCTGCCCTCTTTAAAATGCTCACTCTTCCGCGGTTTTTATATATTTTACAAAGTGCCCACATAGAGTTCCAGATGCCTACTTCAACTTCAAACCCACTTTATTCGATTAATTAAAATCATAAAAGTACACATATGAATCGCACAATCATAAAATACATTCAAAACAATAGTCAATATTAAAATCACATAAAAAACGTAATGTAATTCAGTTTCATATCCCTTAAAAATACCAATACAAGTAGATACAAAGTGAAATTCATGGTTCAATCATAGCTGGGCATCTTAACTTTCTTGACCTTACAGCTGCTACAAAATAACTGGCAATATTAAAAATATTCCATGGGGTATCCAGTGGGGTATCTAGTAATTGCAAGTACATTAAGGCAGGTTTAACCTGTAAGAACACCGTGTCTCTCAAGAGTAGGATTATAAACTTTTCCCTAATGTCAGAATAATGGCCACAAAAAAATATAAAATGTGTGGTATCTTGAATTGAGCAGCTATCACAATCACAAAGTGCTGACTTCTCTGGTTTACTCCAGCCTAGAAAGGTTTCCAATAAAAGGTGTATCTGATTGTGGTTTGGGAGCCCGCTATTACCACAGAGGCTATGGCCCATCTCCCACCTGGGTCGACCTGTTGAGATAGCAGCCTAGCTTTAGCTCCTTTTTTGAAAATTATAGAAACCCCTCTAGTGTTACTGGCCTGAGTAGTTGAAACCGCAAAGTCTATCCACCTATTTCTTTTAATTAAATCCAACATCTCCGGATGTGTTAAATGAGTCTCCTGGAGAATAACGATCTGCGCATCCAAATCCCGTAAATATTGCATGATTTTATTTGCCCTTGGTTTGGTACGCAGGCCATTAATGTTCCAGGAGAAGTATTTTATGTTAATCATCTTGTGCATAGGTGTCCAACAAGAGGAAGAAATAAGCAGATAAAACTAGACCGACCCATTGTTGTCTAAAACTCATTTCATAAGATTGCAATACCACTTTCTTTCTATCATATCTATCATATCTTGGCTTTCTGAGGACATTTTTACTTTTTTTCCACCCCCCACCACCTACCCTAGCTTCGTTCCTCTCACCCTCCCTCCTCCCAAACCCAGGAAAACCCTTGCGATATCTAACCGGTGCGATGTCCGGTTGATAGCGCCCCTCCGTGAACTCCTGGAGAGATACACCACCTTTATAAGTGTGAGAAATGAAAGAAATGAATCTAATCGTGACACTCAATTCATTGCATTGCTACTATGGGCCGAACCAGGACGACCTTACTACATTGGAGACTATGTTCTCACATTTGCTCTCCTTTTCAGAGCCAACTATTATAGCTAGTGATTTTAACATTGTCCTAGACCCAGTTTTGGATAAATCCCCCAATAGTCGATCCTTAGTTCTGTCAAAATCGAGGTTAGTGTTACAGTCTGCAATGAAAACATATGGTTACCTTGACATATGGAGAGAAAGGTCCGGGGACCAGCAAGGAGTGTCGTTCCGGAATTATAAATATAAACATCAGTCAAGGATAGACTTCATTTTAATCAGTCTGAGGCTGGCTGAACACGTAAGATCCATTGAATATTTACCTTCGCATCTCTCAGATCACTCTGCAGTACTAATGGACCTAACCTATGTAACGGAGAGACTGCCTTCTAGATGGTCCTTTGATCGTTCACTTCATTCTTCACCTGACGACATAATATATCTCAGTAGAGAAGCACACAACTTTTTCTGATTAACAATGACTCAGCAACTACAAGGATCATCTGGGACTCATTGAAAGCATTTTTGAGGGGACTCATAACAGGGAAAGTGTCATACAAAAGGAAGCAATATAAGGAACAAATCTCTTCCATAGAGGAGAGGATAATACATATCCAATGTCTTATAGACAGTAATACTGGGGCAGATGAGTCCATCATAAATAGTTATAGAAAAGAAATGGCGACCTTGAAAGTCAATCTGGAATCAGTATTGAATCTTAGATTGCAGCAGAGATGGGAAGCAAGCAAATTAGCCCATTTTGAGTACAGCGAAGGTGCAGGTAAAATGCTTGCTTGGAAGACCAAATCAGACCAGGTCCGGAACAACATTGCCAACATCAAGGTGGGCAATGATTCCTTTACATCGGACGTTGAAATCAGAAAGGCCTTTAAGGAATTCTTTGAGTCTATCTATAGGGAAGACATTGTAACCCGCCCTGAAGAGGTCGACGATTGGCTAAGACATATGAATCTCCCCAACCTTACATATGATCAGTCCCAAATTTTGGAGGGTACCATCACTGAAGGAGAAGTTAGGGCCGCTATAAAAAGAAGCAAGAAGGGAAAGGCAGCGGGGCCCGATGGGCTACCTGCAGAAATTTATAGAATCTTAGAGGATGAGATAGCACCTTCCTTACTAAGATGTTCAATCAGATCCTTCTTGAAGGGCAGACTCCCCCTTCATTATGGGACAACGCATCAATCACACTCATATTGAAACCTGGGAAGCCCAAGGATGCCTGTGAATCATATAGGCCAATATCAATCTTAAATGTGGACTATAAGATCTTCACCACAGTTTTAGCCACAAGGTTGGCCTTGGTAGCCCCGTCAGTCCTCCATATAGATCAAAAAGGATTTGTAAAGGGGCGACAGTTATATGAACTGACATACGACTTAATAGGGGCAAAAGATATGGCGGACTGACATACGACTTAATAGGGGCAATAGATATGGCGGTGTCACAGAATTTGCCCTTGACTGCTCTTACTCTGGACGCAACTAAGGCCTTCGACAGGGTTAATTGGGTTTACCTGTCGGGGGCCTTGGCCAAATTTGGAGTGGGGAAGAGATTTTGCCGTGTAGTTAGTCTATTGTATAGGGACCTATATTGCTTTAACATTGAATAAATCTTAACTATTTTTATAACAAGATGCCAAAGAGGAAAGTTGAAACTTCAAAGTATTATCAAAACATATTTTTTTTTCTTTTCTTTTTTCAGATAAATATATTTGAAAACATTTATGCAGCTGTGCATATCATTTTATCATATATCATGCTCAACAGAAATTCATCACTATTACCAAAATATTTTTGAAAAAATCCATAAAGTGCAAATGCAGACAATAAAGCATAAGAACAAATGTGCCCCCTAGCGATATATAATCCTAACATTCATACATACATGCTCGCATACCAATCATACCATTTCTTTTCTTAAAAAACATACCTAACACCATAAATACATAGACTAAGTACCACAAAACAAAGAAAAAAGACAACCCAAAGGTGTACTTGATGGAATACAATGAGAACTTAGATGAAATAGTTCTGCCAATTAGCTTTTTGGTCTAGATGGAGTTGACCAATTTATATCCAAACAGTGGATGTTGGGCCGACGTATGTTTCGGTGATGATGTCACCTTCCTCAGGGCCAAGGACAACATGTAAAAAGATCTATATATAACATATATACAGATTCTCTACTTATTTTAAAAGAACAGGTGCATGGCACAGTTTTCTGAAAATGAAGAGAAACGTTTGTAAATATAATCATTCTTTATACTCATTCATTATAAAACATTGTAACTCAATGGCATCATATATATACATAATTTGCATCACTATAGTGTTTTTATAAATTCATTGACTGCTCATATGAAGCAACAAAACAACCGTATCATTATCGGATCTAAATAGAGTAAAGAGATTGACAAACAGAAAGAAGAATGGTGATTTTAGGAAAGCAAGATAGGTTCCACCAAAATTGTTCACCCAGTGTGCTAGAGACATTTTTTCTCTAGGTGGTACTCTGTTATCCCAATAGAGTGAGAATGAAATATTTTTACCTATTGGATAAGTAATCAGTAGACAAACTGTAATGAGAACAGGCTCTGACTGTATTTTGAGACGTGTACTGTAAAAAATGTGGACAGCTGTAAGTATATATTGAAGAAAGAGCTGAAACAGCAAGTGATATTTAAATTGCGCCGTGTTACCTTAGTTGCATAGAGTGTTTCTAATATTGTAAGTCCATAGGAGATTGAAGGCAGAGGATCGCTGTATATAATGCACTCCTTCTATGTAAGAGAAGGTGATATGTATTATGAGTATATGAATATAGATGTTAACAGCCAAAAGAGCGAAGGTTTTTAAGGTAAAAACTAACGAGAATACCTGATCGCTCTTAATTTGTAGGACCCGAATATTGGAGAGTTCAAATCGGCCAGCCTCTTTGTCTATAATGAAATAACAGGGTATAATAAATGAATCTGTTACGACGGGCTTGGTGTGTCAGATATAAGCATTTGAGATAAACTCATATGAGCATGCTATGGTAATACGATGCTGTGCCGCTAAGATGGTACTATATAGGGGCATCAGATATCCTAGTTAAAGAAAATATATGGGCTATAGAAGCCAGCAAAAGGGCGCATTGCAACGCGTAATACTGCGTGTGATCGTTTTTTGCATAAATGGTTGCGGGAGACTACACAGAGGTAACCGGAAATGATACGGGAATAACATTTGAACACAGTGACTTTGTGGTTAATTAGCCACCAACCTTGCTTTCCTCAGAGAAACGGGAGGGAGCAGGGTAGAAGATTCATAATAACACTCCACTGTTTCGGGGGCATTAGATAACCGCAATAGAAACAAACGCTCGTAAGACAGATGGGAAATTAGACTACGAGTCAGGTTACACAAAATAATGCACTCATTTGACAGATGCTATATTATGGTGTTGCCGAGTATATTCGTATTCGAGGTCTAATTACATTATTTTAAAACATAAATTAGCGCATAAAGGACTTCTGTATACTATGCTCTAATTAACAAGAGCAGCACTCCAGCTAGCGCAAGTAAAAGAAAAGGTTGCGGTTGATTTGCTATAACTGAACGCGGTCTGCTAAGGTTAGGAAACACGAGCGTCGCGTGGCGTGGGTGGCGTCTTACCTCATTTTGAGAGGGCTGGTTCCGCGACCGGGGGCTCCTGGGACTAAGCCCGATGTAAAAGTTTACAAACGTAACGGAGGGTTTAAATACAGCCGTTTTAATGAAATAGGAATTGTTAACAGCTGGGTGGCTATAAACCTGGAAACAGGACTAGTGCAATGCCTCAGTACGGCTGTGGAGGCTAGATATAGTTGACGGACTGAAGGCAGGGGCGGCCATGTTGGAATGGGTTTTAGTATCAAGTTCTTGTTACAATTTAGAGGGGATTAAGTACACTCAAATTAGAGCCATTCCACAACATTCGGGGTACAGCATGTGCGTTGTTAAAATTAACAATGACGCAATCCCCTTTAATTCCCTTTTCCAAACTCCCTAGCCAGCCAACACGCCTTGCCATTATGATATTTGAAGAAATATCAGTATCGCCTGATCAATTATGGTCACACCATTTTTTTAGTGAAGGCTAGTAGAGCATCAGAAGATTCAACCTCTCCCTCCGCCAGTGGGGGTACCCTTACAAGGACTACCACCAACGGGGCTGCTTCAGGGGGAAGATTGATGTTAGGTTGGATAACAATTTGATTCCTAGACTGTTGGTCCATTTCATTCCTTACTATGCTGCTTTGTAGTTCACCAGCCCCAATATAGTCATCTCGACCCCTAGGTATGACCGATCCAGTTATAGGAGTTTCAACCAGTGGGGGATCTCCTGGGCTAGTCCTTTCACATTGTTCCACATTTTTCCCGGTGCCCACTATTGGATGCTTTATGGATTGGCCAGATGACTGGGCCTGGCCAGAGACGCACTCATGCTGATTTAAAAACATTAATTCGTTCACATTTTCCTAATAAATCGGCAACACAAGTGTTCAAAGTGTCGATGATATCCTTAGCAATACTAGTTAGAGGCGACTCCAACCGTGTAGTAAATATTTCCTCCAGCAAGTCACGAACAGTGGACTCTGTAGTATTAAGTAGAGCTGGGCCAAGGTTTTGTGTGGTACTTTTTGTCTCTGTGTTCCATTTATTTGTACCCTTCAGGGCTTTCTTGGACACTGTACTCCGTTTATTAGTCTGTCCTTTAGTGTTCGGAGTCTGGCTGGGGAGGTTACTAGAGGCGTTACTTATAGGTCGTTGAGCCCTATCTTCAGCGGCAGCAATATGTTCTTCCTGTACACCTTTTGGGGGATTAATAATTACACAGGGCTCCAAAGGACCAGGGTTTTTCAAAATGGCCTCTGAGGAAAGTGATTCTGCTACTCGAGCTGCGTTTATATCAAGCCCAAGTTCTCTCTCGGCGGTTTTAATCTCTGTCGTCAACACACCCACCGCCGAGGTCAGATAAGAGATAATAGACGAGGGCTTCC
The DNA here is from genome assembly GCF_964263255.1 of Lissotriton vulgaris. Lineage (NCBI taxonomy): Eukaryota > Metazoa > Chordata > Amphibia > Caudata > Salamandridae > Lissotriton > Lissotriton vulgaris. The sequence continues at coordinate 468,302,059 of NC_141700.1, read as the reverse complement.
TGGGGACTTTTGTCTCCCCCCCCCCCCTAGGTATTGAGATGTATGCAATTTCCTCTTACCCATGTTGGAGTTCACTTTGAAGAGGGGTAGCCCGGCCCGGCTTCTTCTGGCCCCCGACGGCCCGCCCTTTGCCCGGGCATCGCCCAGCGCCGGCCCGGGCGCGGATCCCGCGTTGCGGTTCGATGTGGGTAATTAAATAGCCCTGGGTTGAAGGAGGGAGGGGCTGCTTTGCCGCTGTCATCCCCACTGCTGTGTGGGCCTTGGAGTCCTGGCCCCAGGTGCTCCGCTGCTCGTTGAGATCACGATGCGTCTCCCGCAGAGCGGGAGACGCAAGAGGTAGTTATGCCCCCGGGTTGGAGGGATGCCTCTGGGTTGTAGGGATGCCTACTTTAATGCGGTAGAGGGGGAGGTGCGTTCATTGCTATGGAATGGAAAAGCTTCAAAAACTGATGAAGGGATGGTATGATGGAGGCATTGCGTTACCTGATAAACGGTTGTATTATTGGGCCTCGCAATTGGTGACTGTAAATAGGTGGATATACGCCCCAACGGATGATCCGGCATGTGCTCTAGATAGATATCAGGTGGATAGATCTGGCTATCTTGGGGCACTTTATTCTGGTCCAAGGAAAAAGCGGTTTGTAGGCCCCACCCAGCACATGCTGCAGGCAGATATGGAGACTGGCCAATTCTCGTTTGGGTTGGACAGACAGGCTCACTAGAATGACGCCGTTGTGGTATTCACAAAAGCTGGGTATAATCTGCCACCACCCTGGATTCGATAAATGGGACATGATTGGTATTTCGACGGTGGGTGATTTGATTAAGAAGGGTAGGATTCTTCGGTTTGAAGAGTTACAGAAGACTTACCGATTGGCGCTCAGTGAGGTCTTTCGCTATCTGCAAATAAGACATGCTTTGATGGCGGCGTTTCCTAGCTGTGTAGACATACCGGAGTCCTCTCCTTTGGAGGACCGGCTGTTAGATGGACAGCTGCACACCAAGGCGGTCTCCCTCACCTATAGGAAACTTAATAATATGCCAGACTCTTTCAGACAGCTCAAGGAGAAATGGGAAAGGGACCTAGGGGTAATTGAGGATGAGGATTGGAGGCAAGTGCTAATGTCTCCCAGAGAGGCTGCCATCACACTTAGATTCCGCCTTATTCAACTCTGTATCTTCCACCACTCATATCTTTCTGGGATTACTCTAGCAAGGATTGGGTCTAGGCCAGATCTCTGCTTCAAGGACTGCAGGCAGTCAGCCAACTTTTCCCATATGATATGGGAGTGCCCAATGGTGCAAAGCCGATGGGACAGAATCACAACACATATGCATTCCGCCCTGGGAAAGACACTTACCTTGACGCCATGACTAGGCCTGCTCAACATATGGGAGGCAACGGATCTTACAGAGACGGAACAACAGTTTGCAACGTTAGGCTTCACACTATTTAAAAGAGAAATTGCTAGGGGGTGGGGTGGAGTGAGACCACCTGAAGTAGCAGTATGGAAGAGGGAGCTCGACAGGTGTATAATAGCTGAGAAAGAAGTGTTCATTGCAAGAGGATGCCCAAAGAAATGGGACAGGAAGTGGTACAATTGGAATTTATACAGAGGAGAGATATGTGTGTCACCTGTAGTGGAGTTAGAATTGTGGAGAAATGGGGATAGGGAGCAAAATATGTAATCTATATGTTTGATTGAATTTAATTACTAATGTGCTGCTAACTGTAACCTGCATTGTGGGATTTTTGCACAACAGTGAATTGTCTGTCACTATCTTTAATAAAAATATATTTAAAAAAAATATATTAATTCTGATTTTATCAGGTCTGTTCAGTATATCCGTGCTACAATGAAGCATAATCTGGAGGATAGCGAAGATGGTACTAGCTATTTAAATTTAGGTATAAAATGGGAATCAGGGCTAGATCCTAATGTGGCTTCTGTTTCCATGCAGGCTCCTTTAAAAAGAGTTACTTTGATTATTTGGTGGAATGTAGCAGGATTAAAATCAAAACTAAATGATAATGATTGGGGTAAACTTATAGATGGGTTTGAGTTTTGCATTTTTCAGCAGGCCCCGGACAATGCTTCTAGACTTTGGTATAGGAGCTTTTGCCCCTCAGCCACAAACACAGGTACATGAGAACTACATACTCCTTAGACATTCAGGGTTTGAATATCGCTTATAAAAATTGGAGGGGCACCTCCTAATTAAGGCTCCCAATTTTCTTATTGTAGTAATTTTACAGATAAAGGCAAAAACAAACTATTTTTCTGTCTTCATTGATTTCGAAATATGGAGAAATACAGAAAATGGGTTTTCTTCTTGCGTATTCTCATAACTGCCAATCATGCATGCTAGGTCAATGGCTGTGTAGAATATTAGAGTAGAGGTAAAAATCATAATAAAGATTTCCTAATGAAGCTTAAATACCTGCAGCAGTACAGCTGTTTAAGCTGATATATAAGGCAAATGAAATCAGATAACCATTGTACTAACTGTATGACTACAATCCATTGGACATTTAAGCATGAGTAAACGTTTGTCATTTAAATAAACATTGCAACTCCATTTCTTTTACACGAAGCACAAAATGAATAAGGATGAATGCAGATAAAATGAGCAAAAAATAAATATGGATAAATACAGACTGAAATGTCAAAATAAATATATACCATAAAACCTGGAGCCCTACTTACAATGAACATCTATAATAGGAGTACAAATAACCACAATGAATCGTTGGCCCTCAAATTACTTGGTAAATTTCTGAGCTCTTATATTGATACTCATCATGTAATCATTGCTTGTGATTTAAATTTAACATCCAAACCCTCAATCTTTACGCAGGGTTTGGCTAAAGACAAGGACACATTCTGGGGAATTCCTGATCTACTAGCCCCTTGTAAAAAAAATACCAGAGTAGATCAGCATTGCAGTTGGGTGACCTACATACATACATGTGAAAACGGGTAATGTCACAGTTTCTCAAAACGTCCACAAATCAAGGATATGGGCAGAGTAAAGCCCATGTACATATCACCACATCCCCATGGAAGTTAAACAAACAACAAAAACGCTATCGTGTTTGGAAGCATAGTGCACAGAATATTTTTTCTCACATCACCAGTAATCATTTGTTTGACTTTCATTGGGATGTGATGATATGTAAATGGGCTTTACTCTGCCCAATCCTTGATTTGTGGACGTTTTGAGAAACTGTGACATTACGATCTGTAACAATAATCTAAGAAATCTAATAAAACAGACTATCCTTTGAAGAGAAAACTTGCTCGTCTTTTCTTGAGTGACTTGTTCATTCATATGCCCTGATGAAGCCTCCTTTAAGTTGCAACACGTTGGCTGTGCTATTTCTGTGAGAAAATGTAAAATTAATAAAGAAAAGAAACCAGCACATCAACCAGGATCTGCAACTGTATTTGTTTACTTCTTGAACTCACTATATTCATGAATTGGTTGTGTTTGCCTCTCTATTTTCCTTGTTGTCCCGTGGTACCAAATCCATTGGTGATATTGTTTCAGATTCCATGCAGGCTGGATGGTTCAATTCATAGACCTTTGCCAGGCCTCTGCTCTCCTCCATGAGGAAAGCCAATTTGTATTCGCTTTCCGGCTGGAGAACCGTGTTTTAACATGGTTCTGAGTCCCACAAGGGTATACTGAGAGTCCTTCTATATTCAATCAGATCTTGAAAAGGAATCTCAAGTGTTTGTTCATGCCTTGTAACTCAGTCCTAGTTCTGTACATTGATGACCTGCTGATAGTATTGGATATTCAAGAAGTTTGCAAAATTGATACTATAGCCCTGCTGAAACATCTGGCTGAGAATGGACATAAAGTATCCCCAAGTTGCAGTACTGCATGATAGAAGTCCTTTATTTAGGACATAACATTGTGTAGGGCGCAAGAAAGGTGTCGCAGGAAAGAATCTCGGCGATCATGCAAATAAATCCGCCTCGAACGCAGAAAAGTCAGGATGTTTTGGGGAATGGTGGGGTACTGTGGCCGGTGGATACCCAACTTTTCCTTGATGGCCAAGCCTTAGCTGAGGCTAACGCACAAAGATGTGTCTGATCCGATGCCTTGGGACGACAACTGCATGAACACTTTCCTAGAGCTGTAAGAAAGCCTCTGTCATGCTTCTGCACTAGGAATGCCAGATTACAACAAAACATTTTCGCTGTTTTGAAGAAAAGTTTGTGCACTCTCAGTATTGACACAGACTCGTGGAAGTACCTGTAAACCAGTGGCCCAATTTTCGGCTACTTTAGTTCCAGTAGCATCAGCATTGCCTGGATAGCTCAAATTCGTGGCTGCAACAGGCGTCCGCATAGAGAGATGTGAAAGCATTGTGATGGGTCATCCTCTGACAGTCTATGTTCCTCACTCTGTGGAAGTTTTGCTAACCAGGACACGTATTCAACACCTGATCAATAGCAGGCTCACAAGGTTAAGCAGCTGTTCTTGGTCGCAGATAACATGACCCTGACGAGATGCTGCATTCTAAACCCTGAAGCCATTACAGAATTGTGATGTAGATGAAAATGAAGTAGAACAGGACTGTTGTGATGTCACTGAACAATGCACCAAGCCCCGTCCCAACATTTTTGATGAGCTGTTACCTGAATCTGATCACACTCTCTGGATGGTGGAAGCTGCTTGGCTTCAAGGAGTATTCTCTGCGCAGGTGGCAGAATTGATTCCCCTTACCAGAGCATGCTGTGTTTCAGACTAGCTAAAAGTGACCATATTCATTGATAGCCAGTACTGGTTCGGGGTGGTTCTTGACTTTGGACAGGTGTGGTCTCAGAGGGGTTTCATGACCTCTTTAGGATCCCCCATCCGCAATGGAGAAAATGTGAGAAAACTGTTAGAGGCCCTTCAAATGCCTGCACAAATTTCCCTTGTCAAGTGTCCTGCTCATTGTAAAAAGAATGATTTTGTGACAGTTGGAAACAAATATGCCAACGAAGGTGCACGTTCTTGTGCACTGAATGTTTGTACTTTTAATGGTGAATACACAAACAAGGGAAAAGATAAAGCCAATTTCAACCTTTTGATGACCATTGCTGATACATGGGAAGAAGTGAAAAGATTGCTACAGGAGGTTACTGAGTAAGAACTACAAAGTTGGATAAGAGCAGGTTGTGTGAAACTGGATGATGGCATTTTGGTTTCAGGAGACAAAAGACCAAATTTTGGTTTCAGGAGACGGAAGACCGGTATTGCCTGATAGTTTAGGGCCCCACTTGACAAGGTATTATCAAGGTTCGATGCATATAGGGAGAGATGCCATGGTGAGATTGTCTAGGCAGACTTGTTTTACCCTAAGTTTCAAGCAATTGTGAAGGCATTGTGTTACCAGTGTGTGATTTGTCAGCAAAACAATGTGGGGAAACGAACTGCTGTCACACTGAGTCACATAGGGAGATCTGGAGGTTCCTTCAACAGGATTCAGTTGGACTTTGTTGAGCTGCCAGTATGCAATGGATTGGGGTACATTTTAGTGGTGGTGTGGATCTTATCACGTTGGGAGAAAGCCTATCCAACTAGTGATGTGATGGCCTCACTGTAGCTACATTATTGTTGTGGGAACTTACCCCAAGATTTGGATTTCCAACTTCTATAGAGTCAGAACGAGGAAACCATTTTAATAATGAGGTCCTGAAAATGCTATGTGCAGAGTTACAAGTGGAGCAGAGATTGCATTGCAATTATCGGCTAGAATATTCAGGTATTGTGGATCGAGTCAAAAGCACTTTGAAGTCTAGGACTGCTAAAGTGTATGTTTTTGACATCTTTGAAATGGCCCAATGCTTTGCCTCTTGTGCTGATCAGTCTTTACTGTGTACCAGATTGGAGAAAAGGACTCTTGCCCCATGAGATCATCATGGGGTGAGCTATAAGGCTGCCTTCTGTGCTCACAAACATATTAGTAAACATCCCAGTCGATCTGGTACTTGATTTCTGTAAAGGATTGGCTGACTTGGTTGCATCAGGTTAAAGCAACTACCACGCTACCACATCATGTGCAGTGCCACAACCTTGGTCCAGGAGACTAGGTCGTTGTGAAAAAGCACGTGAGAAAGAGTTGCCTTGAGCCTCAATGGTGTGGTCCATGCCAGGTGATTTTGGTCACTATGATAGCTGTGAAGTGTGGTTGTCTTCCAAACTGGGAGCATGTCTCTCCCACTTGTAGAATCCTGTGTCCCCTTGAATGAGACGCAGCACTTCTCCCAGAAGAGATGTCAACTGGGGTTGAAAAGCAACAAGAAATGGTCAGTCCAGCTCTAGGGGACTAGACAATGCCTGAGACAGAACTTGAGCGATCTGAAGGGGGGTCACAAAAGATCTGAGGTGGAGTCTGACATTCTTGCAGTATTGGTGAACGTAAGTAGATACTGATCCCAAAATATAAATTAGTGCTGTTAAATCACAATAGGAGGAAGAAAACTGGCCAATTGCTAAAGAGAGAAGAAGGTTGACGTTGTCCTCGGAAAGAGCCCTTGCACCTATATCTGAAGCCTCTGGCAAGCCAGAGTGGAGTTAAAACAAAGGTGAAATGTTGAGTCTTCAAAAAATATAAAAGGCTGAAAGTACCCTGTCAGAGGTACTCTTCTACAAAGTGAACCTATCTGGTTACTTATGACAATGATGGGAAGGTTATGGGGGTACCCGGGCAGACAGTAGAAGCTGTCAGAGACTAATCTAAACATTCTTCTTACATTTGTCCTTCCTTATCCAACAAGACTTAGTGGTTTAAGGAACCAGATATTGAATGAAACTGAAATCCCTCATTTGACTTTGCAGGAGTTTCCTGAGCAAGTTGCTGAACTGAGAGAAATGTCACTAGAGATGCTCATTGATGAACTTGGTCCTCATATTATCAGATATGTTGAATGAACTTTGCGTTACTCAAAGAAGAATACCTAGATCAGAGTGAAAGAAGAATAAAAGTAGGGATTACACTTAGACGAACATGGAGTAGGCTTGGGAAAGTCTCAGGAAGATTGTAAATAGTGTGAATAAAATTGAAACAAAAGGACTGTTTCAAAAAATTCAAGAATGTTTGCCGTTTGTACAGGTGGAGACCAACAGAGGACATTCTGTTGCTGCTATTTCTCTATCCACTTGGACTGAATCTAAATAGTATGGAATCGAATATTAATGGTAGTAGACATAGGTACATGATAGTTGCAGCACTTAAAATATTAGTGATAGGTTTAATAACTTTAATTGTTGGGTTGAGCGCGAGTACAACTCTGGGCCCGATTCTGATGTCTTTCGAAAGGCGTCCGAATTGGATTTGGCTTCCCGGATCCGATTCGTAGCCCTGGTTTACGACCAAATCATACACATGACCAAGTATGATGCGAAGATCGCGTACGCGCCGACCAAATTGTTTCTGGGACCTGAACCTGTCCGTACGACCAGTTCGTAGGTGAATCGTGCTGCACCATGGAGCCGAATTCCGACCGAGCGAGTACAATGCATGATTCTGACAGCCGCTTCGCCTTGGACTCAATGAGATGAAACAGCTCTCAGAAGCATATTTCGGGGGACTGTGTGGCTCCCCTTCACCCCGGGCCCTCCGAATTTGCCACGGGGTTGTGGGCCCATTGGTCCCCCCGATTCAGGCATGCACATTGTAGCAGGCACCCTAGGGGGCCCGCCACAGGGTGTGCGTTTTTCCCCACCCACCCCTTTTCTGCTATGGGAGCCTGTGTACGCGACTGTACATGGGCTCCCATAGAGTACAATGGAAGTCCGAGCAAACCGAGCCTTTAAGACTACGACAGCATCGTACTCGCTCGTTCAGACTTCAGAGCGCATCTCGCTCAGAAAGCCCTCCGGATCTGAGTGTACGGAGGGCTTTCCTAGAGAGATCGGATTTGGGCCCTAAGACTAAAGCAGGAAAATATACAGTTATACAGAAACCCAAACATAAACAAGATAAAGAATTATATTCCCTAGAGGGGCAAAATTACATTTTGATTTGTTGAGAGGAGATTAATCATCTAACTCACACGCTAACTTCTTTTCATGAATATATACAAACTATGGAAGCTAGAGATTGTTATGTTTACATGCAATAGTCTTCTGGGGCTGAGGGTATTACCTACCATCACCGTATGGCATCAAATGTAGTCTGCTATTGAGCATGTTCTATGGACAGGGACATTTCCAGTGCTATTATTCAAATTAAGATCTACGTTTTTCAGAAGTATCGCTGTTTAAACACTTGAACAAACATTCCTATGCTCAGAACACAGAAACAGGTAGCAACTATTTTGCACCAACTAAAACAGTACATACAGCTTATGCACACCAATATAATTTGACCTACGTCCTTACTGATATAGAAAATACATTTCTGGAAAAAGAAGAAGATCAATATAGAGCAGTAAAGGCAAAGGCAGCTATAAGAAACAAGATTGCTCTTGGTCGCAAGAAGATGTGGAGCAACGGGCAGCAGGAAACATGGGAGCTTTGAAATCAGATTATCAACACCATGGGAAATTTTGTATACAAAATGGGAAAACACACAACATTATACTTGTTGGAGAACATTTAATGCCTATTTTAAGTTGCCGGGTAAATGGTGTGGCACGTGCTACATAAGGTTAGATTTCTCAACTAATTATCATGTTGGGAATTTGGATCACCCTGTGTGGGAGGAAAGGTACAGATCTAAATGAGGTGCTTCTGCTGGAGAGATAGTAGGAGATATCTAAAGAGCTATCACATGCTAAGTGTAGGGGTGATATTGAATGACACCAAGATTAGAAAGCTATCTACTGTAGTTGATAGATTGTCTACTAATACTGCTAGGTCTTTGTTGCTTATAAATACTGGGATGATTGCTATCAGAGCTATGGTTTTGCAAAATGAGTTTGCATTAGCCACATTGTTTGCAAAAGAGGGCAGAGTTTGATGGATGTTAAAGGTCCAGCAGTGTTGCACTTATGTCCCAGATAGGTCAAGAAGTCTGTAAATGATCATGGTCTGAGAGATTTCTGGCTTGAGCCTTTATCTGGTCAGATTCTGCTGCACTTGGTAGCCGGTCCCAAACTATTTTGCTCCAAAAACATGAATTTAAGCATGAGGAATTTTTAGATTAGATTAAACCATTGTTTTGAAGATGTTTGTACCCTTAAGTTTAGACATTATGTCCTTCCAATAGCTACTTTAAAATGTTCTGGTATTTTGTCCAAATTGTGCCCTGTATTCTGCCATTCAGAAGAATCGAAGGAACGTGTTGTTTTTCTATTCTGCCTATTTAATTCTAGAACCAGATGGATTGTTTGTCTCCGTCAGTCATTGAGGGTATCTAATCGTACCAACTCCTAAAGATTATGGAAAACCGACACTAATCTATTTGTAGTTTTTCTTTTAAGCATTTTCATGCAGCATGGCTCATAAGATCTAAAATATTGAGAAAGGGTATTCGGTCCATTGGTTAGAAGTTTTACATTTGTTGATATAATCAGCTTCACATTGATGCTTCTACTGTTTTTTATGAATTATATTGATTATATCAGGACTATTATCAGATCTGACAAACATTGATTGAATAGTTTTGTTTTTTCTATCTGCACTTCTTAGTCTGCAGCCTAACATGTCTTGGATGTGGCAGTTGCAAACAAAACAAGTGATGGACAGAATGTGGATCAATGTCACACATTCACCCCAGTCCAAAGATCTGGGCCCAAATCCATCGTTTTTTTGCACTCCACACCACCCTGGGTTAGACAATGGCGATATGCAAATCAGCTCTGACCCTGTTGCCCCATGGGAACAGTCCAGTCCGAACTACAAAAGCCATGTCCTTCCCAGAACGGAATCAAGCATCCGAGGACCGGACCGGTTTCGAGGTAACACCTCTCATCAGCCCGGCTAGCTTGACTCCAGTGGTGTGGAGTGCCTGGGACCCACGTCTGAGCATCCCCAGCGCACCCATGGCGGCAATTGCAAACAAAACAAGTGATGGAATGTGTGACATTGATCCACATTCGGTCCATCACTTGTTGTTTTTGCAATTGCCGCCCTAAGTGCGCTGGGGATGCCCAGACGTGGGTCCCAGGCACTCCATACCACTTGGAGTCAAGCTAGCCGAGCTGATGAGAGGTGTTACCTCGAAACCGGTCCGGTCCTCGGATGCTTGATTCCGTTCTGGGAAGGACATGGCTTTTGTAGTTCGGACTGGACTGTTCCCATGGGGCAACAGGGTCAGAGCTGATTTGCGTATCGCCATTGTCTAACCCAGGGTGGTGTGGAGTGCAAAAAAACGATGGACTTGGGCCCAGATCTTTTGACTGGGGGAATGTGTGACATTGATCCACATTCGGTCCATCACTTGTTGTTTTTGGATGTGGCAGTGCCAAGAGCTTGTCAGGCAGATGAGGTGCTGATCATGATGGTGCTGAAGATGATGCAGCTGGTCGTGAAGATAGTACAGGCTAGTAAATGGAGCAAGTTTGTTCCACCAGGGTTGGGATGATGTGATCATATTTCTTTAGTTCCTTGATGAGGCATTCTACAGCACGTAGGATCCCATTAAGGCAGCCAGTGTGGAACCTAAGAGGCTGTGGAGCAAAGAGTTGCCACCATTCAGATGCAAGAGTAACATGGTTTGAAGGTAATTTCTTAACTCCCTTTCTGGGAAGAATGGTTGAACACTTTTAGTAGAGAGCTGTATCAGGCACTGTTGGCTTTCTATTAGGGTGGGGTCGGTGTCCAATTGTAGTCTGAATGAATTGTCACTGGGTGAAGGCTAAGGTACAAGTCCATTCAGTTTCACATTAAGCCAGGTTTGCTTGTTGTTCTTGGCTGGTCTTCCAGGTCTCCATAAGGTGCAGGCAGGGTTTGAAGAGAGGGATGTCTTGAGCAGGGTTATGCATACTGGTGGATTCGGAAGCTGTTATCATGATTAGAGAAGCAGACTTGGAAAAAAGGCTTAATGAGGCGAATGTGGTGGCTGATGCTAAAGCTGCGATAGACAAAGTCAACAAGACCATTGCTGAATTTGAGTCTATTGAACGCACCAAAAAAAACCAAAAGATTCAGAAAGATATTGCTACTTTTGACCTGATAAAATCACATCCCTATATGCATGCTTATTATTTTACTGTTAATGTTAATGTTATTTGGCATTTGTTAAGCGCTCGTACGCCCGGAGGCTTCATGGCGCTGTAGTAAGGAACAGGCGTGGCCATCGGTGGGTGGAGATAAGGCAGCTTAGTGATGCGCCTGAGAGAAGAGCCAGGTCTTCAGAGAATGTCTGAAGCTGAGGATGTTATCACTAAGTTTCAGATGAAGAGGGAAAGAGTTCCAGAGGGCAGCGGCAAGATGGTCGAAGCAGCTGCCTCCGAGACGCTTTTTCTTGTACGGAGGGATAGTCAGAAGGGCTTTATGAGCAGACCGGAGGTTACGGGGGGGGGCTGTATTTTTTAAATAGGTCTCTAATGAAAATGGGACCAATGTCATGTAGAGATTTGAAAAGGATACACCCAGCTTTGAAGGCCACGCGTTGCTCAACCGGGAGCCAATGCAGCTGTTTCAAGCCAGGTCTGACTGATTGCCTTCTAGGAATGTTCAAGAGGAGTCTGGCTGCCTGGTTTTGAACCAGCTGGAGGCGTTTAAGCTCTCCAGTTTGGAGCCCAAGGTATAGACTGTTGGAAAAGTCCAGTCTGGACAAAACCAGGGAAATGATGATCTGAGTGAGGGCAGCTTGGGAGAAGAAGCGGGCGATTTTTTTTATTTTCTTCAGCTGAAAAAAACTGGAGGAAACAACAGCTCCAACTTGTTTTTTCAGAGAGAGGTCCTCACTAATGAAAATGCTGAGGCTCTTGACCGAGGATGATTTGGATGGGGGGGCGCCCATGCATGAGGGCCAGAAACTGGGGTTCCAGCTGAGGGCGCTCTGTCCCGGCAAGACCAGTTCGGTCTTGCCTGGGTTAAGTTTCAGGTGATTGCAGCTCATCCAACTCAAAATGTGGGACATGGTGTTTTGGAATTCTACCACAGAGTCCTTGGTGTTCAAAGGAAAGATGAGCTGCAAATCATCGGCGTAATTGAAAATGGTGACCTTAGCGTGCCTGAGGGAATACAAAAGAGGGCGCAGATACAGATTAAAAAGCAGGGGAGACAACGAAGAGCCTTGAGGTACTCCACAAATGGTGGATATGGTGGGAGCCGTGAAGGAGCCTAGTCTGACCGATTGAGTTCGATCAGTGATAAATGAACGGATCCAGCTCAGTGCAGGGCCCCTGAGGCCTGCCTGTTCGACACGGTCGACCAAGATGGTATAGTCGACCGTGTCGAACGCAGCAGAGAGGTCTAAAAGCACCAGAGCCTGATGGATCCCTTCATCCGCATTCCGCCTCAGAGTGTTCTGCACCGAGAGGATGAACGCCTCCGTAGAATGGCAAGGGCGGAAACCGGCCTGATTAGGTGCAAGATATTCCGATTTTTCAAGGAATGTGGAGATGCTGTCGCAAACATGAGACTCCAGGAGTTTGGCGCAGTATGGCAGCAGAGATATGGGCCTGTAGTTGAGTGGGTCTAATGGATTGGCTCCTGCCTTTTTTTATGAGGGGAATAAGAAGGGCTTTTTTAAAGGTCTTTGGAACTTTACCCTGAGCAAGTGAACCATTCAGCATGGGAAGTAGACCCCCAGGGATGCTGGTACCCACTTCTTTCAGGATGTAAGGGGGGCAGATGTCATCAGGGAAACCGGATTTAATCTTAGAGAGGAGTTTAGATAAGTTAGCGTTTTCAATGGGGGGGTAGGAGTCCAGGGTAACAGGGTTATAAAAGGTGTCTGCAAATAAAAGGGGAGGCTGAGTGGTGGGAATGTTTTGTTTAATGGTGCAGATTTTGTCAAAGAAAAAGGAGTTTAAAGAATTACAAAGTTCCTGAGTGGGAACTGTCGGGAGGGAGGTTCTGTCACTGGTACTAAGATCTTCCACAATGTTGAACAGTTCTTTAGATTGATTCTGAGCTTTAAGAATTTTATCCGAGAAATAGTCGGTTTTGTGTTTTAAAATAAGCTTTTGATAGTTTTTGCGAGCCTTGCAGTAGTTGGCCCTATCTTGTTCTGAGTAGGCTGTGCACCACTTTCGCTCCAGTTGACGGACTTCAAGTTTGTGAGTTTTCAGAAGAGGTGTAAACCACCTGTGGGCGTCATTGGGGCGGGAGCGAGGAAAGCAGGTACAGGGGGCGTGAGCGTCCGCAGCCTGGAGTAGCCACCCTGAGAAAGCCTCTTCCATCTTTTCGATGTCCTGATCAAACGGGGGAAGGGAGGAAGTAAGTGAGCCAATGAAAGCGGAGACATCAACATTCTTCCACCTTCTGGTTTTTCCTCCTGTCATGGGCAGGGGGTTTTTACTTCTCCCGGTGGTCATAGTAAAGTTGATCAGATAATGATCCGACCAAACACAGGGCATGATGGACTTAATAGCCAAGTGAATGTTTTGGGACCAAATTTGGTCTAGGCTATGCCCTTTTTCATGAGTAGGAAGGTGAATATGTTGGGAGAGATTCATATCGAGGAGGGTTTCTTTCAGCGTAGCAGCCTGAGAGTCAGAGTCGGCAGAGTCCAGCCACAGATTGAAATCTCCCAGCAACACAATTTTGTTATGGGCAATTATCAGAGGAGCAATTTGTTCTGCTAGGGATGCCGAAAAAGAGGGCATTTTTTGAGGGGGGCGATATATAAGGATGAGAAGTAATGATCCAGTATTAGTATCCTTTTTAAAGATCAAGTTGTCTGTTCCTGATAAGTCGAGGGATGGTAAAGAGGAGACTTTGTGGGTGCTGCGAATGATCGCAGCAACCCCCCCACCTCTTTTGCCGGCTGGTCTGTCGACATGTAGAATATAGTAGTTTGAGGGAACTGCCGCTAGGATATCGGGTAGGGAGTCCTCAGTAAGCCAAGTCTCAGAGAGAAACAAAAAATCTGGTTGTTCAGCCTGGAGCAAGAGAAAAATATCCAAATGGTGTTTAACCATGGATCTAGTATTAAGATATAGGCATTTGAGAATGGCCTCAGAGTCATCGGGAGTAGAATGAGGTGCATAGGACCTAGGCTAGGTGCATAGGACCTAGGCTTAGGTGCCAGCCTAGACAAACATATTTTAACCAAAATGACAACTGGGGTCGTTTCCGGCGGAACATGGCCATTAATTTTTCTGAGTCCTCTGCTTCCTCTGGCGAAGAAAATGATAATAGTACCGGGGCAGCACAGGGTCCTTCAACTCCTACCTATATTGTTTTTTTAGGGCAGCGGGGACAAGGCAGGGGGAGGGGACGGGGGAAAAACCTGTCCTCCACCATTTCAACACTGGAACTTCCAAGATGGAGAACTACAAACCTGCTGCAAATTTTACCAGTGGGGCCCCCCACAATAGTTGACACCGTGGATGAGACTCATTTGTTGAACACCATACCAATTTGTAACCTTTCCGAACATATACTATCTTCTCTTGAGACTTCTTTGTTGAGTAAGGGTTTAAGTTTTGTGTTAACTGAGAAAACCTGCCTGTTTGACATTCAAATTGAACTACTGCAGTTCTTTTGGTGGTTAAGGTTAAAGTATTTTTTTATGGGTAAAAGTGAAAATGTGATTTTTAATCCGTTAAATTTACGTCTTCCATCAACATTCAATCCTCCCACTGTGCATATCCCTGCAGAAATGCTGGCATTTGAATCTATGGTAATGCGGGATGTGCCTGCTTCGAATACCGGATTCGAGTACATACCCTATAACATCTATCTCCAAGAGAGACAGGCCCTTAATTCTTTGAAAATGAACAAAGAATTAATCATAAAACCTGCTGATAAGGGCGGTGGGATTGTTATACAACCAGTGGAGATGTGTAAATCGGAAATTCTTTGCCAATTGGCGAATACTGATTATACCATCCTCCGCAAGAATCCCCTTTCTGATTTATAAAAACATGTTACTTCTGAGGGAAAATTGGTGGGTTTCTCAGTGATAAGGAATTTGATTTTTTGAACGCAAAAGTACCCCGTACAAGAGTGCTATATACTTTGCCAAAGGTTCACAAAGATTTTTTTAAGCCACCAGGCCGATCCATAGTCTCTGGCTGTGGGTCGGTTCCTCGAACCTTTGTGCAAATATATAGATGTTTCTATCAAAGAGTTAGCACCTACCACTCGTAGCTATGTGCGTGACAGTGGTGACATTATCTGTCAATTTGCCCAAATGCACTTCGATCCTCTGACTGAGTTACTCGTATGTTTGGATATTGAATCCTTATATATGAATATACCTCAGAGGAAAGGAATTGAGGTCATCAGACAAGTTTTAGATAATCGCCTGGGCCCTGTCACTGTCCCTACTGATTTCATCATTCAATTATTAACCATTTCACTCACAGAAAATTATTTTGAATTTAATGGTGTTTTTTATTTACAGACAAAGGGCACTTCTATGGGGGCTTCTTATGCCCCCAATTTTGCTATTCTATTTGTAGATAGTTTTGAACAGACCAACATCTATAACCCAAACATGAATCCATACGTCAATAACGTGTGCCATTGGCGTTGATATATTGATGATATTTTTTTCATTTGGACTGGGGACACTTTGAGTTTACAACATTTTTTGGTGCGGCTTAATTCCTGCTCGCCTGATTTGAAATTCACTTCTAATGCTAGTAATCAGAGTGTTGATTTCCTGGATTTAACTATCTTTCCTTACGAGGGGAAACTGGCCACTAAGCTTTTTACCAAACCAACGACCAGAAATACACTCTTGGAGTATACCAGTCACCCTCCACGAGGTATGAAGGATGGACTCCCTTTTTGTCAGTTCCTGAGGCTTCGCAGGAACTGCCAATTCAGGGTTGACTATTTCCGTGAGGCTGAAATACTGGCCAAGAAGCTTGAACATGGAGGCTACCCGAGGCATCTTGTTAAACGCTCTTTAAAAAGGGCATGGTATAATCATCGGGAATTTCTTTTGACTCCCCGTGCCCCTAAAACATCTACACGAATACCATGTGTCACTACTTTTGGTTCTAAAAGTAATCAAATTACCAAAATAGTGAAACGACATTGGCCTTTGATACAGGCTGTGGGTATTTCCAATGAGTTACCTCGCTTTTCTTTTAAGAGAGGCAAAAACATACGTGACCATCTAGTTCAAGCCGCTTTACCCACCAAGGTATCTCCTGATTTAACAACGTTATGGGGTCTTAATAAAATCATAGGCCACTTTCTCTGTGGAAATTGTTTAATGTGTGAGTCAACTGTTAACACCAAACAATTTATACATGGTAATGTCAAATACGATTTGCATGACCACACAAATTGTAACTCACAAAATGTGGTTAATGCTATTTGGTGCCCGTGTGGCCTGATCTATGTTGGTCAGCCCACAAAACGCATTAAGGTGCGACTATGTCAACATAAAAGTCGAATTCGATGCCAGAATGAACACGCTCCTTTAGTGACACATTTTCGGGAGTATGGACATACTCCGTCTGAATTGCGCTGGCAGGTCATTGAATTGATAAAAAGTCCCCCCTGAGGTGGTGACCTCTCTCGATGACTTGATCAACCAGAATGTTGGTGGATGTTCCGCTGTGACAGTATAAATAAGTGACTTAACAGTCTTGAAGAATGTACGGCGGTACTTTTCAGTTAAGGGCTGTTTCTGAATATTTCATTTTGTTTTTCACACTTTATATATGCTGTCATCATCTGATTTTTATATCCTAGAGGCTCTGTCCTCAGTATGTGTTTCCTTGGGAAATGGTTTGACATTTGCCATTTGTGTTTTGCTTAATTTTCAAATAATGGTGTACATCGGTCAATGGGGATTTTCCCCTTTCTGCACTCTAACGATTTAAATGATATAACCATCTTTCTCTGTTATGACTACATTGAATGATGTATTGGAGAGGTCGTTCCCCCCCCCCCCCCTTTTTTTGCTGATTTATTTTTGTAACATGTGGCGTTAGCAAATTCCCTTGTGAATACTTTGTACATTATTTTGAAATTATTTTTTTGAACTACTGTTTATAATTATTGTTTTCAATACGGGTGTATATTATTCGAAAGACTGTGTACCTCTTATGAGTCTATATTGTGTGCCTCATTAATGTAAGCTTCTGTCCACTAAAGCGGACACCTCTAAATCTGCAGTCCTTAAAGTTTAATGACAATTGTTTATCTGTAACGAAGACAAAGCTGCATTTCACTTCACTTTATTTGTCAAGTGAACTGAAATGATGACACGTTTTGGAAATATGAAGACAAAGCTGCATTTCACTTCACTTTATTTGTCAAACTAGCAGCCCGCCCTAGCGTTGCCCAGGGCAGAAGGGGGCTGGGGGCAGCATTTCAGGCTTGCGTGCACCTTACCTCAGCGCTTGGTCCCAGTCGCACAAACCCAGGCCCCCGCTCCAGTCCTCCTCACTTCACCGCCCCCCACTACTCTCACTTAAATGTCTGCACCAAATGTGAAAGCCGTTTTAAAACCTATCATTTATTTTGCTATCCCGCTCCAGTCCGCCTCACTTCACCGCCCCCCACTGCACCAAGCCAGTCTACATGCCCCGCTGCAGTCCGCTATCCTGCTCCATTCCGCCTCACTTACATGTCCTCCCCGCGTACTTCACCGCTCCTCCCAGTGTTTCACATACCTCATGGCACTGCAGTCTTGCTACGTTCTCCACTCCTCCATGCGCTGTTGTCATCCATTCCGCTCCAGTCCGCCTTACTTCACCGCTCTTCCCCGCCGTTCACGTACCTCATTCCCTCCAGTCTGGCTAAGTTTTCGGCTCCTCCCCGCGCTGTTGTCCGCTCCTCCTCGTGTTCCTGTCCTCCGATGATGTCAGCACGCACTTTGTTAGCACACACGGCCGGCGCTACTTCTTAGGGACTACTTTTTATATTGTTTATTTTTTAAATAACGTTTATTATTATTTTTTTATAGCCTATGTCCATCTACTGGACCCCCCCTTTCCAACGCTGTATTGGGTGTTGCGATTGGTAGTGTACTTTTCTAGTTTACCTGGCTCAAAGGACACAGTTCTCTCTTTATAATAGTAGTATAGATGAACTGAAGTAATGACACGTTTTGGAAATGTTATGTCGAAAACTGATTTTGTACTTGTATTTGTAACAAACTTAAAATGTGCCTTATTCAATTTCTATTTGGGTTGAAATGATTATACATTGTTAATGTGGAAATAGGGAATGATTTATGATGTATTTTATTCTATTTGGTGATGGGTTCTTGATTAGTTTTTACTTTCGAGACTGTTCTAATATGGCGGCCATTGTTCCTTTTTACCTTCTTCATATTTCTTTTGTATTGAGTGTTTTTATTTTATTTAATGTTTTCTGAAAGTCTTTTTGGCTCCGATCCGGCCCCCTTTTCCATCGATATTGGGCTTTCTTTAAAAATACTTACTATGATCAAACTTTAACTTTACTGTTTTTAGCGGCGATCAGTCCTCTTTTTATGCTGATGTTCGCAAGCTTTTTAAGGCATGAGCTATCCATTACGGCTATCGCGGTATTTTTCGCCAATCTCCGTCAGTTGTTGATTGCACGCCGAGCTTTAACCAAGTAAGTTGGGGTCCACTCTGGGTGTCGGTAACTTATTTTAGTTGGGGTTCGCTCCGGGTTTTGTTTACTTTTTATTTCTTGATAGCCTCTATATTCCTCTGACACAAGGGCATTTTTTGACTGATTTTCTCGATTCGTGTTTCCCTTATTCCGCAATTAGTTTATACATGATGCGTTATTTCATGATTAGTATCCCTTTGAGTTTGCCTTCAGTTCACATATGAGGCGAGATCTCCCTAGTGTTGGTCCAATTCTACTGGGGTTCATGGTTTTCTGAGCCTACCGATCATTTTGTACCTTCTGGCTTCAGGCCCGACTGATCCTATCCTTGCTCACTAGTGTGGATGTAGATGCTTTGTTTGATTGTTTAAGGTTCCCCTTCCTGTCAAGTTAGGTCACCTTTAGGAATGATGTTTTTATTTATTTTTGTTTCCTCTTTTTTTTCAGTAATTTCTCAATGGAAAGCTCGGGTGTTATATTGAGTTCATTCTATGTCTGAATTCGGTTCCGCTGGCTCTTTGTGTTTGATGCCCTTAACTGATGACTTGATATTCAGTTTTTGAGTCTTACACTTGCAGGTATGAGTTCTTTCTCTACCCTGTACTTTTGCCTAACTGTTGGATTGATTGATAAGTCGATTTCAATCGATATATATTTTTCTATTTTCTTTTTAGTTCTTGGACCCTCTTGTTTATTTATTTTAAAAAAATTCGCTGGTGACCAGAAGGAGTTTTATGAGGAACAGCTTTTTAAAGGTTTTTCTAGTTCACCTTTTTGGCATTCTTGATATTTCACTTTTTCATTCAACTAGTCACATTCAGTTCTTATTCTTTGGATGTTGGTCTTTCTCTTCTCAATTTAAAAAAAAAACTATTCTTATCTTTGACTAGTTCACCTATTCCATTATTGTTCGAGCACACATCTTTGGTGTTTCTTGAGGTCTGATCATGTTTGATTTATATGATCTTTTATCAATACCATGTATATGTCTTTATTTGTATAGAAATGTGTGCTAAGTGGTCGCTTCCCACTCCTGAAGCTTCTAGTCTTGATGATGACCCTGTAAACCATCTGGGGTTGAAACACCGTCGACGCCTCCAACATGACCTAAATCATTGAGGACATTAACGCTTTGATTATATTCTGTGTTGATTGTCGTAGAAGTACTTTTACTCCGCCATTGTGTTTTCTTTGATATTATGTTTCACCCAGGCCTCTCTTTTTCTTTTTCTTCTTTTTTCCAATTTTTCCTGTATGTATGATGTACATTTATGGGTATCTAATTAAGGTGTGTATGAGCATTGTTCAAGAACCACTGTTTGGACAATTACTATTATAGCCCCAGGCTCTTGTTCTAGGGTTGCCCCTGTGTTTTGAAAAAGTGAGCAGATGTTGGCAGCTGACGCTGGCTTGAAGCCCAAAGACTTCATATGCAGCATGCCTCATATTTGTAGAAAATAAATCCCACAAAAATGTGAACATTTATTATGGGGAACCCAAACAGCTCCAAAACTGGCATATGCGCAGACACAAAAAACAGGAACTGACACTGGTGCTCACACAACATTTTTAATGTAGATTCCTCACATCTGGTGATATCACATGATGTTTATGACTAGGCTGGACACCGCTTGGCACTGGTGACTTGTAATCCATGAAACATTTTCTCATTATTCGTCTGGAACCTAGGAACCCTGTACAATCTGAGGGAGCGTGTATCAGCCCCACTCCTTTCTTATCTGCAGCTTCTGTTATAAAATGGAGGGCTAACGGAGAAGTAGGAAGGAGAAAAATTAGGGATAACTGACTAAAGATGAAAAAGATTCTTACCCCATCATCAGTGACACAAACACAAAACAACCAGAACCCTAAGCATAAATGATTATATTTACTGTAAGTGGATTTCCACCAGGTAAAACCAAATGAAAATGTTTTTGCAAGGATCTACATCTTCAGTAGCATATACATATTCATGGAAAATTATTTCACAAAATGTGAGACGTTATGCACCCCATTCTGCAAGAGTGCCCTCAAGTAGGACAAATACTTCAGGGGAAAAACAGAAAGATGATTTTGTAAGATGGACACATCAAGAAGGCAGGGATAGGCATTAGCAGATATATAGTAATCCTTTTAAAGGAACTGGATTAAAGGTTACTTTATGCCCGTTTTGCTATGCTTCCAGCTTGGCCTTCGCTCTCATCATACTCTGGTTGCCGGTATTAGACAATAATCAAGATGAAACGAGACTTGTCTGGAGTTAAAAGAGCTTAAATATTAAACACATAAGTCATAGGCGATTTCGGTTTTAGTCCTGGAGCTGGTAACTGACATACCTAACTCATGGAACGGTCATAAGGAAGATTACCTTGACTTGAACCCATTTTAAGACTATATGACTATATTGATAAGGAAGACTGTATTTTCAAAGGAATGGTGTCCTGACACTACGTGATGCGAGTAAACGCACTTTCAGAAATCTAACACCTTGAATGCTCATGACGAGCTGAGCTCGTCATGAGCCACGGCGCTCTGGTGCTCAATACGAGCTCAGCTCGTCATGGCCCGTGGAACTGTCAGGATCAGCGCAATGCGGTGCCGCTGTCCGCGAGATGCGTTGCACATACTAGCTCCGAAGACCCAAGAACTACGTTGCCCATGGTCCTTAGCGGCAAAATAGCGTGATGACGTAAGTCACGCTGATTCAGGAACTAAGTACCGGCGGCAGGGAAGGACGGTGCCGATAATTCTTGCTGTGTTTGGTGGCCTGGTCGGTAAGCCGAGTCTTCACTGGGGAAATCGTGAGTACAGAAACTGCTTTCTTGTCGACACTCGCTCTCGGACTGTGAACGAGTGGGTGTCGCATTTTCGGCAATTGGAGGACACGCGGCTGCGTGTAATCTTTGTAGCAGTTTGGATTTCCTGGCTTTGCAGTGTTAACGTTTGGTTTCTTTCCTGTTGGAGGAGAAAGATACGCTTTCTCATTGCAGGAGGGAAACGCTATTCTCTGGCCAAACGATATTTGGATATGAACTATTGATGTGTGTGCTTGAATAAGATAATATTACTCGAGCTGTTGGAGATTGCTAGCGGTTTGGGCTCAAATCGTTGGGCGAGTTTCCTACTGGTTACATCAATATGTACAAAGACTAATACACATTTATAGGTGTGAACTATCCTTTATTATTTAGGGAAGGAACTGTGATATGGTGATTTAAACCTCACGTATTCTTATTTGCCTTATCTGCACATCGTTATTTCATTGTTTTCATCAGGAGAGAATCAACAGGGGGTACTTGATCAGAGGGAGCGTGTGACCAAGATTAGCACACAGAAATATTGTGCTGGTGACAGCCCCTGGTATTACCCTGTGCCTGTGCTCCTGTATTTAAAGACCCTATTATCTTCCTTTTCAGGTAGGGGTCTAGAAGTACACTCAGGCGAGAATAGAGGAAGCGAGTGGATTTAATGTTGTAAGAAACGAAGGGGGGGAATGTTTTTATAAACAACTGTCTTTGTCATTTCAGATCTCCCTCCCCGCTGTTCCCTTCCTTTCCCGCGCTCTCGGAACCATTCTGGGGTCTGTGTTGTATTATCAGACTTCAGGGTCGTTGGGTGTGTGTGCGGGTTTAGGACATTCATCACAGCCCGAGGAGTATAGGAAACGGAGCCTGACAGAATTATCGGCCCAAGAATACTGTTCTCCTCTTGGCTGTGATGCCATGGAGATTGGAGCGGTGAGAGCTTCTTTGACGTTTAGCGAAAAAGAATATCGGAGAAAAAACGGTCTTTGTCTGTACTGTGGCAAAAAAGGTCACTATTTGAGAGAATGTCCAGTGAAGCCTAAACCTAGAAAATATAAAACCGGACAGGCAGCAGTTGGAGTATCTGACAAGACGTCGGAAAACTCCCATGCTTGAGGACGAACGAAGGGGCCCCCTCAAGTCGGATAATAATCCCTTCCATTGCACCGGGCGATAATCAGGAGAAGAGGCATGTATTTCTGGTAATGTCTCTGTTCATAGGAAAAGAAGAAAAAGAAGTGAATGCGATGGTGGACTCTGGTGCGACCGGATGCTTCATGGACTATGCAGAAGCTGAAAGGCTAGGGATCCCACTCATCACCAAAAACAAACCAGAAATGGTATATGCAGTGGATGGTAGCGAATTGTTAGCTGGGCCTATAAAATATCACACGCCGGAATATCTGCTCGTATACCAGGGGCTACATCATGAGATGTTATCTTTTAACATTATTCAGGCCCCGCAATATGGAATCATATTTGGTCTTCCATGGCTTAAGAAGCATGAACCACATATACATTGGACTCCTCAAACCATTTGTTTTGTGTCTGATTTTTGCAACGAACAGTGTCTGTTGATGTCTGAAGACCCGTCCCGAGCCTAGGCCTCCTTACATCGCATTGCTACTGCTGAGAAGAAGGAAGTGGTATTGCCTTCCTGCTACAAGGCATTTGAAAAGGTGTTCAGTGATATACAAGCCGAAACTCTACCACCGCATAGACGCCATGACTGCCGGATCGACCTTACCCCTGGATCAGTTATTCCTAATGGAAGACTCTATGCTCTCACGGTGCCCGAGAACGAATACCTACGGGCATATTGCACAAGTTACTACTTGTGTAACGATATATCTGTAAGAGACATTAGTTAGTGATAGATTCCTTACCTTAGAATATCCCCAGGCGTCAGACTGGATCCGGAAATTTTTGCGTAGCAATACCCCTGCGCGCTGGTAGGCGTCGTCTGCGGCTCCGCGTCCGTCGTCGGCGTCGTGAGCGCCGGGATGACGTCATCGGAGTATATAGACGGCGCCCATGCGCGCTGACGTCAGTTCTGATAACACAGCTTTTCCGCGCCAGATACGCAGAGCCATGATAGAACTAACACTGGTGCCATTGAAACTAGGGCCCTGAAAGGGGATGACCTTAACCCTAAATATCAGTTCGCAGAACGGGGAGGATGGGAGGGCGGTAAGGAATCTATCACTAACTAATGTCTCTTACAGATATATCGTTACACAAGTAGTAACTTGTGCATCTGAAAGAGACACGTTAGTGATAGATTCCTTACCTTAGAATAGATACCCCAGCAATACCAACCCCGGTGGTGGGTCTGCGAACCAATATCACACCAGAAAGTCCTGGAGGACGGAACGGCCAAAGAAGCCATCCCTCCGGACTTGACTGTCCAGGCAGTAGTGTCTTGCGAACGTGTGCAGCGAGGCCCACGTGGCTGCCTGACAGATGTCCTGCAGGGGGACACCGCGGCCCAGGGCAGTTGTCGTTGCCGTGGCCCGAGTGGAGTGAGCCCGCAATCCAGCCGGGGGCTCCTTCCTCGCCATGGAGTAGCATGCTTGGATGCACAAGATGATCCACCTAGAGATGGTCCTCTTGTGCACAGCCTTTCCCTTCTTCGCGCCCACGTAACCAACGAAGAGTTGGTCATCCACCCGGAATTGGCGAGTGCGGTCTAGGTAGTAGGAGAGCGCACGTTTTGGATCCAGACGGTGGAGCCTCTCCTCCTCTTTCGAGGGATGCGGAGGCGGAAAGAAGGTGGGCAAAGTGATGGACTGCCCGATGTGGAAGGCCGTGACAACCTTGGGCAGAAAGGAAGGTCGTGTACGCAACACCACCTTATCAGGATGAACAGACAGGAAAGGTGGAGAAGAAGAAAGAGCCTGGAGCTCACTCACCCTCCTGGCAGAGGTGATGGCAACCAGGAAGGCCGTCTTTAGAGTAAGGAGACGAAGAGGGCAGTTGTGAAGTGGCTCAAAGGGAGCACACATCAGATAGGTGAGAACCAGATTCAAGTCCCACTGGGGCATCACGAAGGGAACAGGAGGGAACATGTGTGTGATGCCCTTCAGAAATCTACTCACAATAGGGGACTGGAATAAAGAAGGCTGATCTGGTAGCCTCAAGAAGGCTGAAAGAGCAGAAAGGTACCCTTTAAGAGTGCCCAGAGCAGAGCCCTGCTGGGCAAGGGAAAGAAGAAAGAGCAGCACTTCCGAAAGGGGTGCAGAGAGAGGATCCACAGCCTTTGCTGTGCACCATGCCACAAATCTGTTCCACCGGCAGGCGTATACCGACTTTGTGGAGGGACGCCTGGCTGCCAGAATGATGTCGCAGACTTCGGGAGGCAAGTCAAATGGCCTCAACTGCCGCCGCTCAATCTCCAAGCTTGTAGGTGGAGACTGGACAGGTTCGGGTGCAGGACCGTCCCCTGCTGCTGCGACAGAAGGTCCTCCCGAAGAGGCAGACGAATCGGGGGATCGACTGACATGCTGAGTAGCTCGGGATACCAGTATCTTCGAGCCCAGTCCGGAGCCACAAGGATAACTTGGGCCCGGTCGCGCCTGATCTTCTTCAGCACTCTGGGCAGAAGTGGTATAGGCGGAAAGGCGTACAACAGGCCGCAGCTCCACTCGCGACGAAAAGCGTCTCCGAGCGAGTGCCGCCTTGGAAACTCCAACGCGCAGAACAGCTGACATTGCGCGTTCTCTTCTGTGGCGAATAGATCTAACCAAGGCTCTCCCCACTGTCGAAAGAGACCTTGCGCCACGTCCGAGTTCAGATGCCATTCGTGATCCATCATGCACCGGCGGCTGAGTTCGTCCGCCCTGGCATTCAGAGAACCTGCCAGGTGTTGAACCACCAGAGTCACGCCCTGATGTTCCAGCCACTGCCAGAGGCGCAGAGCCTCCTGGCAAAGGGTCCACGACCCCACACCGCCCTGTTTGTTGCAGTACCACATGACGGTGGTGTTGTCGGTGAACACTTGCACCACGCTCCCCCTGACAGAGGGGAGGAATGCTTTCAGTGCAAGACGAATCGCCCGCAGCTCCAGAAGGTTGATGTGGAGCCGGGACTCCGCCGGAGACCAGAGGCCTCTGATCTCCGCCTCTCCCATGTGGCCTCCCCAGCCCTGGAGGGACGCGTCCGTCACAACTACGTGCTCCGGCTGGGGTAGAGAGAGGGGTCTGCCACTGACCCAGTCGCGGTCCGTGAGCCACCACTGCAGTTGCTTCGCAGTGCCCTCCGAGATCAGGACATGATCGGACAGGTTGCCCTGATGCTGGGCCCACTGAAACTTCAGGTCCCACTGCAGAGCCCGCATCCGCCACCTGGCGTGACGCACCAGAAGGATGCAGGAGGCCATCAGTCCCAGAAGCCGCAGCGTCAACCTGACCGAGACCCGGGATAACGGCCCGAAGATAGGAATCAGAGCCTGAATATCCCGAACCCGCTGCTCGGGTGGGTAAACCCGAAACTGCGCCGAGTCGAGAACCGCTCCGATGAAGAGGAGCTTCTGAGAGGGACACAGGTGTGACTTCGGCACATTGATGGAGAACCCCAGCAAGTGCAGGAGGTCGGCCGTAGTCTGGAGGTGGCTGACGACTGTCTGGGGCGAGCCCGCCTTCAACAACCAGTCGTCGAGGTAGGGGAAGACTGATACCCCTTGCCTGCGCAGATGGGCTGCGACCACCGCCATCACCTTCGTGAACACCCGTGGGGCGCTGGTAAGGCCGAAGGGGAGCACGGTAAACTGAAAATGCTCTTGGCCTACCGTGAACCGCAGGTAACGCCGGTGGGCCGGCAGGACGGGGATGTGGAAATAGGCGTCCTGCAAGTCCAACGCTACCATCCAGTCTCCTGGGTCCAGGGCAGCCAGGACCTGAGCCAAAGTGAGCATCTTGAACTTCTCCGTCCGGAGGAAGCCGTTGACGTTCCGTAGGTCCAAGATAGGGCGTAGGCCCCCTTTGCCCTTCTTGGGTACCAGAAAGTAGTGGGAATAACAGCCACGTCCTACTTCTGGCCCAGGAACGCGCTCGATGGCCCTCTTGGCCAAGAGGGCCGAAACCTCCTCTTGCAGAAGTTGCAAGTGATCCCCCGACACACGGTGGTATTGAGGTGGCATGGATGGAGGGGAAGACTCGAAGGGGAGGGAGAAACCCCTTCGGACAATTTGCAGCACCCACCTGTCCGAAGTGACTGTATGCCAGTGGGAGAGGTGATGGCGAACCCTGCCTCCCACAGGCGTCACATGGGCCTGAAAGCTCGGACTAGGAAGGTTTTGAGGCGGGGCTGCTGAGGGAGGTGTGGACTGGCCTCGCCGCTGTCCCCGACCACCGCCACGGCGGTTCCCACGGCCGCCACCGCGTTGCTGAACATTCTGCGGCGCGTGGCTGACGGTCCGTGGTGGGGCGCCCCTTCCGTGGCCACGAAAGGAGCGAAAGGCACCAGATTGCTGGCGTGGGGCCGCAAGGCCCAAGGACTTGGCCGTGGCCCTGGAGTCCTTAAAACGTTCCAGCGCATGGTCTGCCTTGTCGCCGAAGAGGCGACGGCCATCAAACGGCATGTCCAGGAGAGTGGCCTGGACATCGGCCGAGAAATTGGCGGACCTCAACCAGGCGTGGCGTCGAACCGCCACCGTCGTTGCCATCGCCCTGCCCAGTGAGTCCGTGGTATCCAGCCCACACCGGATGGAAAAGCGTGCCGCATCTCGGCCGTCCGCAAGGGTTTGGCTGAGTTTAGCCCTGACCTCCTCAGAGCATTGTGGCAGCACCTCCGCAACCGTGTCCCACAAAGTGTGGGTGTAGCGGCCCAAGAGACAGTTGGTGTTCACTGACCGGAGCCCTAGGCTCACAGACGAGAAGACCTTCTTCCCGAACTGCTCAAATCTCTTGGATTCCCTGTCGGGCGGGGCCGACGGGAATGCGGACTGGGAGTTGGAGGCCTGGATGACCAGGCTCTCGGGGGTGGGGTGGGTGGACAAAAAGCAAGGGTCGCCCGGTGCCGGGCGGTAGCGTCTGGCCACGTTCCTATCCACAGGGGGACCTGTGGCGGGCTTGGACCAAGTGCCCAGCAGAACGTCACACAAGGCCTCATTGAACGGCAGAAGGGGCTCCGCGGAGCCGGACTGCTGTTTGAGTACCTCAGTGAGGAGATTAGTCCTCACGGCCGCGACGGGGAGCTCAAGGTGTAGGGCCTTAGCTGCCTTCGTCAACACTACACTGTAAGCAGAACCCGCCTCCGAAGCCACAGTCGGGGGCGACGTAAATCCAGTGTCTGGCGATGTGTCAATACCACTGGCCTCCCCAAGCTCATATGTCCAGTCCTGATGAGACTGGCAATCACGTGCCAGAGGGTCCTCGGACCCCTCCCACTGCTCCTCGTCACCCGGCTCCTGGAGACCAGGATCAACAGCCAGGGCCTCCTCGTGGAGATAGAATTCTCCGAAGGTCGTCGGAATCGGTGCCCAGCGGCGCCCCTCCGACGCCTGAGGCGGACCGTAGGAAGCATTGGGGTCGGCAACCACTACGGCTGCCGGGGACGACACCTGAAGGGACGTCGCCGGTGAGGTCGTAGGGTCGACCGGCGAGGTCCCGGATCCGGAGCCGGATCCAGCGAGGTCGCGCGGCGCCGGGACCGAAGTCGCCAGCGGCGCCGGGGCCGAAGCACCCGACGTCGTCGGGGCCGAAGCGCCCGACCCGGAAGGACCTCCAGACGGAGCCGATCGGCCCGAAGGCGCCACGGGAACCGACTGAGGAGGGAGGGCCCTCATGGCCATGAGGTACCTCTCGACCTCCTCCTGCGACGCGCCGTGCCCAGGGACCCGAAGGTGTGGGGCAGGCGGCGACGCTTGCGACTCCCGCGGAGCCGCGTGGGCGGTGTCGCCCGAATCCCCGGTCGCATCGTGCGAGCGACGGGGCGGGTCGGAGGACCGATGGTGTCGCTCCGACCTCTCATGCCTCTTACCTGAGGACTTGGAACCAGACGATCGGTGACCACTCCCGGAACGTCGATGACTCCGACCTCGCGACCTCTCCCTCGACCTCCCGTGGGACCGGGACCGGGACCTGGAGCGGCGCGGGGCCGACTGCCTCAGCTCGAGACGCTTGCGGGACCGCTCCCGCCTAGCCTTCGACGTCAGGGCCCGGCAGTCGTCACAGGTTCGATCGTCGTGGTCGAGGCCTAAGCACTTCAGGCACCGGCGATGGGGGTCCGTGACCGACATGAGTCGGCCGCACTTCGAGCAAGGCTTGAACCCGGGCATCCCTGGCACCGATAGTCGAGAATCGACTAAGTAGAGGATCAAAAAGATCAAAAAAGTTTTCAGTCAAAAAGTGACTGGGGGTAGAGCTTCTTCCGGATCTGCGCTAGCTGGCGCGGAAAAAAGAAGAACTGACGTCAGCGCGCATGGGCGCCGTCTATATACTCCGATGACGTCATCCCGGCGCTCACGACGCCGACGACGGACGCGGAGCCGCAGACGACGCCTACCAGCGCGCAGGGGTATTGCTACGCAAAAATTTCCGGATCCAGTCTGACGCCTGGGGATATTCTAAGGTAAGGAATCTATCACTAACGTGTCTCTTTCAGATTGGATAAATATCTGGCTATTGGGTATATACGGCCTTCAAGATCTCCTGCGTCGTCGCCTTTATTCTTTATCCCTAAGGCCAACGGTGACAAGAGATGCTGCATCGACTACCGTGCCTTGAATTCCATTACTATCAAGAACCAATATCCATTACCATTGATCCCTGTCTTGTTAGAACAGGTAAGATCCACCAGGGTGTATACCAAGCTTGACTTGAGAGGCGCATACCACCTCGTCCGAATAAGATCTGGGGACGAATGGAAGACAGCTTTCAAGACGCGGTATGGGCTATTCGAATATCTAGTGATGCCTGGGCTGTGTAACGCCCCCGCAGCCTTCCAATATTTTTTGAATGAGGTGCTGAGAGATTTTTTGGACCGTTTCGTAGCCGTGTACATCAATGACATTTTGGTGTACTCAGACTCAACGGAGGAACATCCATCACACGTGAGCCAGGTGTTACAGGCCCTACTTCATCGTCTTTATTGCAAAATCACGAAATGCGAGTTTCATGTGACCACAGTTGAATTTCTTGGGGTGCTGCTTACGCCATCGGGTCAGGTGATGGCAGAAAGAAAAGTGAAAGCTATCAAGAATTGGCCTCGTCCCTGTAACATCAAAGATATACAGTGCCTCCTTGGTTTTGCCAATTTCTATAGGCGCTTCATAAGGGGGTTTCTGCTTTGGCGACTCCTCTTACTAGAAAGAAAGTACAGTTTCTATGGGGAACCGAAGCACAGGATGCTTTGATGGACTAAAGGATGCGTTTACTAGTGCCCCTGTTCTAATTCATGCCAATCCTAACCTACCCTTTTTGGTGGAGGCGGATGCCTCTTAAGTGGCGTTAGGAGCGGTTTTATCACAAAGAAATGAAACCACCGGAAACATGCATCCTATAGCATTTATGTCAAGGAAACTCAGTCCAGCTGAAATAAATTATACAATAGCAGAGAAAGAGCTGCTGGCCATACGAGATGCTTTTGTAGAGTGGAGACATTGGTTATTGGGAGCTCTACATGTAGTCACTGTCTACACAGACCGTCGCAATTTGCAGTTTATGCGATCAGCCCGTCATCTTACTCCCAGACAGCTACGCTGGATGTTGTTTTTTGAACAATTCAGGTTTGTGGTTACGTATAGACCTGGTGTCAACAACAAAAAAGCGGACGCCCTGACTAGGCAAGAAAATCCTGCTCTGCATTCCACGACGCAGAATCGCTCCATCATTGATCCCTCGAAAGTGGTGTGTGTTGCTCAATCTAAAGACTTTCTGCAAGCTGTACGGACTGGGATTCAGTCCTGTGTGTGGAGAACATGGCTTCGTCATCACCCAGAGTGGAAAATGATACACGGAGTGGCCATGAAAGGAACGCAAGTGCTGGTACCCACAAAATCCCTGCAAAGAACAGTCTTTTCTTGGTGCCACGAGACGCCTAGCGCAGGGCAAATGGGATATGTGAAAACTCTTGAGAAGGCCTTAAGACAATTCTGGTGGCCCTCTATACGACTCGATCTGTGTCAATGGGGAAAAAACTGTACGCAGTGTGCTCGAATGAAGTCGGACCGTCAACAACCTCAGGGATATCTGCAACCTTTGCCCACACCTGGAGAGCCTTGGGAAAGCTTTTCAGTTGATTTCATAGTGGGACTTCCTAAAGACCAGGGCATGACAACCATCCTAGTGGTAGTGGACTATCTCACAAAAATGGGACACTTTATCACATGTGATCAGGTCCCAACGGCAGGTCGCTTAGCCCAGCTGCTATTAGTGCATGTGGTAAGGTTACACGGACTCCCGAGGGTGACAGTGTCGGATAGGGGGGCCCAATTTACTGCTCACTTTTGGAAAGTCTGGTGTTCTGCTTTACATATCACTTCATCTTTGTCAACTAGCTTTCACCCCCAAACGGACGGCCAAACAGAGAGGTTAAATCAATCATTAAAACAGTATCTCCGTTGCTATGTGCAGGCCGATACGGACTCTTGGGTGGATTGGCTGTGGGTGGCGGAAATGGCTTATAACAGTACTCAACACTCTTCCACACAACACTCACCTTTCTTCAGTTCGTACGGTTATCATCCTAGGGTGAATCCCTTGGTACTCCCGAACGATATGGTCAAGCTGCCAGACGTCCGGGCTCGATTATCACGCATACGCCGAATACTTCTGGCGACGCGGCGTAATCTAGCTCAAGCCAAAGTGAGGTACAAAGTGCAGGCTGATAAACATCGTAGGCAGTGCACTGAGTATAATAAGGGGGACCTTGTATGGTTGTCTACGAAACACATTACGTTTAGGAGACTTAGGCCCACATGCATCATTGTTTCATTTTGCACTTCCTAATTTGCGATTTTTAGGGAATCCCAAATTAGGAAATGCAAAATGGGATGCATGTACATTT
The DNA here is from genome assembly GCF_964263255.1 of Lissotriton vulgaris. Taxonomy (NCBI): domain Eukaryota; kingdom Metazoa; phylum Chordata; class Amphibia; order Caudata; family Salamandridae; genus Lissotriton; species Lissotriton vulgaris. The sequence goes on along the minus strand of NC_141700.1, from coordinate 468,270,614 downwards.
TCACAAAATATTTGAGAATCGGTAAAAATCGCAATTTTTACCGATTCTCAAATATTATGCGATTAGCAAAGTGCGAATTCGCAATTCCCATTCATTCCTATGGGCTAAAATGCCCATAGGAATGAATGGGAATTGCGAATTCGCACTTAGAATATCGCAAATCCTGATTGCATTTCAAGGGTGGAGAGGGGGGGTTCAAATGACCCCCCCTGCACCCATGAAATGTTGTTTTCGCATCATGTTGCACACACACATGTCCTAAGGACATGTGTGTCCGTAACATGAATGTGTAAAAAATGCTTTTGCAGCGTTTTTAACACTTTTTGCAAATTTACCGAGTGGTTCAACCACTTGGTAAATTTGACACCCACATTGCGAATTCGTAATTATAAAAGTAATCATGCATTGCTTTTAAGAAATCGCAAATTTGCGATTTCTTAAAAGCAATCGCATTTTTAGAAATCGCAAAAATGTTGCGATTTCTAAAAATGCTTGATGCATTCCAAAAAGCATTTTTGGAATCGCAAACAGTCGATTTTAAGGAATCGCACCGTTTGCGACTCCAAAAATGCTTGATGCATGTGGGCCATAGTGTGTTTAACCCACGGTTTATCGGTCCCTATCGGGTGGTGTCTAGAGTGAATCCAGTGTCTGTGAGGTTGCATCTGCCTGCTCACTTCAAAATACATCCTGTTTTTCACGTATCTTTTTTAAAACCCTCATTGGCACCTGTGCGTAGGGCTCCACTACCTATTTGGGTGCAGCAAGATCAGGAGTATGAAGTGCGCAGGATCCTTGACTCCAGGTGGGTGAGGGGGCATCTGCAGTATCTGATTGCTTGGAAGGGGTTTGGTTCAGAGGAGAACTCTTAGGAACCTGTGGGTTCGGTTCACGCGCCTCGGCTCGTGGCTCAGTTCCATTCTAGGTTTCCATCCAAACCAGCTGCTTGACAGCGCCCCTTATGAGGGGGGATGTACTGTCAGGATCAGCGCAATGCGGTGCCGCTGTCTGCGAGATGCGTGGCACATACTAGCTCCGAAGACCCAAGAACTACGTTGCCCATGGTCCTTAGCGGCAAAATAGCGTGATGACGTAAGTCACGATGATTCAGGAACTAAGTACCGGCGGCAGGGAAGGACGGTGCCGATAATTCTTGCTGTGTTTGGTGGCCTGGTCGTTATGCCGAGTCTTCACTGGGGAAATCGTGAGTACAGAAACTGCTTTCTTGTCGACACTCGCTCTCGGACTGTGAACGAGTGGGTGTCGCATTTTCGGCAATTGGAGGACCCACGCGGCTGCGTGTAATCTTTGTAGCAGTTTGGATTTCCTGGCTTTGCAGTGTTAACGTTTGGTTTCTTTCCTGTTGGAGGAGAAAGATACACTTTCTCATTGCAGGAGGGAAACGCTATTCTCTGGCCAAACGATATTTGGATATGAACTATTGATGTGTGTGCTTGAATAAGATAATATTACTCGAGCTGTTGGAGATTGCTAGCGGTTTGGGCTCAAATCGTTGGGCGAGTTTCCTACTGGTTACATCAATATGTACAAAGACTAATACACATTTATAGGTGTGACCTATCCTTTATTATTTAGGGAAGGAACTGTGATATGGTGATTTAAACCTCACGTATTCTTATTTGCCTTATCTGCACATCGTTATTTCATTGTTTTCATCAGGAGAGAATCAACAGGGGGTACTTGATCAGAGGGTGCGTGTGACCAAGATTAGCACACAGAAATATTGTGCTGGTGACAGCCCCTGGTATTACCCTGTGCCTGTGCTCGTGTATTTAAAGACCCTATTATCTTCCTTTTCAGGTAGGGGTCTAGAAGTACACTCAGGCGAGAATAGAGGAAGCGAGTGGATTTAATGTTGTAAGAAACGAAGGGGGGGAATGTTTTTCTAAACAACTGTCTTTGTCATTTCAGATCTCCCTCCCCGCTGTTCCCTTCCTTTCCCGCGCTCTCGGAGCCATTCTGGGGTCTGTGTTGTATTATCAGACATCGGGGTCGTTGTGTGTGTGCGGGTTTAGGACATTCATCACAGCCCCGAGGAGTATAGGAAACGGAGCCTGACAGGAACGCTCAGGTGCGGGGCGAATTCCCCGCTGTGCTGAGCGTTCCACGGAAGGCAATACACCTGTGACAAGCTGAGCTCGTCATGAGCACAGGAGCGCCGTTGCTCATGACGCAATCATCTCGTCATGAGCATGGGGGCGCTGTGCGCACCCCCCTCTCCCCCAGCACAGCGAGGGATTAACCCCCGCAGCGAAGGGGCTAAACACTGTGTTCATTCACCACCGAGTAGGGCCCAGACCCAAGGGTAGGAGATGATGAAAAAGTCAGTAATCATGTGATGTCTAAAAGAAGGAAACTCAAGCTGATTGATTTGTTTACCAAAGAAAGTGAAAGAAGCTGATCACTCATTTTCAGATATGGTGTCATTTTCTTTGTATTCACACTCTAGAGATCCTGAGAAGCCGAAAGATGGGGATTTCCTTCGCAGTAGTAACAAGTGAACTGTATATTATTTTAAGGTATTCAATCACATTTACTGGATTTTACTAAACGGAGCACATTTTACATTCATATTTCTCGTTACACCAAATTCACCCATAACACTATAAAAATAAACATTAATGAAAATAATCCATGTAAAATACCAGTAATTGCTGTGGATTTGCTAGAATGTGGGTGTACAGTGCCTTGAAACCGATAAAACACAGAGAAATGCAGATTTGAGTATTTCTCATTGATGGACTTGTCTTGCAATGTGTACGTTGCAATAATGAGTAGCTGGAGAACACGCATTATCAGAGCCACTCAAATAAAGTTTGAAGTAAAAAATTAAATTGACTGGATGATTCATGAATGTGTGACTCACTAGTATACCCCTCATGTACATTGACCGGTGGGAATATTTTCTTAGTGGTTAATATAACAGCTACGATCAAGATGCTGAATTATCACATTCCGAGCTCATCCTGGGGACCTTCCTGACAGTGGGTCTATAACCAGTATTGAACCCCCACCCTCCACCTCCCCCATCCTCCATCCTCCACACCCCCCACCCCCACCCCCCGACCCCGATCAAAATTGAGCTACTGTGATTAATGACAATATCTACTCCTACTTCTGTGGATCCTTCCTTTGCCCAGGCCTCCAACTTGATGAAGAAAACAAAAAGAGGTCTTTAGATCAATCACTGCAAAGATAAGACATGAGCAGACCATTTAAAGGACAACAAGCCAAGCAATCCGTGTGTTAGATGGACCTTGTATAAACATAATTTCCGTGGATTGTAAATAGCATGACGCCGATCTACATTTGCAATAGCAATCACATTATTAGTTGTATAATTAGACATATTTAAACAGTCTTAAAAGGGTTTATTTTCACATCTAGTCCTGGGTCCCTAACAGCGAAATGGTTACCTGCTAGTAGAGATAAACATCCAAAGAAACGCAAAAAAGCTGTTAACTGGAATGGGAAATACAAGGTAGGCTCTATTATTACAGGTAGCTCAGTAATTGGAATAGGGGTTCAGAACCCAAATGAGAAGGTGCCAGCCCCGAAATGTCATGCCAGAGGCATATTCATATGCAGTTCATATGTGTGCTGATTGGAAGAGAAATACGTTTGAAGAAATACTTTCCAGTTTAACTACTCGAGCGATATAATAGATGAGAACCAGAGACATATTCAGTATACGATTGAAATGGAGAACATTCTTAAAATCTGTCTTACCTTTTTTGTCTCCAAAGTACAATGTTTGCTGCGCAGGGTTTGACCACTGCAGGGAGGAATTATCATGGTCTTCCACTGTACATTTCAGTGTCACCTTCCCACCCAGCACCACACTCTCGCCTGACGTCTCTGGCTGCTTTGCTGAAAGAAAACCAAATAACGAACATTTAAATCAAATACGTGGCATTAACATATGGGTTAATGTGCTATCCACAAATAACGTATATACATACATACATGGTACACGGGGGGTTTGGGGGGCAGCCGAGCCGCGAGGTCTTTCCCCCGGGCAGATTTGGAAGGGGGAAGGTGGGAAAGGGAATGAGCGGCCATTTTTGCGTGTTGGGCTGCCTGGGGATAGCCCAAAGGGCCTCCGCAGGGGTTATGAAAAAGTCGGGGAAAGGAGACGGTGGGACAGGGGCGAGGGAGAAGGTCTCGGGCGGGAGGGGCCAGGGGGGGAGACTGAGGTGGGATACGGCAAGAGGAAAGGGAGGGGGGGAAGAGCCAGACATATGCGATGGGGGTGTGTGTCCCGAAACACAGAGGCAGGCCGGAGAGCCCCTCACCTGCCAGGCAGGGGGCCGCGGTTGAGGTTGGGAGGGGCAGGAGAGATGGCAAGAGGAGGGGAAAGGGGGAGCGGGGCACGGTGGCCGGGGGGGGGGGGGGGGGGGGGGGGGGAAGAGGGGGAGCTGGCCACAGGTGGGGAGGACCTGGAGCAGGCGAGAGGGGTGTCCCCATTGTTGATAAAATCCAATGACAGTGAGAGGGAGTGGGAGGGGTTGGATGTGTTCGAGTCTTGGGAGGAGGGGGTTCAGGAGGTGCGGAACGCGAAAGGGGGCAGGGAAGGGGAGGCGGGTCCGTCGGGGTGGGGAGGGGAGGCGGAGTGTGCAGGTCGGGGTGGGGAGGGGTTTCGGAGAGCGGGGTTAGGGGGCTAATATGGAGTGAGGATGAGGAGTTTGGGGGTGTGGGGGGTAGGTGGGGGGGCGGGGTGGAGGGGGAACTCAGATACTGGGGCCCAGAACACCATCAGTACCTTTTCTTTTGCAGGGGGACGGCCGGCGTGGGGCTGCGGACTTGGTAAGGCTGGGGGCGGCCAAGCGACTCCAAGGAGAAAGGAGGGCGGAGCTTCCTGCGGCAAGCCTGGAGTCAGCGAGGGGTCACGTAGCGGCTGGCTCACGAAGGCCCCAGGTGGGCTCGCCAGCCCCTCCACCCACAGGGCCCCAGCGGCTTGGGGATCATCGGCGGACATGGCGGACCGGCACGGAGGACTGTTATGTTTTGAGCGGGGGGAGAGAAGGGGTGTGGCCCTCCGGCAGGGCAGGGTGCATTTGGCGGCGCCGCCGGCTCGCCGAAGTTATATGTGGGACGGAGTGTAATTGTTTGAGGGGGATGAGGACAGTTTGGAGGTAGGAGAACTGAGGGATGGCGAGGGTGGCCGGGGGTCCAGTAATGGTGTCAGTAATTTTTTTAAATTTTTTATTTGTCACGGGGCCTGGGTGCTGCGACGGCCCGGACACAGTCGGGGGACAGGTCGGCGATGGATTGGAGAGGCAAAGAGTGGCGAGGGGATGCTTTGGTGGTGCCAGATAAATGCAAGGTTGCGGCGCGCATGGTGTTGGTGGGAGTGGGTGGAGAGGGGCAGGTGGGGGCAAAGAAAGGTATGTGGTGGATCGGGGTGTGGGGCCAGATGAGGCCGCGCTGGCGTCCAGAGCGAGGGGGCTGGAAGGGGATCACAAGGGAGAGGAAGGAGGAAAGGTGGTCCCGGGGAAGCAGGGTGCTGGCGGTGGAAGTGTGGAAGGAGGTTTGGCGGCGGGCGCGGATGGTTCGGGCGGTGCGGCTGCTGGGAGTTCGCTGGAGGCGGGTGGCGCGGCGAAACCAGAGAGCACGGAGTTGAAGTTTAAGCGGCTCCCGTATATGGGGGTCACGAAGCCGCTGGGGGCGCATTTAATGGTGTCCATTAAAGAGAAAATATGGAAAGGGGAGTATGTGGAAATGTTGTAGTTGTTGCACCGCGAGGTCCGGTCGAAGGAGGGTTCGAAGGAGGAGGAGTATGAGCTGCAGAAGAGGCCGGGGGTGCCTTTGACGATCGAAAATTGGACGGCGGCGTTTTTGATATTCGCAAGTGTCTATTGTGAAAAGTTCCCAGAGCGATCGATGTCCTTGTTTAAATACATGGACTTTATTCGGAAGGCGCAGATCACGGGGGGTGTTTATGCGTTCTGGGCACGGATGGCGTGGGACCCGGAGGCGAAGTGGGGTGAGTTGGATTGCGATCTCTGGCAGCATACGATGGGGCTGGCGGGGTCGGGCAAAACCATCTTTACCGCCAGTGGCCTCCCGATTATATATCAGCCCTTTCAGGGCCGCCCCACCGGAGGGGGGTGGGGGCCGGTTTCAAGAGCCAGTCCGGAGCGGTGGGCGCTTGCTGGGACTTCAATAAAGGGGCGTGTGCCCGGGAGCATTGCCGCTTTAAGCATGAGTGCTCCAGTTGCGGTAAGTACGGACACCCCGTGGTCCGTTTGGTAGGGCCCCTCCGGGCAGCAGCAGGGGGGTTCGCAGTTTTCACCGGGAGTGTGCGCACGGGCACCGCTCAGCCGTCGGGCAGTGTCCGCGGCGGTAAGGGGTCTGGGCCCAAGGGCTCGTACTCCGGTTAGTTTGGAACATCTATCTGCGGTACTGAGTAACTATCCGGATGAGGGGGCCGTGGAGCGGCTGCGGACCGGGTTTCCGAAGGGGTTTCGCTTGGGCTACGCGGGACCTCGGCAGCGGTGTTTGGCAGACGATTTGCGGTCGGCTCGGGAACACCCAGAGGTGGTACAAAGCAAGTTGGACAAGGAGGTTCAGGAAGGCCGCATGGCGGGGCGTTTTGTGGATTGGCCGTTGGAGGAATTGATGGTGTACCCCATATGGGTTGTGCCCAAGAAGGAAGCAGGACAGTTCCGCCTTATTCAACATTTGTCATAGCCAGAGGGCAGATCGATTAACAACTATATTGATGAGAATGAGACCACAGTGTCTTATTCCTCGGTGGAGGCGGCCATGGCCTTAGTGGTGGCGGCGGGACCTGGCGCGCAGATGGCTAAGTGTGACAAGTCGGCTTTCCGGCTGCTTTCGGTTTACCTAGATGACTGGTGCCTACTGGGGATCCAGTTTAACGGCCGCTGGTATGTGGACAAGGCATTGCCGATGGGTTGCTCGATGTCTGCGCGCTTTTTGAATGTTTTAGTACGTTCCTGCAATGGTTTTTTACGGAACGAACGGGTCACCAAGGAGTTACGCACTACCTGGATGACTTTTTCTTGGTCGGGCCCCGGACTCCACGGACTGCCAGGTGGAGCTTGACAGGTTTCAGGAGATCATGGAGGACCTTGGGGTGCCATTGGCGCCGGAAAAGACAGTGGGGCCAGGCACGGCGCTGTAATTTTTGGGTATTGAGCTGGACTCGGTGTTGATGGTGGCACGTTTTTTCCTGACACAATTCAACGGGGTGCCCATGCAGAGGGATGAGGACATGGTGTGGGATGTGCAGATTTTCTCGGACGCGGCAGGCAGCGACGGGTTCGGGCTCTACTGGAACGGGAAGTGGTGTGCGGAGCGGTGGCCCCCGAGTGGCTAGGGGGGTGGGAAGAGCACTGCCTTCCTGGAACTTTTTCCCTTGGTGGTTGCAATATGTCTGTGGGGTGAGGTGCTGGCCCACCGATGGGTGACTTTTAACATTGACAACATGGCGGCGGTACAGGTGGTGAATCGCCAGTCCGCCTGGGATGAGCAGGTGTTGAAGCTGTTGCGAGTGTTTGTGTTGGGCTTCTTGCGCCATGACATTGATTTTCGCGCGGTGCATGTCCCGGCGATTGACAATGATATTGCGGTCCTACTGATGAGGCGGTACTCCTGGCCCGCACTGCCCGAGGATTACAGTCACTTATTAATGGTTTTGTCAGCTTCATGGAGGACCTGGATCTAACACCAAATCCTTAGAGATTCCACGCTGATTCAAAAAGAGGAAAACAAATTCCTGAGAAGGGTTCTGCAGGTACCACAAAGCACGTCCTCCCATATAGGTTATGAGGAGTTAGGCCTCACATATATCAGTGAGAGGCTAAGCCTCAAACCCATAACCTGCTGGATTAAAATAAGGACTAACCCTGAAGCGACACTAAGTAGGCAAATATTAACGGGCTGCTTTGCCCTGGACAGGGGACGAATTATACCTTGGCTTAAATACGCAAGGGATACCTTGAAGGGGTTGGGCTATGTTAAGTATTTTGACAAACCAACCAAGCTCATGCCTAAAGACAAGGGCATTATAAAGACTGAATTTTTAAGGCAAACAGCAAACGAAAGGGAGGATAGAGAATGTATGAAATCCTCAGTGAGAGCCCACTTGCTAAGTAAATCAACTCCAGGAATGGAATTTTATCTGTCTCCTATGCACAACAAACACAACAGATTCCTAATGACCAGAATCAGGTTGAATCTCTTGCATCACATTTTCACAGTCCCAGCAAGGTACACATCAGATATCGAGACTAAGAGATCGTGCGGCTGCGACCAGAGGTCTCCGCAGGACACTCTTCATTTTGTTTTAATATGCCCCTTTTATGCGTACCCACGACAATGTTTTTAAAAGCTATTTTAAGGCAAAGTAGATTCAACTAGGCAAAGGTGGCACTACTATTTCTGAAACTGTCAGTAGACCCATTGAGACTATTTTGTACGGTAAATTTTTTAAGATCGGCCGTGAGATTAAGGAACACTAGAGGCGATGAAAAACTATTGATGATCCTCCTTGGGGACAGAAGGGGCGGCTGCACCAACATTCTCCAGGATTGCTGTTTACACTGTATGAATCATTTTACACAGAGTTTTAAGACTCGAAATATTCTTAATGTACATGATCTTATATTTCTTTTTTAACTCTTTATGTAACTTCCAATGTTTGTAATGTCTTTTAAAATGCACTTTGTATGGTATTGTTTTTATACCGAATAAAGTCAATTTGATTGATTGATTGATTGATTGATATTGCGGATGCTTGGTCTCGTTCGCAGAGGGGTAGATTCCGTGGGTTAGCCGAGGACGCAGAGCGGGACCCGAAACCAATGCCGCAGCGGATCTGGCACATAGGCAACACCGGATGTTGCAACTGGTTCTAGGATCCTTGGCGAGTCGACCAGGACAACGTATGCGACTGCATGGGGGGATTTTGTGGCGTCCGGGGCGCGGTGGAGGCCTCCGGGAATGGAGAGACAGGAGGACGTGGTGCAGTGTATGCTGTCCATGATCAGCAAAGGTTTATAAAGGGTTACAATAGCAGGCAAGCTGGCGGGGATTGCTTTCATGGGGAAGCTACTTTGGGGATACGCCCCATCCGCGGGGGAACTCGGGTCTCGGATGTTGGAGGGTTAGGCCCGGGAATGTGGGGGGGGGGGGGCGATTCGGCGGCCTTTGTCAGGGGAGATATTGGGGAGAGTTGTGGGGGTTCTGCCTTTGGTTTGTAGGGATGGCCGGGAAGCTTGCCTGTCTGCCACGTTGATGATGTGGATGTTTGCGGGGGCTTTTTGGGTGTCTGAGCTGTTGGGCTCGAAATCAGGTCCGGGTTTGGGGTGGTCCGACGTGCAGTTAGGGAGGCAGGAGGTGCGCCTCTGCTTGCGTAAGTCTAAGACCAATCAGCGGTGCGTCGGGCGTGGGTGGGACTGAGGAAGGCAGGGGTGGGAGAGGCGTACCCGGAGCGATGGGGTTGGAAATGGGAGGGGGAAATGCTGTCGGACGGCTTGGTGTTTCAGCAAGCGAATGGGAGAAGGGCAACGGGGTCACAGTTGTTGGCAGTTTTGCGGAAGGCTTTAGCTAGAGTGGGGGTTGATGGCAGACGGTATGGCACGCACTCGCTTTGGATTGGGGCGGCGTCGGAAGCACATAGACGAGGGTGCAGGCAAGGGGACATTATGCACCTGGGGAGGTGGTCCTCAAATTGTTATCAGCGTTATGTGCGCAGCGAGGAGGGGACATATTTACTGACGTTTGTTTCTCGTTTCCGGTTCGGTGGCGGGTCCCATGGCCCGGGACATGTTGATTTGGATTGTGGGCCATTCCTTTGTGAAGAGGGCCAAGTTGCAAGCGCAGGATAGCTATTTTGGTGATAACCTGGGTTTCAATCCTGCAATGGTTCCGGTTGTTTGGTCAGGCAGGGGAGGAATGAGATGAAAAGTGTTGATCCCTACGCTGAATGGTCTGGTGCAGGGGGGGCGGTGTCCGAACGTTTTGGTTCTCCACCTAGGGGAGAATGATATGGTGCAGCAGACAGGTTTGGTGTTGATGCGAGCGATGAGGAGGGATTTGGCGGAGCTGCGGAGGAGTGGGTCAGGATGTACGGTCGCGTGGACAGAACTGATACAGCGCAGGGTGTGGGGAGGTGCGGTGAAGCCACAGGCGGTAGACAAGGCGCGTCTGAAGATTAATGTGGAAATGGTGCGTTTTTGTCGGCATCTGGGCTTCTCGCGCATTTGGCTAGGGACATAAAGTACGACGCGCCCGAGTTGTTTAAGGGTGATGGGGTTCACCTTTCCCGTATGGGGATGGATTTGTACCTTTTGGAGCTCCGTGAAGTTTTGGCCAGTTTGTTGGGGGTGCGCCGAGAGTTGGGCCCTGCACTGGGTTTTTCTTTCTGGATCAAAAAGGGGGGCAGGGGCAGGGAAAGGGGAGAGGCGGTGTAATCACTTTGCCTCCACCTTTCCCTGGGTGGCGGAGTTGTTTTTGATGTTGGCCAAGTTTGGCTGGAGTTCGGTACTTTATCTTTAAGTTTGGGGAGTTGGGAAACGGGAGCGGGGAAAGGGTAACCAGTTTGGGAGTTACATTAGAGGGTAGTTAGTTACATACGTAAGAAGGCAAATATGACTGTAGGCCTTGTGAGGTTTTGGAGTTAGGATGTGGGGGGTAAAAAACAAAAGGGATCAGGTAACTCGATGTTTAGAGAGGTTTTAGTTTTGTAAGGCGGTTGGCCAGTTTTTAATAAAATGTGATGTGCACCCGTTTCAAAAAAGCACCCTTTTACACACACAAAATGGTAGTCGGTGTGCTTGCCCCCTCTTCTTCCCTCCCAAGGGGGGTTTGGGGGGGCAGCTGAGCCGCGAGGTCTGCCCCTGGGCAGATTTGGGAGGGGGAAGGGGGGAAAGGGGATGAGCGGCCATTTTGCCGTGTTGGGCTGCCTGAGGATAGCCCAAAAATGTAGTTATCAGCCAAAGGGTTTATATAGAGAGCACAGGTTTCCCAGCTACCATTTTAGGTATTGAGACCTGGTGGCTGGGAGCGAGTTAGGCTGGAGCTTTTTTGTCCCCACCCACCCTCCCTGGGCTTTGTGTTTTTGTGGGAGGTTTTTTCTAGGCTAGATGTGTTTTTTTTAGGAAGGCTATGCTGGGACAGGTGCACAGGGGGGGTTATATGTAAGTTGTCGCTTGGAACAGGTGCTGGCGGAGTTGTTTTTGATGTTGGCCAAGTTTGGCTGGAGTTCGGTACTTTATCGTTAAGTTTGGGGAGTTGGGGAACGGGAGCGGGGAAAGGGTAACCAGTTTGGGAGTTACATTAGAGGGTAGTTGTTACAGTTGCAAGAAGGCAAATAGGACTGTAGGTTTTGTGAGGTTTTGGAGTTAGGATGTAGGGGATAACATTGGATAGTATTATGATGTAATTGAGTTATATATTTGTATATTGCAGGGTGGGGAGTTTTATCATGTGGGGATCGTAGGGGTGGGGGGTGAAAAACAAAAGGGGTCTGGTAACTCGATGTTTAGAGAGGTTTTAGTTTTGTAAGGCGTTTGGCCAGTTTCATAAAATGTGATGTGCACCTGTTTTAATAAAGCGGCCTTTTACACACACAAATGGTAGTCAGTGTGCTTGCTACCCTTCTTCCCTCCCAACTGTTCTTTCTTCAGATTTGCGGCCATCAACTCACCTAATTGTAGACTCCGTCTGTTTTTGTATCGTGGTTAATCTGCATAGTTAAGTAGCTTGCAGAAAATTAACCGGATTTGCTCAAAGACAATAATACTTTAGAAAAGTACAGCTACTATCTTACCAAGAGCTCTCCTGGGACGTAATTACGAGCTTCCTGGATTTCTGGCCCTTACTCTTTGGAACTGAAGGGAACCTGGTAATGAAGTCTACAGTGTAGTAATTCTCAGGCTCATTAAGTCAATTTAAAAAGTTCGCACTGAATCCGGTGATGGCAACTTGTCTCATATATACGTGTGATTAAAATTAAATCATGCATAAAGAACACTTATAGAAGTCAGTCAATCAAGCTTTATTCGGTTTTAATAAATCATAACAGTACATAATACAGAAATTCATATATAAAAAAATTACAACAGAAAATCTTGACAATGAACAATTGTTACTTACCTGTAAACAGGTGGTTCTCCAGTATTGGTGTCTTTCATAGATTCACATGCTTGAATATTCCCCGTCGTCGGAGTGGGAGTCCCACGGTAAATAAAATAGCAATAAATACGAAATATATAATAATATATAATAAATATATATAGTACATAATAAGGAAAAACCCAAAAAATGCATAAAAGAAGCATAGGGTACCTAACCAAAAAATTCTACATAGGAATGCATGGGAATATACAAGTTCCAATGCAGCCTATCCTTGTCATTATGTTAGTCCAAACTGCAGCCAATCAGGCGCCAGCAGCCCTCTAGAACCTTCTCCTCAGAGCTCAAGCCCTCAGATTTTCGTAGCACAAGAGTGACCACAGAGTCTATGAGGAGAAGAGAGCCTCTGAGGGGAAGATGGGAGGGTCGCATGTGAATCTATGAAAGACACCAATACTGGAGAACCACCTGTTTACAGGTAAGTAACAATTGTTCTTCTCCAGTATTGGGGTGTCTTTCATAGATTCACATGCTTGAATATAGAATAGTTAGCAGTCCGTATCCCAACACAAAGTTTCCAGAATGCAATGTATAAACAAAAGGTTGGAATCAACAGGTGTAATAACCCATGCCATAGAAGTTATACAACTATATGTATACATAGAGAAGACATGAATAAAACTGGAAACTATTAGGAGGAGGGTAGAATAGAGGCTCACCTTATTGAAAAAGATTACGGAGCACAGCTTGTCCCACTGCGGTATCTCCTTCAGCCATGGCACCCAGATTGTAGTGCTTTGTGAACGTGTGCCTGCTGGACCACGTGGCTGCTCTGCAAATCTGATGCAATGGAACTCCGGCAAAGAGTGCAGTCGAAGAGGCCATAGACCTGGTAGAGTGGGCCCGTACTGCAGTCTGTAAAGGCTTTCCCGCCTTCTGATGGCAGAAAGCAATCGCCGAAGCCACCCAGCGGGCTACTGTAGGTTTGGTGACTGGTCGCCCTTTTTGAAAGCGGCCATAGGCCACAAAGAGCTGATCCGCTTTTCGGAACTGGGCTGTTCAGTGATGTAAAACTTTAAACATCTTCTAATGTCCAAAGAGTGCAAGCGTTGTTCCGCAGGAGATCGCGGGTTGGCAAAGAAAGACTTCAGTATAACAGGCTCATTAATATGGAAGTCTGAAGGCACTTTTGGAAGAAAAGTAGGGTTAGTGCGTAAAAGCACAGAATCTGGTTTAAACTGTAGAAAAGGTGGTTTGATCGTGAATGCATGCATATCACTCACTCGACGTGAAGACGTCAAAGCAAGTAGAAGCGTGACCTTTCAGGTGACATACTTGAGGTCTGCTTTATGGATTGGTTCAAAAGGTGCAGTCATTAATTGTGATAGGACAATATTGAGGCGCCACTCGGGAGGGGGACGCCAAACTGGAGGAAAAGTCCGAAGAAGTCCCTTGAAAAATTGACGTATTAACCTGGATGAACATAGGGAGGCGGAGCCATCATGGCGGAAGCGTGATATTGCCGCCAGAAAAACTCTTAAAGAAGCATGTGACAAACCTGACTGAGCCAGTTGGAAAAAGAAAGGGAGGAGCTCAGCGGGCGTGGCACGCAAAGGATGTACTCCGGCATCTGCACACCAGTGGCAAAAGCGTTTCCATTTCAACTTATAGGTCTTTATAGTTGATGGAGCCCTGGCCTGAGCAAGGATGTTACGACACTCCTGAGAGATGGTTAGATGTGCAAATTCACAGTGCTCAGGTTCCAGGCTGATAAGCTCAGGGAAGAGGGGTCTGGATGGTAGATTTGACCCCTGTTCATGGAGAGAAGATCCATTCGAGGATGAAGAAGAATGGGTTTGCATTGAGACAGGAGGAGCAGCTCCGAAAACCACGCCTGTCGTGGCCACCTGGGAGCAATCAGAAGGATGTGGCAGGGTTCTCTCCGAATCTTCCAAAGTACTCGTGGCACTAGAGGGATCGGAGGAAAGGCGTAGGCGAAGAGATTCGACCAATCCATCAAAAGGGCATTGCCATGGGATCCTTTGTGGGGATGCCAGCTTGCGTAAGCGGGGCATTTGCGGTTCTCTGGAGCTGCGAAGAGGTCGATTTCCGGGAATCCCCAACGACGAAAGACCATATCGAGTGTTGGCTGGTGGAGTTCCCACTCGTGGTTGGATGATCGGAATCTGCTTAGGGAATCCGCCAGAAGGTTGGACAACCCCGGAAGATGAACTGCGGTGATTGTGATTTGATGATTGATGTCCCAAATCGCCTCTGCCAGGCGGGATAACACCGGAGACTTCGTTCCGCCCTGCTTGTAATGTAATGCATGCAGGTTGTGTTGTCCGTCTGTATGAGAACCGACTCCCCTTGCAGCACTGGTTGAAATGATTTCAGGGCCAAAAAGATAGCCATGAGCTCCAATTTGTTGATGTGCCAGGTCTTTTGATGCAGAGTCCATTTCCCCTTGACGGAAAGGTCCTGGAGGTGAGCTCCCCAACCCTCCAGAGATGCGTCCGTTGTTAAAGTTAGATCCGGGGTGTTGAACAGAAAGGACGTGCCTGCCGCAAGCTGATGTGGTTGCGCCCACCATCTGAGCGCTTTCTTCATGGGGACGGTGATGGTAACCTTATCGTTGAAGGAACCGGTGACTTGACGCCACTGTTTGTCCAGTGCCTGTTGAATAGGTCGCGCTCGTAGTCTGCAATGAAGGACAAGAGCGATGCACGACGAAGCCATCCCTAGAAAGGACTTCAACAAACGGACTGAAGTGCACCTCTTTGCCAGAAGTAGTGAAACTAATCGGAGAATCCTTTGCTGACGTTCCCGGGAGACAAACGCCTTTGCTAGTTTGCGTTGCTCCTAGGAAATCCTTGCAAGTTGTTGGCTGCAATTGAGATTTCTCCAGGTTGATGGACAGACCCAAGGAACGGAATACTGTCTGACAAATGGAAGTATGGTGTTGGAGTTGTGAGCGGGATTGCAATTTCAGGAGGCAGTCGTCGAGATATGGGAATATGCCTTGAAGACGAAGAAAAGCCATGACCGGAGCCAACATTTTTGTAAAGACTCGGGGGGCCGACCGGAGGCCAAATGGAAGTACCTTGAATTGGAAATGAAGGTGCCCCACCTTGAAGCGCAGGAACTTTCGATGACCTGCGAGTATTGGGACATGGAAGTAGGCGTCTCGGAGATCGATGGTCGTCATGAAATCTGCGACAGAGAGTAAGCGCAAGATTTCTGTAAGCGTTAGCATACGGAAGGTCTGATGCTTGAGATAGTGATTGAGTGCTCTCAAGTCCAATATGGGTCTCCATTCTCCGTTCTTCTTGACGATAAGGAAAAAACGGGAATAAAACCCCTTCCCTCTCTGAGACTTTGGTACTACTTCCACCGCACCTTTTTGAATGAGAAGGCGAACTTGATGAAATAGTTCCTTGAGATGCGGAGGTGGTGGTCCGGAAGGTGGCGTTGGAGGAGGTACCTCGACAAATTCCAATGCATGGCCTTTTTTCACAATGTCGAGTACCCAACGGTCCGTTGTAATGGAGGACCATTGAGAACCAAACAGAGAGATTTGCCCTCCAATTCTCCGTTCGACAGACAAGTCATTGACGTTTGTTGAACGTTCCCCTGAAAGTGGACTTTCCTCGATAATTTCTGGCAGGTTGCTGACGGGAAGACTGTTGACGGTTTCCGGTAAATCGTTGGCCACCTTGGTTATAGGACCGATACTGACTGCTTCCTCCACGAAAAGTGGATGTAGTGCCACGTCCTCGAGCACCCCGAAAGGGCTGCTTCTTAAATTGAAGGGTACCCAAGGCCCGTGCAGTGTCCGTATCCTTTTTTATGGATTGCAGCGCTTCATCAATATGCGCTCCAAATAATGACTCGCCGTCATGTGGCATATCCAGGATCCTTGTCTGAACTTCCTGTCGAAACGAAGTTGAGCGTAGCCAACCTTGTCGACGTAGGACGACCGCTCCAGCGAGTTGGCGAAAACCAGTGCAGGCCACGTCCACTGCACATTCAATGAGTTCCTCTGAAGTTCTTTCTCCTTCTTGCAGAATCTTCTGCGCTTCTGCCTTGGAAGCATCCGGAAGTAACGCCACATAGGCAGACATATCAGCCCAAGCCTGACGGTCATAACGACCTAAGATAGCCATAGCGTTAGCTACTCGAACCGTTGTAGAGGACATGGAGGAAAATTTACGCCCAATTGCATCTAGGCGACGGCCCTCTCGGTCTGGAGGAGCGGTGATTGTAGACGCTGGATTTTTCGAACCTCTCTGAGCTGCCTGCTTAACGACAGAATCGGGCTTAGGTTGACCTGTAAGGCATGCTGGAGATCCCACCGGCGCCTTATATTTCTTTTCCAACCTCGGTAGTTGTGCTGGTAAAGAGTTAGGCGTCTTCATTAATTTGACTCCTTCAGTCCAGATGAAATCTATAATCGGGACTGTGTGTATCTGTTTAAATGGTTGGTTCTTGAAATCATTAAGGAAGCAATCTTCCTCTCTGTGGCCTCGTGGTAATTTGAACCGTTGCGCCGCCCTGTCCATTAATTGGTGGAATCCTGCAATATCCACTGGAGGAGAATCCCCTGGCAGCACCTGAGAAGGGGATGGTGTCTGAGCATGATAGTCATCCCACTCCGCTAAATGTTCCTCACCATCCCCATCCACATCCGAAACTTCTCCATCCTCACGCTCTGGAGGATTCTCGTCATCATCATCATCTGGATAAATTGTTGTGTGAACTCGAACTGATGTACTCCTGTGAACAGTAACAGGCGGCGCCGGGTGTGAAGGAGCCAGTGCCGGCTCTGTAACTGGGTTCAACACTGATGGGACAGCGGCAACCTGTGGAGATGGTGGGAATCGTCGATTGTAATCTTCCAACATACTTTGGAGGTTCGATATAATTGATATAGGCAACATCGCAGCTGGTACTTGAGGGTGAGTTGCTTGATGTTGGCCATACTGTTCCTCTTCATCGTTACTGAAGTCTTGGCACTTTATGTTTAAGTCCGAAAGACTTTGAGCTTGGTCATCAGACTCTTGATCTGAATCAGTAGCAAACAAAGGAGATGGAGGATTAACCATTTCTCCTTCTGTGAAAGTCCCGAACTGGATAGATTTGCTGGACTGTAGAGGCAATAAAGGCATTGAAGCAAATGAAGAGGCTGGCGTGGAAACTGTATCCTGCGTACGCGTCGACGGCATGACATCAGTCGTCTTCTGCGAGGGAACTGGCTTTGATGTCGTCGCCGACGAGGAAACCGTCGACGGAGTAATCTTCATGGACATCGTCGTCGTCGACGGAACCTTCAATTTCAAGGTCTTCGTCGACGGAGCCGCCGTCGACGGAGCGGTCGTCGACGGAGCGGTCGTCAACGGGACAGATGAAGCAGGCTCTCTCGTCGACGGGACAGCCGTCGATGGTACACTCATCGTCGAGGGCGTAGACGAACCCACAGTCTTCGATCCTTTCGTCGACGACGAACGGGTCGTCGACGAGTGAACTCTCTTCGCCGACGAAGATGTAATTGGAATTAAAGAAGAAACAGTCTTTGAACTGAGAACCACTCTCATCGTCGACGAAGACGTCGACGCCGAAGCTGACGACGATCCAGAGGCCAGCGTCGTCGTGACTGTCGTCATCGACTTTGATCCAGAGACAGCCATTCTCGTCGACGGAGCTGAAACTACCGTCGTCGACGGAAAATCAGTTTTCTTCACAGAAAAACTGGAAATTGAAGCAGAAGGAGCCTGAGAGCTATGTCTCGTGGGCCCAGGCGTGGTATATATAGGTAATGGTGAAGACACCGCAGGGGTTAAGGCGAGGGATAGTTTCCTCTTTTTAGAAATGGGGAAGGCACCTCCTGCACACTACCACGCTTAGAAGCTGCTTTAGATCGGCCTGAAACAAGACTTTCAGCATCAGAAAGTATATTGTCTTTATCTTTCAGCCTTTGAAGCCAAACCAGTAAGCGGCCCTCTCTGTCCTTAAGAGTTTTCTCTGAGAATTTTCTACAGAGCTTACAGCTTCCCACTTCATGGTCCGGGTATAGGCAGTAAATACACTTACTGTGAGGGTCGTCATGAAATAATCTTAGCTTTCCACAGGATGAACAAGCTCTGAAGAGAGACTTCTTACTTGAAGACATAGTGGAGAACTGGAAAACACTTGAAGAGAAGAAAACTGAGCAGAGCTCAGGGAGACTCCCTTACACACGACGTGCGGTAGAAAATCTGAGGGCTTGAGCTCTGAGGAGAAGGTTCTAGAGGGCTGCTGGCGCCTGATTGGCTGCAGTTTGGACTAACATAATGGCAAGGATAGGCTGCATTGGAACTTGTATATTCCCATACATTCCTATGTAGAATTTTTTGGTTAGGTACCCTATGCTTCTTTTATGCATTTTTTGGGTTTTTCCTTATTATGTACTATACATATTTATTATATATTATTATATATTTAGTATTTATTGCTATTTTATTTACCGTGGGACTCCCACTCCGACGACGGGGAATATTCAAGCATGTGAATCTATGAAAGACACCCCAATACTGGAGAAAAAATGTTAAATTAACAACCCCCACTTTCATTTTAAGTCAAACCAGACATGGTAAGACACCTACCCCATTAGCTATATTTCTTTCTAATTACAATTGATCCTTTTTTATAGTCAACTTTATTGTGTTTTTAGAAATAAAGAAAGATTAGTAATGGCAGCACAGTATACAAGTTTGCATGTAAGACATAATGAGGGTGTCAGCATTGAAGCCATACAGTATGCACATCAATCAAGAACTTTACATGGCAAAAGTAAGCAGTCTGCCAGGAGCAAGAGTCCATCCCCTCGGACCCCACTATACCCATTTGGTCTGTCCATTTATCCCAAACTATCTTGTACTTTGTGGAGGGGGTTAGGTTGCGTCCAGGCTGTGGCAATATCTCGTTTGGCCACCATGATGGCCGTCCGCAGGAATAGTTTGCCTACTCGGAGTCCGTCCAGACCATACAGAATGCTTAGGAGGAGGCACATAGGGTCGTGAGGTCCATGCCAGCCCAAGGTGTTTGTGAGTTTGGATTCTATCTTGTCCCAGTATTTTATGATCTATACAATAAGGAGCTACAGAGCAAAAAATCAGATCAGGTCACCCTCCACTCAAAGTCATAAACAACAACAATACGAACTGAACTACTCAGACGAGAATCAAATTCACTTCATGAGTGGGAGACAGAGTATATTTTCTTCGTCAACAACAACCCTTCATTTTTTATAGGTGTTGTCCCTCCTCATACTCACCCTATATCTTTTATTTAAAAGAACCAACCTACGAGTCAACAGTCACTGTGTTCAAACAGAATACCTTACACTTTAACAGGTATATATATCACACACAAATGTGCACCAATGTGAAAAAAGTGAACAAACGAGGTAGCACCTCACGTGCACACCATTAGAGGAGCTTACTGGTTTAATTATCACCAGTTATGCCCACGTTTCTCATCATCGGTCGCTACCTCGTACAAAACAAAAATTATTAGTGTCAAAAAACCAGTGAAAACAGTGAACATGTGTATAATAATAACACAAATCAACCCCGTGTGATTAAAATGGAGATAAGCCACACAGTCACCAAGAGCCACTTTTATTCTACACTCGTGGACTTATTCAAAATAAAAAGATACTGCATGTTTGCAGACCATGTAATGATGGGCCGACATGTTTCATTGCCTGTAAATTGTAGTGGCAATTTCTTCAGGGCACGAGGACTTTGTCCACCTTTTCTTGACCCTTATTGTGAACACACTGTGATCGGTAGTAACCAAGGCCCCTCGAACCAGCTAGCCATCTCGTCACACAGGGACTATATATTCTTAGTAGCCCGGTTTCATAAAAAGGACACTTATGTTGTCCATGTTCGCGTCTTGACACATAATGAGCCTCGTCCCGGTGGAGGAGGTGGCTAGCTGGTACGAGGGGCCTTGGCTATTACCGGTCACAGTGTGTTCACAATAAGGGTCCAGAAAAGGAGGACAAAGTCCTCGTGTCCTGAAGAAATTGTCACTACTGTGCCCATACCCAGGGGTGGCTTCTCCATTCTGGGGCCGACCAAACGAGTCATGTGCACTCTCCCTTTTCTCCATGTAGGTTGTATGCAGCCTACATGGAAAAAAAAGGCCTCCCCATAGACGCCTGGCTGGTCGGCGTCTCCATAAATAACAACGCGGCAGTTACAGCGTTGTAATAGGCTTAGGGGAGGAGAGGGAGCCTGCCTGCTTTCTGTTCCGCGGGTCCCAGGCACAATCTCCCCACCCGCGAGTTATGCCTGCCGTGACTGCCCATACTTCATCTATAATCATACTTGGCTTTTGATAATATATTGTTCTCTGAAGCCCAATCTCTAAACAATCTAAAAGAACCCTCCCTAATATCTTTACCATTGAATCAATTAATGATATGGCCAATAACACCCTGGGTTATTTTTATCCCCTTTTTTAAAGACTGGAACCACTATTGCCTCTTTCCAAGACGTCGGAAGGGGGCAAACAATGGCTGCTTTTATTATATTTGGTATGAGAAGCAGCCATTTATAGTAGAAAATGTAATAATTATTTAGTTTGAACGCATTGTATGCATGTCAAATTTCCTCAAAGAAAGATACAGTGTAGAGTTGAAGCAGAGATGTTAGATGCCAAATACATGGCTAGTATATGCACAACTGGGGCCCCTCTGCCTGCTGTGCGAACCCAGCAGAACAAATGCACCTGCTAGTCTGCATCAAGCTTCTGCTAATATAGGCGAGAGCAAAAAACATGGCAAGTATGTGAAATGAACAAGAAGCCACAAACCCTAGCCATAATTGTGGCAATTGCAGCGCCATAATTAAAGGGACTGAAATATCACACCCCACAAGGGGTAGCTAAAATGCCTGTGCGGACTGGTGTATGTCGGCAAAACAGCAAAAAAAGTCAAAACACGAGTAATCGAACACAAAAGCAACATCAAGAATATAAAATCTACAGTTGCCGTACACAGCTTCGATTCTGTATCCTAGAAAAACTGCCATTGCTTCCTGGAAGAGATAATGCAAAAAATTTACTAAGAAGAGAAACTTTTTGGATAAACTATTTATCTGTCCTACATCCAAAAGGACTGAATGAATGTTTAGACCAGCTGCTCACTTCTCCCCTGAGGCGGAAGCCGGGGGTTCTTTGCTGTCCTTTTGAAACTCCGACAACTCGTTATTGATCTAAAAATAACGCGTTTTTAGCACATGTAAATATTTTAGCCAGCACTGTTTTAATTACTTTCTTCACCTCGGCGCGAGATTGCGTCGCTCCGAGGCTGCTGTTGAGATACCTGGACACAGCGCTGTTGTTGCTAGGCGCTGTAAACTTGGTTGCTCGATCCAGCTTGGCCGCCATCTTACGTTGGGTAAGGCTGCCGGTCGAGTTGTTCCTCCCTCCCGCCCTCCCAGGTTACTTAACAAGGTGCCTTGCAATCCACAGTAGCTGCTCACTTCTCCCCTGAGGCGGAAGCCGGGGGTTCTTTGCTGTCCTTTTGAAACTCTGACAACTCGTTATTGATCTAAAAATAACGCGTTTTTAGCACATGTAAATATTTTAGCCAGCACTGTTTTAATTACTTTCTTCACCTCGGCACGAGATTGCGTCGCTCCAAGGCTGCTGTTGAGATACCTGGACACAGCGCTGCTGTTGCTAGGCGCTGTAAACTTGGTTGCTCGATCCAGCTTGGCCGCCATCTTACGTTGGGTAAGGCTGCCGGTCGAGTTGTTCCTCCCTCCCATCCTCCTCCACTCCCCCGGATCATGGTTAAATACAATGGGCCATCCCGTCAGCGCAGCGGGCGGGCGCAGCGGGCGCGCCGATGGCGCGCCTAAGGCAAGCCCGTCTGCGCCCGTCCGCGCCATGCAGCGCCCAGGGGCCACGACCCCTGCTCCACTCCTGGATGACCCGCCCACTCAATTAAGGTATGCCCCCGATCAACTAAAATCCCTTATGCCGAACTTAAAGTCTTTATGCTGCCACTCTATGTGTCTGGATGAACCGGTGGTAAAGTGTCCCTACTGTCAATTCACTTTATGCCCTACATTGGAGCAACCTGAGTCTGGAACCCCTGTTAAATTGTTCCTTTTAAACTGTTGCTCCTTGACCAAACACTCGGTAGAAATGGCAATCCTCCTCGAGGACATTAACCCTGATGCTATTTTCCTTACGGAAACTTGGTTAAAAGACGAAGTTAACCCTGACATTACCGCCATATTACACAAAGGATATGGATTACTAAGGGTTGACAGGGTAGAGGGCAGAGGAGGAGGATTAGGTATACTTTTCAAGGACTGCTATCAATGCAGAACAAGTCCTGCGTTAATTCCTTCTTGCGAAAGCATGAATTTCGCACTTGACCTTTCCCCCACATTAACTTTCTCGGGCCTACTCATCTACCGCCCCCGGGCCAAATGGGCGACTTTATGAATCATCTCCCTTCTTTGGTCGCCGACTTAGCTGTCTCCTTGCCTCACTTCACAGTCTTGGGTGATATGAATATTCACCTAGATGACCCAACGGACCCCCTAGCCATCACCTTTCTGAGCAGTCTTGCAGCCCTTCAGATTATTCAGAAGGGTTTTGAACCTACCCACATCAAAGGCCACCTACTGGATGCTGTTCTAAGTAACGATCAGAGACTCAATACTGGCAATCCAGTTCCCCTCCCATGGACTGACCATTTCCTGGTCCCACTCCTCTGGCATATACCCAGCCCCTGCTCTGCGCTTCCCCGAGCCACATCAAGAGGTAGGGACTGGACGAAGTTACCCACAGACCTATGGGTGGACCTACTCTCTACTACCCCTCAACTCACTGGGGGCGACGTAGATACACTCTACACTCATTATGCCAACTGGTTACAGACCACCTTAGATACAGTCGCCCCCCAAAAACCCCTTAAGGAGAAAACTAAGTCCAAAAAATCTCCGTGGTTCACCCCAGAGCTGAAAGAGTTAAAACGCATCTGCCGGAAACTTGAAAGAACTTGGAGAAACACTCTCAAGGAACAAGACAAAAGTAGCCATCGAGAGGCCATCAAAAAATACAAAGCTAGGATTATACAGGTACAAGCTCTGTTCTATGAGGAAAAAATTACTAACTCCGCCAATTCCTCGAGGGAACTATTTCGAATAGCAAAATCCTTAATTAGTTCCCCTCCATTTTGCAAGACCCTCGTGATGCCCAAGCGCGCTGTGACACTCAAGCAGAGTATTTTTATCAAAAAATACAAGTCATTTCTTCATCTTTCGCTCAGGTCAGTCAACATCTAGTGGAAACTGACTATGCTCCTACTTCCACCGGTTGCCAATTAGATGATTTCCCATTATTAGATGAAGACCTGCTTAACTCTCTTATGCTGAAAATTACAGCAGGCTCCCCGTTAGATCCTGCTCCTCCACGACAGCTTCTGAAAATTGCGGATACCATTAGGCCAGTAATTTTAAACATTGTAAATAGGTCAATCACCTCAGGAAGAGTCCCAGAAGTCTGGAAATGTGCACAAATTAAGGCTCTACTAAAAAAAAACAACCTTGACCCCAGTAAAATGACTAATTACTGCCCCATCTCACTCCTTCCTTGGGTAGCTAAGCTGCTTGAGAAACATATCAACACCTGTCTTATGTCCTATCTGGAACAGAACCATCTGCTCCACGATTCTCAAGCTGGTTTTCGCCCAAAACTGGGGACAGAAGCGGCATTACTGACTGTGACAGAATTAGCCCACAGGCACATGGATCTAGGCGGCACCACAGCAATTATGCTGTTAGACTTAAGTGCCGCCTTTGATACCGTGAACAGTAACATCCTCCTCTCCCAACTAAAAAAAACTCGGAGTGACGGGAAGTGCCATTTCATGGCTACAATCTTTTCTGGGAAACCGAACTTTCCAGGTGGTGGAAGGTGACATCCATTCCAAAACTTGGCCTCTTAATCAAGGTGTGCCTCAGGGCTCCTCCCCGAGCCCCACGCTTTTTAACGTGTATATGCAACCATTGGCAGAGGTTGTTCACCCTTTTGGCTTTGAAATGGTGACTTACGCTGATGACACTCAGCTGGTGCTAGCTTTGAATCAGCCAGGTCACACTCCATCGAACCTGAGTAGTTGTCTAGTTGCAGTCACAGACTGGATGGCCTCCTCCCATCTAAAACTTAATGGGGATAAAACTGAACTGATGTTCCTGGGGAACACAGCTCACCCCAGCCCCACTTTATTCTGGCCTCCCTGTATGGGCTCCCCCCAGAACCAAAAAAGCAAATCAAAAGCTTGGGCATGCGGCTAGACAATACCCTTACTTTCAATCAGCAAGCCACCAAACTGTCCGCCACTTGCTTCGGGCTGATGCGCATGCTACGGAAAATTCTTCCTCTTCTCCCTTTTCAGGCCCGCAGGATATTGGTCCAGGCCATTATCCTGTCCCGCCTTGATTACGGGAATGCTCTATATCTGGGTGCACCGATTAGCACACTCAAGAAACTGCAAGTCACCCAGAACGCAGCAGCACGTCTACTGCTAGGCCTCCCCCGCAGTCATTCAGGCACTACTGCCCTGAGAAATTTACACTGGCTGCCCATCCAAGCCAGAGTAAAATTTAAAGCGATGTGCATAATGCATAAGGCCATGTGGAAAAATGCTCCCGCAATGATCTGCTCCTTAGCTACTCCTTACCATCCCCAAAGATCACTGCGTTCAAGCACAGCCTTTTTGGCAACAACATGCAAAACTAAAACGGGCCAGGTGGGGCGGACGCTCCTTCTCCCTGAATGCGGCCGTGACTTGGAACTCTTTACCCTCTTCGCTCCGGATGGAGCCCAATCTTTTAAAATTTCGAAAAACCCTTAAAACTTTTCTTTTTTCCACATAAATCGGCATTCTCCCGGAAGTAAGCAACCTCAGCGCTACGAGGCCTTCGGGTAGTAACGCGCTTTATAAAACCCACTTTCATTTCATTTCACCTGAGCTGCTTTTTGTAAACGCGTTCTACCAAGCCACATTCAGTTATTTGACTTCAGTTGTATCTCGTGTTCTTCACTTATATCCTGTTCAAAACACGTAATTGTCACATGGAACACACATGAAGTGCTCGTTCCTCACAAGTTCCCTTTGATGCCACATTGCTAGTGCACAATGTTTTTATACTCGTGGATATAGGAAATATTGTTCTTGCAAGCATATTCTTATTGTGTGATTTAGCCAAATGTTTCGTATGTTAAAGCACCAGTGCGCTAGTTTCAGCCAGTATTGTAATAGCCAAGCCGCAGCTAGAACAATGTACAGTGGATATATAAAGATACCATAGGATTTATAGTGGGTCACAATTCACCTTGGTGTTTTTCATAAAAAAAATTCCACATCTCGCGCTGACTGGATTTACATTGAGTCACACTCCTCTTCATTATATTTTTCACAATGTTTTCACAACTTTATCCCAGAGTCTCAAACATTCAAAAACTGGGGGATAACACTAACTCCTTACATAAAACGAAGATACACGGAATTATTAATTCCTGTAGCTACAGAGGGAGCACAGGCTTCTGCAGTCAGGCACGGAATATCGGTACTTAGAGGCGCAGTAGGGACAAGTGGAGTAAGAAATATGCAACATTATAGTACTATCAGAAGTACCGAAGATGGGGCATCATCTCCAACAGGACCAAATGAACTAAGATAGATCGCCAGAACAATAAACACCCATGCAAATTGACAAACAGGCTCACGCTTAAGATCAATTGAGGATAATCACTTAAAAATATGCTCATGGAATGTCAATGGTCTGGTCTCCAAAATGACTGATCCAGACTTTATCAGCTATATAAGGTTGTTTGATATTTTGGCACTGCAAGAAACATGGCAAGCAGACCCCTCCCCCACCTTCACGGATTCCTGCATTTTTTTACTGCTGCAACAAGGAAGGCGACATATGGCCATCTTTAAGGTGGTTTAGCAACCTATTTTTCAGCCACAAGCGCCCATGTGGTCAAAGAAGTTGGACCAACTTCCTCTGATTCAATGGCAGTTACCCTCTACATCTCGCAATCAGAAACAGGCAAGGGGGGAATTAATCTCACCTTGATCAATGCCTATGTCCATCCAAAAAGCAAATCAAAGGCAGCTAAAGAACTATGTAAGTTTTTGGAGGATTGCATACAGGAATTATCATCAACAGATCTTATCACCGGGGACTTTAATCTCAATCTTATGGGAATCTCGTCAGATGACGAGCACCTAACTCAAAATTCACCCTGGGACAGAACACTCCAAGGGAAATCGCAAATATTGAAACAGATTAAACTGGATAAGCAGATATTACAGGACCTCGAACTCTTTAACATTAGAGCATTAAATGGATGATTTACTGGAAACAACCCCCCAGCTACTACTTTTCATTCAACTAGAATCAATACAACCCTGGATTATACTTGTATCTCCTTATCCTTATTTCAACAAATGGTTTCATTTCGTATAGGGGAAAAAGTGATCATTGCCCCCAATAAACTGTTCTTAATAACATCAAGCCTAAATTCGAATTATCCTCGGTGCCCAAAGAGTCAGTCCATACAATCAACTATAAAAGGATCAAATACTCAGTAGCAACCGATGGAAGTAAACTAGAAAAGGCTACACAGCGTTTCCACTCGAGAACTGTCTGTAGTGAGATTAAGAAATGGGAGCATTTTACTTCAAATATGGCAACCTACTCTACAAGACCCAAGCAACAGGTGCAATTGGGCTGCAGCAGCATGAAAATTTTCACACAGCAGCATAAAGAGAAGATCAAGTGTCTAAAAGAATCAATCTATCATAAGATGAGACAATTACGGCAGAATCCTATGGGTATTGTAAAACAGGACCAGTTACGGAAATCGAAGGCATTGCTGAAAAAAACAAAATGGGAAGCCAACAGATTTGTGGAGGAAAACATATGAGCAAAATTACATGCGGATTCCAAACAGAGTGATGGTGCAAAATTCTGGAGAACCATGAACCAATTTTTAAGACCTAAGCATGAGGGAGTTTTCTCTAATATCACCGAAGAAGTCTGGGCATGCCACCTTAGAAGTAATTTTATTCAGAATAAAGACTCTTATTTGGAGACAGAAACTGCTAATGTGAACGAAAATTCTGTCATCATAAAATCACTGACATTGCATAGGGACACAGGTAATCCAGAAGGCCCTGCACCACCCAAAAATGAAGGAAAGTCAAGTTTACAAGAAATTATCAGGCACCAAATTAAAAAGGGAAGAAAAGAGGGGGTGCCAGGTCCGACTGGAATTCCGCTCATCCTTTATAAACAAGAGGGAAAAGAATGGGCCGTAGTGCTCAAGCCATTATTCTTGGAAATAAGGTACTTTAATATATTGCCCAGCTCTTGGAAGGGCTCAATCATCTCTCCCATTTTTAAATCTGGGGACAAGTCTCTTCCTCAAAATTATTGTCTAGTTGCCCTTATTGATAACAAGGCAACATATTTTGCAGGAATACGTTTAGAAGAACTGCAGGAATGGGCCACAGAGAAATCCTTAATTCCAGTAAACCAAACCGGGTTCGTCAAGTCGGTGGGGACAACCTCCAACATCATAACAATGGGAATGCTAATAGACCAGACTGAAACAACTTAAATGCTGATTCACTTTTGTTTTAAAGATTATAAGGCTGCATTCGACCATAATAACCAAAACATCCTATGGTCCAAATTAAAGAGATGGGGGATACCAAGACCACTGTTAGACCTGCTGAACAACCTGCACACGGAGACGTGGATCCAGATAAAGTTGGGTGATGGTGCACTCCTGTCAAGACGAATAGCAACCAATAAGGGTTTTAAACAGGGCTGTGTTTTAGCTCCCACACTATTCAACTTGTTTTTGGGGGATCTAATCCCGATCCTCAATAGTTGTAACTTCCATGCTCCAAAATTAAGAAGGTTATTATTACAGTGTCTTCTCTATGCGGACAACAAAGTCCTAACCAGCCATACAAAAGTTGGGCTACAACATCTTGTGAATGCAACACTACGATACTCGGATATAAATGAACTGACAATAAACTTGGAGAAAACACGGACAATGACGATCAGTCAGAAAATGAATAAGTCACGCACCTGGTTTTGGAATAATGTTCGTATTGAGGATACGACAGTATATAAGTATCTAGGTGTAAAAATTGATAACAGTGGCCAGTTTACTGCTCAGGAAATGAGCATCAGAGGCTAAGGCGTTGCCACAGCAATTGCTCTAAAAGCATTAAACAGTAAACTTACCGGCCCGTCTCTCCTGCCTCTGTCACAAGTGTTACGAGCTAAACTGCTTCCAACAATAACTTACGGGAGTGAAGTACTGAGAGGTAGAGATGCCAAGATCCTGGACAACACAGTTACAGCTGTATATGGGATTATTTTTAGCTTGCCTAAACAAACCTCACCGGCTCAAATTAGGCTTGAGTTTGGCATCCAGAAACAGCTCCTGGTAAGACAGGGGGCATACATAACTGTTTGGGACAAAACACGCAAAACCAAACAAGGAACCTTAAATGACTATTTATGGAAGAAATTAGCACAACACCCAACCTCACCAGCCGCGAAGTACCTTAAAAGGAGCCTGTCGAATCTTGGCTTACATCAGCTTTGGGACACTCCCACAAGCCATATTACACTTAAAAGATTGATCAGGAAAACAGTTAAACATCTCTCATGGGTTGAAAACAAGGCATCACTTGCAAAAAGGTCACACGGCTGGATGATCCTGAACACGTATTCTACACAGGCACCGCAGAGCTACCTTGATTTGGGCTACTCAGAAATTGTCAAAATGAAAATTTTAAAGTACAGGCTGGGTTTGTTACCCTGTATTTGGCACCTTCCACACTGGTTAAAGGATAAGGCAGGCTCCCTCTGTCGCTTATGTGGTACGGTGCCTGAGAACATGCTGCATTTGCTGTGTACCTGTGACAAATTGCTGGAAGAACGAAAGAATCTGCTAAAATACAATTTTAACCGACGTGGAATTCGCTCACGAAGACAGGCAGTTCTTGCCTGCTTCGCACCCCACGATCCTCAGCTGAATTGTAGTCTTTTGAGGTTCATGAAGGCAGTGGAAAAGAAAATGCCAAGACTTGACTCTTAACTGTCGTTCAGATATAATTCGCATCCCAAAACGCTCAGCTGAACTGTAGTCTTGTGAAGTTCATGAAGGTAGTAGAAAAGAAAATCTTAAGACTGGTTTCGTAATTGTCTTTTAAATAATTTTATGATAAAACATATCTATTTTTGGTCATTTACAAATTGAGTTCTTATGATTTAATTGGAAAGGAAAAATTGTATGTATATAGATGTAATTTAAAGGTTGTAGTGATATATTGTTTTTTACATTTAGACGTAAATTTTTAAGTTTGTATTGCAATGGTTTTAATTAACTATGCAAATAAACTATTACTTACTTACATATGAACAACACCTATGCCTTTAAATCCTTGCTACATCTAGAGTAATGTGACCTGACAGATGGAGTATCACAGGATCGTGGTCACTTGCATGTCTTGAGCTAACAAGCACGTCAATCATCCCTCCCCATAGCAGTAAATCCCAAAGTACGTAGACTAAATTACTTCCATAGGATCCTCTTTCAAAAGTAGGAGTTCAATCTTTTTCTGATGGGAAGCGGCCATAGCATGTGTGTAGGATATAGCTGAGGGAGATATCAATAAGTTGTAGGGCTGACCTGGTTAAGTGGATGTTATACCGACCACTCACCTGGCTGAAACCCTGGTATTCATCCTTTTCTTCCATACCTCATTAAACAATCCTCACGGTTCAAAGAGCATCTTTAAATCCCCACCTTCTAACCGCTTCGCTGCAGCGCAAATTCCGCTGCTGTGCTGGGACATTCCAATCCTGGGCGTGGCTCGGTATGCCCTCGGCCGTCGTGCGCACATGCCCACCGTGACTCATGACGGCCAGGGGCAGTCATGAGCACAGAAGAGGTAAAACAGGCATTTGTTACTATACTTGGATAGGAGGCTATCAAGCACTTTCAAAGTCCCTGAATGCATGGACTTATTAATACATCTATTCTGTAGGTGTACTAAAATATTAGACTGGTGTTTAAATAAAAAATTACTTGAAATACCAAAGGATCTGGTGAACATGCTGGAATTTTCTTCAAGTCACATAAAAGGGAGGCTACGCAGATAGTCAAGGAATCATTGGAGCTATCAACCTTGGAGCAGATACTCAAAATGGACAAAAATAATGACTTCGTTTTTTGGCACTTAGTTTCACGGGGGGGGGGGGTATTAGGATGGTACACAACAAACCAGAGACACACATTTTAGCTAGGGAGTGGGCGGCTCATTTTGGAGCTCTCTACTAAGCAGAGACTTTCAATACCCCTGCTACTCCCAAATCGATGTGCCTGCTTACAATAACACAATCTACACCAAGCACAATCTTATTCTCTCTGTGGCTGATACTGTAGCAGCCCGTGGGACCCAGAAAATAGGGAAGGCCCCTGGCTTAGATAAGATACTACTCAATCTTTATCTCTCCAACCCCAACATATGGGTACCATTCATAAGCACCCTATGCAATGTGGTTTTGAAGTGAGGCCCAATTCCAGAATCAAGGAACGGCACAGAGATTGTGCCCATATTTAAAAGGGGACCCCACAATGAGCAAGACAACGATCGCACAAATAGTTTTATCAATAATTTGCCAAAAATACTTTGCAAACAGATTTTATACAAACTCAATCTGTGGATGTCGGAAAATTGCATATAAAGCCAACTTCATCTGATTTTAGACCTAAAATAGGTACAATAGACCAGACTTTTCTTTTCCAACAGATTATTGTAGTGTTGTATGAGTTTTTATGGCAAACCCTTTTGGTTCCCATTGGCCTCTTTAAAGCTGTGACGGAAGTGTTAGAGAAGAATGCAATGACAGCTTGGTTAAAAATTTTGAGGTTGTAGTTATATACGGAAGAATAAAGACATCTAATATTAAGCTCCGTGTGTGGCGAGGTTATTGGCAGGTACCCTGGCTGGGGTGGATGCTACAATTGGTGATGAGATAGGGGACAAGTACCCGAAGAATGACTGTGTTCTCCCAGAGTTTGCAATGGTCCGGGTAGATTGCTCGTGCGTGCCACGTGTGTCACTGTCGAAGTACGGAATCAACGCTTTATGTATGTAGAGTCAAAGTGTAGCCTGAACCATTGTGAAGCAATTGAAGATTATGAAAATAGTGCCAAGAATCTACACGAAGTTGGTTGAGAACCTGTTGATGAGGCCATACATGAAGGTTCCACACTGCCACGCAAGGTAGACTATTATACTGAGTGATACTTCGAAAGGCAGTTATATACATAAAAGAAGTGCTAAAGACTGCTGTACTCAAACACTGAGAAAGTACGCAAAAGCGCTGGCTGGCAAATTAAGTAAGAAAAAGGCATATGGTTATTGCACTTACCAAAGTCTTGATAAGAGGAGCTATACGACCTTAGCCAAGGATACCCAGGAAAAAGTACGAGGGTTGTGCTGACTGAGCTGTCCGACACCTGAAACAGTCCATCACCTAAGCTGCCAGGTAACGGCTCATAATTCCAAAGGTCTCCAAAACTGAAAGGCTCCGATGGAGATCAAGGAGGTCAGTGTCCAGGGGATTGTCCAGGACGTTGAAGCTGTTCAATTACCAGGCTTGGGAAATGCAACGGATGACACTGGCTCTAATGGACAGCAAAATGTAGTGGAAATAAATCCACCCTCAACGTCAGCTATTCCCATAACTAGTCACCATGCTGCCGCCATCTTGAAACCACTACTACCATTTGACAGAGCCAAAAACCAAAATACTGGTGATAGATGGACAGCTTTGTTTAAAACATTTGATGATTCCATTAATGCACTTGAAGAGACTGATAACCAAAAGATTATCAAGTATCTTGCTGGTGATGGTGTGAAAGAACTCAAAGAAAATGCAGCGAACGGATGAAGAAATCACATAACGTCCGATTAAAGAAACGTTAAATCTCAAGTTTAATCCAGTACCAAATGTTGATTATGAAGGAAATATTTTCAGTCAAGAACAACAAAGAGTTGGTGAAACCATTGATTACCTTGTATCAAACACTAAAAGGTCAATAAATTCAATGATGAAGAAGCTATGCATCTTGGAGTTATAGATGGATGCTTGTCAGATTCACTTAGTCGATGAATGCTGAGAGAAACTCAGTCTGGAGTGACTGTTGATGGCTGCCAGAGCTAAAGAGCGTGCTGAAAGACAAGATAATGTCATAGAGTCTGCAGGTGCTCCAAGTGAGTCAGCATGAGCGTAAAAAGTAAGCCAAAGCAAAAGACGGAACGACACAAAGTGATGTCTACACTTAAAAATAAGTAATGTTTCAGATGTGGATTTTCGTTTCAATACAAAGGCAAATGTCCTGCCATATGACAGATGTAAAGACTGTGGAAAGGAGAACCATTTTGTAACCATTTGCAAAGCGAAGGAAAAATTAAGTGTCAAGGCGCAAAGACAA
Source organism: Lissotriton vulgaris (assembly GCF_964263255.1). NCBI lineage: Eukaryota > Metazoa > Chordata > Amphibia > Caudata > Salamandridae > Lissotriton > Lissotriton vulgaris. The sequence continues at coordinate 468,237,872 of NC_141700.1, read as the reverse complement.
AATGGCCATTAGAACCTTCCAGAAGCAATGTTCGACGCACGCCCACAAGGTCAAGCGGCGACATCAGTTGGGGCAAGTTGACACTGAACAAAGCTGATTATCATCTAAATCATAGGCAAACTGTTCCTCTGCCTCAATATCGAGTGAAAGTTAAGAAGATGATTGTGCCATGTTGGTGTTTACCTTAGAGAAACATGCGCATGCTGGACCGGCCTCATGTGTGAAAAGATGTCAGTCACATACAAATCAACATGATAAAGCACTAAAGTCATATAAACGTGAAAAGATTACATTTAAAAAAAATGAATGTTCGATACCTTTTATCATTGACAGTGGCGCCTCAATAAATATGCCTGAAGAAAAATATAGTGAACTGCCTCCATTACCGTGACTCATGCCATCGAAAACTAAAGTGTATACATAGGCTGCATAAACTCCCATAAAAAGGCAAGGTTCGCCTGTGTCGACAATGAAATACAAGAAAACAAAACAAGATATCAAACTGAATAGAAATCGAAATAAATAGAATGGGCATAATGGTCTAAAAGGAGATTAGCAATCATCAAATGCTGAAGTTTCATTAATGCGATGACCTATCTGTCACATTTGAACATTGTGATATATCCCTAATTAGTTGCATAAGACAGTGTTGTCCTGCTTTAATGTAAAACTAGTTGTCTATAATCCTAAGCAATCATTTATTTATATGTATACGATATTTCATCTATAAGTAAAATGTAACTGTTGAAAGAAAAATGCAAATAAAGAAACTTAAACAAAATAATGAAACACAAGAAAACGAGGGTGCAAGCACCCATCCATGTGCTTCAAGATACAGCATCAAGTGCCTTTCTGTTGCTTCAAACATTTTAGCTTTCTATGACTATCGTACCACTTTGAGGGAAATGGTCACTGTTCTATGATAGGTCTTCAAGCAGTAACTTCAGGTTTTGCTGATCTCTGCGGAGTCTCGGCGGAGTCCTTGCTTCCTTGTTTCCTTGCTACCGGCCCCCGGCTACCGGTTTTCCCGCTGCCGAGTGCCGTGGGAAGAGGGGGGCTACCGCCTACAAGGTTGCCACAGCGTGTGGAGTGCGGCGCGTGGTGAGGGCTCTGCAGTTACCCCGGAAGCCACCGTGAGGTAACCCCCAAGGCACCCCCAAGTGAGTCACCTAAGGCGGGAGCACCCAAACAGTTGGAGCAAGCGGCAGGAGCCATCGGTCACCCCCGCAGCGGCAGGAGCAGCGAGTTTTCCTGCAGCGGCAGGAGTCGCGAGTTTCCGGCAACGGCAGGAGCCGCTAGTTTTCCGGCAGTGGCAGGAGCTGCAAGTTTCCCGGCAGCGTCGGGAGCCGCGAGTTTTTCCGCCATTCACCTGCTGCAGCAGCCGTGTGAGATGCCTCCGCAGCGGCAAGAGCAAAGCAGCAAGAGTCCTCCTCTGCAGCGGTGGGGGTGGCGTGAGACACCCCCCAGTTGCGGGAGCTGCAATAGCCAAGTACCAGTAACCAGTACCACTCAGCACAAGTTAAAGTACACTGGTCTTCACCCTGGGTGTGTACTAAAGGACCAGGAGCCCTTGGAAGCAGCCAAGTCCTTAAAGCACCTAAAGTAACGGCAACAGGTAAATGGTAGCAGTAACACCCGAGCACCCCAGTACCCGAGCACCCCAAGATTACCTGGTCTGGGACTTGGAGTTGCCCAGGTGCTTCAAAGCTTGGACCAAGTCACTTAATAAGATCTCAATAAGAACAACAAGAACAGGCAAGGCAACTACATCGAAGCAAGTCGCTCTGCCCAGGGGGGACAAAACAAAAAACAAAATAGAAAACCTGAATTAAAACTCGCGCAAGCGTACGCAAATAGACCACCATGAGATCAGGGAAAATTAGGGGGCACCAGGCGACCAGCATCAGAAACCTGAAAAGGAGGGAGAGGACCTAACAGAGGCCCAAACAGAGGACCAATCAGAATTGGAAAATTTCTGTAAGCTAAGGGATATGGAACAGGAACAGTATTCGGAATCAGACTACGATCAAGAAAAAGATATGAAGAGCAAAGTAGAAAAGGACAATATTCAAGAAGACAACCATATCCTCATCACCGTCACTTGCTCTCCCATCAAATCCACACCAAAAGCAACAAGCGGGCTCTCATTACTGATTTTTTTAAAGTATGTCGCAGCTTATCCCCAGGGAAGCAAAAGGCGCATAAAGTAGCTGAGGAAGCAAAGGAGGCAAAAAAAGCCAAGAAGTATAAGTACAAGGGGGCAGCGCGGACAATGAGACACACAAGGGCAGCACCAGCAAGTCAACAAATAAGGAAGACGCTGAACAAATGGCCCTTAAGCTTTCTGTTTCAGAGGACGCAAGTAGCACCAAACTCATTCAGAGTCCACCAATCGCTCATCACAGATCCCATCAACAGCCCATCCAGGCTGTAGTCCACAGCGAACAGGGATTTAATTGGGAGTCTGATCTTACATCTAAACAATGGACCTGTCATGCTCAAATAAAGCATCTAAGTCAACAAAACCAACAACTCCAAACAGCCCAACAATCTGCTCAGCAGTATCGTGAAGAGCAGAGCCCGGAGGATAACCTGGTGCTCGAGCAGGATAGTATCGACAGCTCCTGCGCAATACTAAACATATCTGCAGACCCACACCTTGACCAACCGCTCGTTCAGTTTGTGAGCCAAACAAACAACGTACAGGAACAACTCTGGAGAAGCGTGGCTCAATGGTTAGAGCGGTACAAAAGGGGGTGGTGATGGACGGAGCATCTGAATCAAACACTCACACCCAGTCAAAAGATCTGGGTTTAATCCATCACCGTTCTTTAGCCCACTCTGCCACCCCAGTTCAGACATGGCTATATGCAAATCAGTCTGACCCTGTGCCTCATGGGAACAGTCCAGCACGAACTGCCAAGCCATGTCTTCCCTGGACCGGAAACAAGCTTCCGAGGACCGGTTTCTGACATTCCAGCCGTCTTCAGCCCGGCTTGCTTGAATCCAGTGGCAAAGTGAGCAACTGACTCACATCTGAGCATACCCTGCCACACTTATGGCGGTCAAAAGCGGTACAAAAGGGGGTGGTGATGGACGGAGCATCTGAATCAATCAAACACTCACACCCAGTCAAAAGATCTGGGTTTAATCCATCACCGTTCTTTAGCCCACTCTGCCACCCCAGTTCAGACATGGCTATATCCAAATCAGTCTGACCCTGTGCCTCATGGGAACAGTCCAGCCTGAACTGCCAAGACATGTCTTCCCTAGACCAGAAACAAGCTTCCGAGGACCGGTTTCTGGCATTCCAGCCGTCTTCAGCCCGGCTTGCTTGAATCCAGTGGCAAAGTGAGCAAGGGACTCACGTCTGAGCATACCCTGCCACACTTATGGCGGTGGTGATGCACGGAGCATCTGAGTCAAACATTTATTTATTTATTTATTTAGTGTATTTTGTTATAGCGCACAGCTACCCCAACGGGGTGTCCCGGCGCTCCTGTGCGATCTTAAGCTGAGTTAGATGTTATTTGAGAGGGGAGTGGTTAACAGAACAGGTAAGTTTTTAAAGCTTTCCGGAAGGGGAGTTCTTCCTGGATCATCCGGATGGAATTAGGCAACTTGTTCCAGAGGGCAGATGTACATACTTGGAAAGTTTTTCCGCCAGAGCTGGTTTTTTTTAATCTGGGAGTGGTGAGGAAGTTTTTTAAAGAAGAGCGAAGGGACCTGGTATTGCTGTAGGGGGTGAGGCAGGTGGAAAGGTGGGCAGAGCCCTTGCCTCTCATTGCACGATGGGCCAGTACCAGTGCTTTGAATTCTGCCCTTTTTTGTATGGGTAGCCAATGAAGTCTGCGGCACTGGGGCGAAATGTGCTCACGTAGGGGAATGCCACCAACCAGTCGTACTGCAGCATTCTGGGCTGTCTGGAGTCGATGTCATAGACCTACAGACAGTCCGGTGTACAGGCCATTGGTGTAGTCCAGATGCGAGGTGATCAACGCCTGGACTATAGTTATGTTATGGTATTTATTTTCTTCTATAGCGCACGGCTACTCACAAGAGCATCCCGGCGCTTTGGCGAAGAGAACTAAGTGCAGAGTAACAACACAACAACTAAAAACTGAGGGAAATCTAGAGCTACTATTGAACAAAGAGCCAGGTCTTCAGTACTTTCCTAAAAGCTAGAAGGCTCTTTGCCTTTCTCAAAGACAGAGGTAGCTCATTCCAGCCCCGAGGAGCCAGATAGCGAAAAGACCGACCATAGTCTTCCTGGAGTTGTTGGGTAAGAAATTGATAAACCTTTTCACCATCATGATTTTGGCAAAGCATGCTGCAGAGACTGTGTGTACTTGTTGTTGAAATGAGAGGTTGGAATCCCATCTAACCCCTAAGTTTTTCACCGAAACTTTAGGCTGGGGAGGTGCACTCAGATCAAGAGGCCACCAGATTTTGGGGTCCAGTGGGGACGGTTGGTGAAAGAATAATACCTCAGTTTTTACTGCGTTTAGCCTGAGGAAATTATTGTCCATCCATTAGGCAATTGTACGTAAGCAGTTTTTTAGTGGGTCAAAGGTGGTTTGGGTAATGCTTGAACGAAAATAAAAGTTGAATATCATCAGCGTAGGAAGTGGCCTTTATTCCTGTTTGAGCGATGATATCAGCAAGGGGTGAAAAATAAACATTAAATAGGAGGGGGCTCAGTGAGGAGCCTTGGGGGATCCCCCACCGAAGTGGGCGGCTGTCCGAGGTGTAGGGAGGGGTAAACACTGCCTGCGTCCGGTTGGACAAGGATGCAATCCATTTTAAGGCCGTGCCCTGGATGCCTTTGGATTGTAGGCGATCTAGGAGGAGGGGGTGGGAGACGGTGTCGAATGCTGCTGACAAGTCAAGCAGCACCAACACCGCTCTTGATCCCTCGTCCATCTTCCAGCGTACGGCATCTGCCATCTCGATAAGCGCTGACTTAGTGCTATATCCTTGTCTAAAACCGTGCTGAGAGTCGTGATAAGCACCAGATGTTTCTAAAAAACCTGCTAGTTGTTGTTGAGCGAGTTTTTCGAGCACTTTGGCAGGAGCTGGTAAAAGAGAGATAGGCCTGTAGTTGGAAGGTACGCTGGGGTCGGCATTGGCTTTCTTCATTATGGAAACTAAGCAAACATGCTTCCATGAGTCTGGAAAGACTCCCGTATGCAACGAGTCGTTCCATATCCCATTCAGAGTGGGGTTGAGAAGAGGTGCCAGGGATGTATATTGCTTAGCAGGCCAAGGATCAAAGGGAGATCCGGATTTGCATTTTAGGAGTTCTTTAAGGGATTGATCTAAGGTGATCTCTTTAAAATTGGAGAACGTACAGTCAGATCCAATGGTGGCGGTATTAATTGTACATTTGTCTGGGTTAGTGTTGCTAGGGAAGGAGTCGTATATGGTAGCAATTTTATTTTTGAAAAAATCAGAGAGACTATTGCATAGTGTCTGAGACACCAGGGGGGGGTCGTTTGAGAGCCAGGGGGTCGGTGAAAGATCTGACTGTGTCAAATATTTCCCTGGATGATCCCTGTGAGCGGTTGATTTTTTCTTCAAGGAAAGTTCTTTTATATTCTATTATTTTTTTTCTATATTCTTTTAGAGCAGATTTATAGAGAATTTTACGGTCAGGAGAGTAGGTTATTCTCCAACGTCTCTCAAGGCGCTTACATGCCGATTTGCATTTTCGAAGTTCATCGGAGAACCAGGGAGCAGATGGAGCAGAGCAGTAGGTTTTGATGGGCCTGATAGGGGCAAGAAGGTCAATGGCGGAAGAAATCCAGCCATTGAGGTTAGTTAGTCTGGCGTCTAAGTCAGAGAACGTGTCCGAAGGATAGATAGGGGAAGATGGGCAGCAAGGCTATCAGGGGAGATTTTACTCCAGTTTCTGCCCTGTAGTTTGGCCGGGAGTATGTGCCGATCTTGGCGATGCAAAGAAAACGAAAATGGAATAAGGAAGTGGTCAGACCAGGTCACCGGGAGGGGATCACTAATGGCTAGTCCGTCCAGGTTGGTACAGATCAGGTCAAGAGTGTGACCAGCCTTATGTGTTGGGCTACTAATGAGTTGGTTTAGCCCTCCGTCTGATAAGGTGTATAAAAAGTTGGAAGAGGTGGAGTCCGAAGGATCATCCACATGGAGATTAACATCCCCGAGGAGGGTAAAGTTTGCATAACGCGCTGTTGCTTGCAGAACATAATCTAAAAATACGGGTAGATGGGATCTTTTAGAGTTTGGGGGGGCGATAGACCAGAAGGCCAGAAAAAGTAAAATTGGCCGCTATTTTAATACAAAAGGGGAGTGCCTCAATGCGTTCCAGTTGTTTGCAAGGGAAGGAGGATATAGTCCAGTGGGATCTATATATTATGGCAACTCCGCCTCCAGGGTGGGAGCCCTGTCTGTTAGCGCAAAGTATATTATAGCCGAAAGGTATGACTAAGTGTATAGCGGGGTTTGTTTCGTCCCCTAACCAGGTCTTGGTTAAGAATAGGAGGTCCCACTTTTCCTCTTCCAGTGTGGGCAATGTCGAGGGAGTGTTTTACTAGGGAGCGACAGTTAATCATACCGGACTTTATTGGTAAAGAGTTAGTAGTGGGGGGGGTGGAAGCCATGGTCTGAGAGATGAAGCATTCATGCCTTGAGTGGTCATTAGGTTGTCCTGGGCTACAAGATGTGAAAGGTAAAAGGGGGGTAAGAGCCTGAGGTAGAATAGGTACTGGGATACAGTGTTTGGGCTTAAGAATCTTAAGCCTAGCACTATCATAGCAGATGGGGAATGGGGAATCGTTGTATGTGACAGAGCTTGCGTTTACGGCCGCATCCTGGTCGCGGATGGGCGCAGACGGGCAGGACTCTGGCACGACTCTGGCACAGGTCCGGCGCGTACGCTGATCGCGTCCGCTGCGCGGAGGCATTACTTTCCATTTTTATAGTGGCCAATAGAGAGCGTGGAAACGCTGCTCCAAACCAAGATGGCCGCCCAAGTCGATTCTACCTGGCCGAGGCTCGGCTGTCTCAGCACCCAAATCGGCTGAGTGTGATCCTAGTATCAGGGTGAGTCGGTAGCACTTAGTAAGTCAAGCGGGGGGCAGGGGGATGATTACCACCACTTCTAGAGTCAAGCAGGGTAAAAAGTTACAATTTGTTCGGACAGTGCAGTTAAGCTTCGTGATCAAGCTGAGTGCAGTGGAATTAAAAGCTGGGAATTCAGCACGGCTTTAAAAGGTGCAGAAAGGAATAACAGTCAAACAAATAAAATAGCTACCTCCCAGCTTCCGCCTCAGGAGGGGATTAGATGCACAGCGAACATTCACACCCAGTCAAAAGATCTGGGCTTAATCCATCACTGTTCTTTAGCCCACTCTGCCACCCCAGTTCAGACATGGCTATATGCAAATCAGTCTGACCCTGTGCCTCATGGGAACAGTCCAGCCCGAACTGCCAAGCCATGTCTTCCCTGGACCGGAAATAAACTTCAGAGGACCGGTTTCTGGCATTCCAGCCATCTTCAGCCTGGCTTGCTTGAATCCAGTGGCAAAGTGAGCGATGGTCTCACGTCTGAGCATACCCTGCCACACTTATGGCGGCCAAAAGCGGTACAAAAGGGGGTGGTGATGGACGGAGCATCTGAATCAATCAAACACTCACACCCAGTCATAAGATCTGGGTTTAATCCATCACCGTTCTTTAGCCCACTCTGCCACCCCAGTTCAGACACGGCTATATGCAAATCAGTCTGACCCTGTGCCTCATGGGAACAGTCCAGCCCGAACTGCCAAGCCATGTCTTCCCTGGACCGGAAACAAGCTTCCGAGGACCGGTTTCTGGCATTCCAGCCGTCTTCAGCCCGGCTTGCTTGAATCCAGTGGCAAAGTGAGCAAGGGACTCACGTCTGAGCATACCCTGCCACACTTATGGCGGCCAAAAGCGGTACAAAAGGGGGTGGTGATGGACGGAGCATCTGAATCAATCAAACACTCACACCAAGTCAAAAGATCTGGGTTTAATCCATCACCGTTCTTTAGCCCACTCTGCCACCCCAGTTCAGACATGGCTATATGCAAATCAGTCTGACCCTGTGCCTCATGGGACAGTCCAGCCCGAACTGCCAAGCCATGTCTTCCCTGGACCGGAAACAAGCTTCCGAGGACCGGTTTCTGGCATTCCAGCTGTCTTCAGCCCGGCTTGCTTGAATCCAGTGGCAAAGGGAGCAAGGGACTCACGTCTGAGCATACCCTGCCAGGCTTATGGCGGCCAAAAGCGGTACAAAAGGGGTTGGTGATGGACGGAGCATCTGAATCAATCAAACACTCACACCCAGTCAAAAGATCTGGGTTTGATCCATCACCGTTCTTTAACCCACTCTGCCACCCCAGTTCAGATATGGGTATATGCAAATCAGTCTGACCCTGTGCCTCATGGGAACAATCCAGCCCGAACTGCCAAGCCATATCTTCCCTGGACCGGAAACAAGCTTCCGAGAACTAAAGAATGGTGATGGATTAAACCCAGATCTTTTGGCTGGGTGTGAGTGTTTGATTGGTTCAGATGCTCCGTCCATTGTCACCCCTTTTGTACCGTCAATGGTTAGAGGGGCAGACCCTGATGCAGAGGTCTGGCCCGGGACCAGGGTTCAATTCCCGCCTCAGCGGCTCTTGGACTCAATCTCCCCAGACCTGATAATTCTTGCCTCGGTGCCTAGTCTAATCATGGGTCCCACTCTGTGACTCTGGGCAATAGCTTGCTTAATCTCCACAACTGCCCCAGCAGCGCTTGGATGCCTGGCTTCATCTTGGGGGTGCCCAGGAGTGGACATTTCACATGGAAAAGCCAGGAAGGGTTCCACAGCAGTATGAGTGCAGCGCCGGGACACCCCGTCGCGTGGGCAGCCGTGCGCTTTACAAATACAACACATTTACATTTACATTTACACTCTCCATTAATCTGAAACCACCAATTAAGCAACTTCAAATGGCACATCAGATGCCGCAGATGTCATTTCAAAGCAAGACAAACAGACCCCCCCTAAAAACCTCCCATGAGACTGAACAATTCAGTCCAGTTAGCCACTTAGAAGCCCAAAAATCACCCGCACAACGACAAAGCAGGAAGAAACAAGAGGGACAACACCTCACGGAACAACAAGAAGACCCATCAACAGGACCATTTTGGGATCAGCTACTAGGCACAATGAAAATGATTGGATCAGCCGCAACCTACCACGCTGATAAGCTGGATACTCAAGTCGAGCTATTAAATGTATTAGCCTTATACGTGCAGGGAATAGACCCAAAATTACATGACCTAAATGCTATGATAACAAAGGTACATCAAGCCCAGGATATCACATAATATACGTGTCACTGCTACCAAATAATTGACAAGCTTGCAACTGTCCCAACCATAATATCAGAGTTGCAGGGGGCAGTCAGGGAAACACAATTAAATTCCACAACTTCTACGGAAGGAGACCCCAAGGAGGCAGATAGAACTAACAAGGATACCCTTAACATCAATACTAAACCATTAAAAGAGGAAAACAACTTTCAAGAAAGCAAATGTAGAAACTCCCCAGTCATCGAGAAAGACTGGGAACGATCAGAGGAACATCCGCATTCAGATAGCTCATCACCATTTCTGAATCAAAGTAATTCATCAAAGGAACTTATACAAAGCAAGGAACAAAAAAGCTTGGAAAAACCGCTCTCGAAACGGGAACGTAAACGCTTGAGGAAAGCAAGAAAAAGTAAAACAAATAAAGTCACTCCAAAAGCATTACTGACACCAACTCAGAAAAGACAAGACAAAAGTGATGAAAGTAATAGTGATATACTCGGCATGTCGAATCATAAAAACTCGGCAAAAAAAGATGCAGCGGCCTCAAGAAACTATGATGGCAAAAATAAAACAAGGGAAAACTTGTCAACAAATAAAATATACAACATATTCAAGTCCTCGGTCGAGAAGGAACAGGACAATGCCAAAAACAAAGAAATCGTAAAATCAGACATAATTCAAACTTCTCAGAACCCAAACAAAGAAAAATTAAATCGATATGCAGGATACAGCAATAAGTGGGAAAGGAGCGACACAGGCAAGAAATCATAATAATGAAATCAAAAACAATTTACAGTTCCAGAGCTCTAGAGAGTCCTTTGAAAACATACAACAAGACCAAGTCAAACCTATCCAGCACGCCGAAATACATCGTCAAGATGCAACAGAAGTTTTAAAAGGGAGCCTGATCGATTACAACAAAATACAATTGCCTACGGCTCAAAGCCAGATAGAACTGATCCCACATTACAAATCGAGAGGAACTCACAACATACTAAATCGAAGTGCAATAATAAAGCTATTCAAATCTCTACCTGCCCTGAGACACACAACATTCAGCGACCTGGAAAGAATTGAATTTAAACCTAATCTCAACCAAATAGGGACCGAAATAACAGCCACCTGGATAAACTTGTCAAGGTCTGCAGCAGCGGTGGCGTGGGGCCGTCGGAAAACACGGGCATTCCGCACTTTAAACTACATTTCCCGGCATGCTGTGCATACGTCACGTAACAACGTGGGATGCGCGCGCATGCCAGGAAATAAAGGGATGTTGTGAGCAGCCGGGAAACGCCGATAATTCTTTCCTGGTCTGGAGCAGCTGTGGTAGGATTCCTGACTTGTTTTTTTCCCAAGTCCGACGACTTCGTGAGTACTGTGTTCTGTGTTTGGAGGTGCGAGGCGTTGGTTCTATCGATCCCAACAGCGCACCTCACCTGATGGTTATTCTTGGTGTTTCTCTCGGCTGAGAGGGACACATTACACCAGACATTGCGTTGGAGTCAACAGAGGGGTTGTTGGGGCAACTTCGGCCACAGGGATATAGACCCTAGTGTTTGTGGCAACACCCTGTGATAACCCCTTGTGCCCTAAAGTATTATATTTGTTTACTGTATGGAACAAAGGAGAAGAGTGGTGCGATAGGACTCTTGGGTGTGAGATTAACACAGAGCCTCGCAGTTCAGCATAAAATTCGGAACATGAGCATATCGAACTATTGTGTGTTCATGTTACACAGGGGGAAGTAAACCTTTGTGTGACGTAATTTCAAAGCACAAACACGAAGGATTTTACAAACCTGCATTCTCCTTGTGGCTTCTGATTGTACGCAGGGTTCATTATTCTCTTCTTATCTCAATTATTCAGGAGACAGGAGGGGTATTGCAGTATTGGAACAGTGGAGTACCCATACTAAGAGAATTGATGCATAGTAAATGGTATGTGTTAGATACCCTCACATATGAGTTTGGACTTGTGGCTGCTTAGCACTCAACCTTGAATGTGTTTTGTTTTACGTCCACAGTTGGGTATAGTTCCAAGATACCACCTCAAGCAACTGTCTCCAATTGGATTTGGTCCGTTGTATTTTCCTTTACAGGTATAGCCTACTCACCTTTGGGGTTATCTTGTAGAGGGCATAAGGAAGGTGACACTTGTAGATTAGGGAGGTAGGGTGTTCTAATTCCCTGTTATTTGTCATTACAGATCTCCCTCCCCGCTGTCCCCTTCCTTTCCAGCGACATCTGCATTGTCTTGGTTGTCTGTATTGTTGCATTCAGACTCGGAGATAGTTCAGAGGGAGCGGGTATTGGACTCTCAGCACTGCCCCGAGGAAGACGGAAAGCGGAGCCTGATAAAACTATTCAGTCACTGAACAGATCTTGAGGCACAAGGAGGTATTTGCAGCATGGGGTAAAGAACTAAAAGAGATGGAACCTCCTTGTTACCCGAGTCCCCTACAACACCCCAATTGCATAGAGGGCGTTTTAAAAGGAGCGAAAGGCCCAGAGACTCAGGATCAAATAAAGGACGACGTCAAATTTATAAGACAAATAACAATTACAATTTCACACCCAGACACAGTTAAAAAAGAGGACAATACACATTGGAGATCCCCAAACACACAACAAGGAGCAGCATGAACAAAATCCCATAAAAACCCAAAAACATTGCAGGACATCAAAATCTGTTCTTGGAATGTGAATGGCCTAGCCTCAAAAATAGGGGAAATTGATTTTGCTGACTTCATTCTACAGTACGATATACTGCTGTTACAAGAAACCTGGCAAACAACACATGCCCAGATTGTAGGTTATACAGAATACTTAAATCCAACTTAAAAGGAGTCAGCATAGGGAAGAGCCGAGGGTGGTTTATCAATATACATCTCCACAGATATCCCATGGGAAGAAGAAAACATCGACTTAGACTTGAGATGGATTCAATGTATTAAATTCATAGTCACCATCACTTGCACATGTTAATTATGAACATCTACATGCACCCAGCTTACAAGCAGAAGGGGAGAGATATCCAACAATTGGCCGCTACTATTAAAACTCTAAAGACAATATACCCACACGCCAACATAATATTGTCTGGAGATTTCAATATGAACTTGATGCAAGCCCAAGAGAAAAACTTACCAAATGGAATAACTTTCAGGAGTGACAACACAACCAGACGTGATACCTCGGGCAAAAAATGCGCCGCACTATTGGACAAACAATCATTATACACTTTAAATGGTCGAGGCCCACAAGACAGCCCGGCAGCTTTCACAAAAGTGACGACAAAGTCAGGAGCAACCATTGACTTCACCTTAGTAGATCCTGACCTATTCCCCTGCATCACGAATTTTCAAATAATAGATAGAGTAGATAGTTATCACTATCCCCAATCTTTTACATTAACTAACTTCAGAGAAAAGTCTCGGCCATCGAGAGCCCTGACACAATTCACTCAATTGTACAAATTAAACCTGCTAACATGGAACGAAAACACCGTAGACGAAATCATGGAGTTTTGCTCAGCTTTTTTGGCCACTACTGGCGCAAAACCACTAGGGATAGAGGCCTGGTAGACCTTCATTAACAGCTTGAACAGAAAGTTTTCACACAGCCCTAAAAACCAAAAAGCTGCCAGGATCAGCGTGTCAGAATGGTACACCTATGCTCTAAGGATAAAAAAACAAAAATTAAATAAAGCTTTGAGACAAATGCGAACTTACGGACAACAACCTTCCCGGGAGGTCCTGACAGCAATTAAACAAATGAAAAGCGACCTAAAAAAAAGAGATCCAGGACGCAAAACGTATATATAATGAGCAGTTTTGGACAAAAATGCTCCACGTGAGCCAACAACAAAATTCCAAGCAGTTTTATCAAACGGAAAAAAATCGGCATTACAACTCCGATATAACCGAGCACATATGGTGAGCTCACATAGAAGCTGCATATAGTCCCCAGAAAGCCCCCCCCGAGTCACCCCTGAAAATGAAACATGGAAGGCGACACGACCCAACCACATTACCTCCAGTGATATGCCAATAAGAGAGCAGAGGAAGGCAGAGACACTGAAACCAACCTCACCCCTAGATCACACGACATGCAATCTGAACCTAAAACATCACAGTAATTCACAATACAAACAAATGGAAGGCAAATTTCAGCAAGACCCTCCTGGAACATCAGGATCTGATCAATCAAACGCCAACAGTCAGATCACACAAAAACAAGTATTGAATGTTATAAAAAAACAGAGATCCGATGGGGCGCCGGGACCAAATGGTTTGCCCAACGCCCTATTCAAAAAAGACTTAGCATTTTGGTCTAACCATGTAGCCACACTGTTTGCTAATATTTCGGAATCCCATACTATCCCAGACTCTTGGCGAGGAAGCATATTGTATCCAATATTCAAAAATCCCTTAAATTACGGGTTAATAGCCGTCATAGATGTTGAAGCAAAAATCTATGCTGCAAACTTGCTGAAAGACCTAGACGATTGGGTAGATAACATCAAACTGATCCCCAATACACAGACAGGCTTTCGAGCCGGAATGGGCACTTTAGCAAACATATCCGCCGCTACACTCTTGGCTTATCAATCTATTGCCAATTCAAAAGTTTTGTATGCGTGTTTCGTGGATCTCAAGGCAGCCTTCGACAAGGTCCCTAGACAAGCCTTGTGGGCAAAAATGGAATCCTGGGGTGCACCCATAAACCTATTGAATGCCATAATTAATCTCTATTCAAAAACATGGGTCCAAATAAAAATGGGAGATGGTCGAACTCTAACAAACAAAATTACCACCACTAATGGCTTAAAACAGGGCTGCCTTCTAGCCCCCTGTTTATTTAATATATATACAGCCGATCTAGATTATAACCTACGTTCGACATTAGGTAATCCTCCAAAACTGGGGAACGCGAGGACAGCAAGTTTGCAATATGCAGATGACATTGTGCTGCTCTCCCAAACGCCTCGTTGCCTCCAACGTCTGATAAACAAACTAGTAGAATACACAGACCTAAATCAACTACATATAAACTTTAAAAAAACAAAGGTCATGTGTTTTTCAAGCCCACATAAAAAAATACCAAAATTCACTTGGACGATCAACAGTAACCGCCTGGACCGCGAGGGGACATACAAGTATCTGGGATTAATTTTGGATCGTCACCTTAATTATAAGCAACACCAAGAACAGCGGAAAACAAAAGCTAAACAGCTAATATTTGCATTCAAAACCTTGCAAAAAAAAACTCAGTGACTGTTCAACCACCCACTTATTAAAGGTCATGGCATCAACATTTTTACCTTCAATTACATATGGTTCCCAACTCTTTTTTTTTTTTAAATTCAATTTTTATTGCAGAATCAGAAATGTACAGCATACGTGTGTCCTTGCCCGTCCCCGCTTATCACCTCCCTCCTATGGTCACTTCAGCATCACACAGCCATTCAGCCCTCATCCCGGAGACAGGGCGGCGAAAGTTAAGGATCCGGGAGTAAGCCAGGTGATAAGACAACAATGTTAACAGTAACTCAACATCAGTCTATGCGGGCTTGCCGTAGGGATCTGCTTTTTTGGAACCTACCCCCCCCCCCTCCAAACCCCCAACCAACAACTCACCCCTACTGGTTAGCATTGAGGGATAATGAACAAGGCCAGCGCCCTCACACTACCCAAGGAAACTGGACCAAATAGACCCATCCACCTGCCGCGATCTGCTGTCCATTCACACAACAAGCATCCTCGTGCCTCCCTCGGGGCCCCCCCACCTCCCGCCCTCCACCCATTCTCTGAATTGTTACTGGTGTGAGCCAACTGCAGGACTGTAATCCGTCATTCAGGAGCTGAGGGAACAACACTCACGCAGCCGTGCGCCATCGGGGAACCCACTATCGGCCTCACTCCTCCTTGTCCTCATCCTGTGACGGGTAGTCATTCAGCGCTTGCACCAAACTCTCCCACGCCCGTGCCGCTTCCAATCCTCTCTCATCAGCAGTGCGCGTTGCCTGTCTAAGCCGGATCATACTTTCACTCCTGGCCCATTTACTCAATTCCATCACCCAGCGCCTACTGGATGGGCCCTCAGTCGACTACCAGCGCCAGGTGAGCTCTCTTTCAGCCAAAATTAGACCTAGATCAATAAACTTGCTGGTAACCTTCGTCTTCTTTGTATGAGGAAACCATAGCAGCAGGCAGGTTGCCTTGTCGAAGGTCACCTGTCTCTCCGTCACTTCATTCAAGAGCTCTCCCACTTCTGTCCAGTAGGATCCTAGTTTCGGGCATTCCCAAAACATATGGTCCAACTCCGCCCCTGGGAGGAAGCATCTCGGGCATGCCGCCCCCTCGACATGGAAATGCCTCTGTATCCTGCCCGGGGTTAGATAGGCCCTGTGAACAACAAAAAAGTGCACTGGCTGGAAGCGCGCATTCCTGCACCCCTTCCCCGCTCTCCGCAAGAGCTGACCCCATGTTGCATCCGGTATGGGTTTCCCCACACTCTCCTCCCACTTCAGCTTCAACCCGGTAAGGGGTGTCAGTCCTTCGTGGAGCATTCGTGAATGCAGACACGTAATCGCCTTGAACAACCCCGCGGACATCACGACATACTGGCACGCCAACGCAGTCGCTGGTTCCATCTGCCCTTCTCCCCAGTGCTTCTTAATTGCCGCTGTGACAGCCCTATACAAGAGGAAGTGCCCAACTGGGAGTCCAAACTGATCCTGCACCGCTTGGAAGGGCAACAGTTCTCCCTCGGCATACAAATCGCCCACCATTTGGAGCCCCATCTCTTCCCACTCCATAAGGGGGGACCAATCTCCTCCGTGCGGTAGCGCCGTTAACATGCCCAGAGGTATTTCCGGGGCATATGGGTGGTCCACTCCCGCTCGCTTTCGACTTCTGTTCCAGCACAGCCGCAACGTTTTTTCCTCGCGTTTGGTTCCGAACTCTTAAACACAAAAGAAGCAACATCTCTGAACATCGCCCAAACCAGTCTCTTCAAAAAATTAACATTCCGCGCCATACCTCTCAAGCCCGGATCAGACTAGAATTTGAGTTAAAAAACCAGACCATGTCAAGACAAGGAGCACTGGTTAAATATTACTTGGGAATGCGGGCAGCAGAGGATGACTCTCTGGCACATTATTGTGGGCTGGAGGTCGAAAAGCAATCCAAATCGAGTAACTCAGTTTATTCATTCTTAAAGAAATCGATTGAGGCCTTAAAGCTAGAGGAAGCATGGCACACAATACCATCCTATCCGGAGTTTAAACAATTAGTCAACAAAACAGTTAATCAAATGTCTCAAGAACAGGATAAAGCTGCATTGACTATGAAAACCAATGCATGGATCGTGCTGCCAACATATAAAATATTAAAGCTCCAATCATACCTTTTGGAACACTTTGCAAATCGAATGAAACAGCAACTGATCTTACTGAGACTGGGAGTGTACCCAACTAAAGATCTAACTCCAAAATGGAAACGCACCTGGCTCTCAACGGACTGCTGCCTCTGCGGGAAAGGAGACAAATCAGTGCTCCACTTACTTTGCATTTGCCCGGCATTATCATCCAAACGGAAAGAACTGTTGCAGCCATTAATGAAACAAGCATTTACAATGCAACGGTCTCGCCTTTGCAAAAGTTAGCGCTTTTGGCATTGTAAATGACAAATGTTTTATTTATGTGTTGGTTTTGGAAACAGATAAATAAATGGCATTGTCATGAGCAGTAGAGAGTGAGTAGTAGAGAGTGAGTAGTAGAGAGAGTAGTAGAGTGAGTAGTAGTGAGTAGTAGAGAGTGAGTAGAGAGTAGTAAGTGAGTAGTAGAGAGTAGTGAGTGTGTAGTGAGTGTGTAGTAGAGAGTAGTGAGTGTGTAGTGAGTGTGTAGTAGAGAGTAGTGAGTGTGTAGTAGAGAGTGTGTAGTAGAGAGTAGTGAGTGTGTAGTAGAGTAGTGAGTGTGTAGTAGTGAGTGTAGTAGAGAGTAGTGACTGTAGTAGAGAGTGAGTAGTAGAGAGTGAGTAGTAGAGTGTGTAGTAGAGTAGTGAGTGTGTACTAGAGTGTGTACTAGAGTGTGTACTAGAGTGTGTAGTAGAGAGTGTGTAGTAGAGAGTGTGTAGTAGAGAGTGTGTAGTAGAGAGTGAGCAGTAGAGACTAGTGAGTGTAGTAGAGTGGTGAGTGTGTAGTAGAGTGTGTAGTAGAGTGTGTAGGAGAATGTGTAGTAGGGAGTGTAGTAGAGTGTGTAGTAGAGAGTGTGTAGTAGAGAGTAGGGAGTGTGTAGTAGAGAGTGTGTAATACAGAATGTGAAGTAGAGAGATTGAAGTAGAGAGATTGAGGTAAAGAGATTGAGGTAGAGAGATTGAGGTAGAGAGATTGAAGTAGAGAGTGTGGAGTAGAGAGTGGAGAGTCTGTAGTAGAGTGTAGTAGAAAGTAGTGAGTGTGTAGTAGAGTAGTAGAGAATGTGTAGTAGAGTAGTAGAGAGTAGTAGAGGGTGTGTAGTAGAGTGTGTAGTAGAGCGTGTGTGTAGCAGAGTGTGTAGTAGAGTGTAGTAGAGTGTGTAGTGTAGAGTGTGTAGTAGAGAGTGTGTAATGTAGAGTGTGTAATGTAGAGTGTGTAGTAGAGTGTGTAGTAGAGAGTGTAGTAAGTAGTGACTGTAGTAGATAGTGTGTAGTATAGAGTGTGTCGAAGAGAGTAGTGGCTGTAGTAGTGAGTGTGTAGTAGAGTGTGTAGTAGAGAGTAGTGACTGTAGTAGAGAGTGTGTAGTAGTGTGTAGTAGAGAGTAGTGACTGTAGTAGAGTGTGTAGTACAGTGTGTAGTAGAGAGTAGTGACTGTAGTAGATAGTGTGTAGTAGAGAGTGTCTAGTATAGAGTGTGTCGAAGAGAGTAGTGGCTGTAGTAGTGAGTGTGTAGTGAGTGTGTAGTAGAGAGTAGTGACTGTAGTAGAGAGTGTGTAGTAGTGTGTAGTAGAGAGTAGTGACTGTAGTAGAGTGTGTAGTACAGTGTGTAGTAGAGAGTAGCGACTGTAGTAGAGAGTGTGTAGTAGAGTGTGTAGTAGAGAGTGTGTAGTAGAGTGTGTAGTAGAGAGTAGAGTGCGTAGCAGAGAGTAGTGACTGTAGTAGAGAGTGTGTAGCAGAATGTGTAGTAGAGAGTAGTGACTGTAGTAGGGAGTGTGTAGTAGAGAGTAGTGACTGTAGTAGAGAGTGTGTAGTAGAGTGTGCAGTGATTTGAGTTTTACATCAAATTAAAAACGGGAACGGAACAAACTCATCCTATACATTATTGTGGTAGGTGCCCACGCATATAGGGTTAAATGATGCGTTAGATGCCACAGGTCCCACCAACACGCTTCCTTTATGATAGGAGAATGCCCAACATCGCGGAGATTTGCTCTCTCCTCTTCCCGGATATTTGTATTTTCAAATGTATAATGTTATCCTGCTAAACGAAGACGATGCTCAAACTATAAAAGAAGAGGGTTTCACAGATATGTTAGTCCTTCCGGGCAAACGAAATGACCCAAAGAAAGATCAA
Organism: Lissotriton vulgaris; assembly: GCF_964263255.1. Classification (NCBI taxonomy): domain Eukaryota; kingdom Metazoa; phylum Chordata; class Amphibia; order Caudata; family Salamandridae; genus Lissotriton; species Lissotriton vulgaris. The sequence continues at coordinate 468,218,964 of NC_141700.1, read as the reverse complement.
GTGACAGTTTAGAGCTCCAAGTGAGTCTTAATAAAATCAGTGTCTGGAACGCATAGCATCAAAAAACGAGCGGGGCATCAAACTGCAGTGTCATTCAATCAAAGCTTCAAGGCTTCTGAGCGCTAGCCGAGAATTATTTTTTGTGAAGCACTAATCACTGTGGAAGGTGCCCCTGCTATCCCAGATGTGAGAAGTCAGTCTGATATGAAAATAAGCAGTATTTGGAATGAATGTATTTGGCAGGGGGAAGGTGGGGCGGCGCAAGACCGTACTGACGAGTGAACAGGAGCCATTTTGTACCGAGTGATTCTGCCTGTGTGCATGTAGACAAACCAGGCAGCAGCATGAGCATGTGATTCGGTAAAATAAAAACGGGGCTTGATGTTAGGAGGGGGGAGCTGGAAGCTGCAGGTCCCCGGAACAGAAGGAGGAAGGGTAGCTGCATCCCCTGTGTGACAACAGGAGCCAGGCATTACCGGGGGTACAGGATAAAAAAATTGAAGAACCACACCTCTTAGTCCAGAAGTTGTGATATACCACTTCATGTGATTTCATTTGGGGCAGTGGGCGCCTTACATCATATCTGCCACGCCAATCATTTGCTTAAAATTATACCACATGTAACAGGAGGAAATAAACGGTCAGACTCCAAAAATCGGCCCTAATCACAATAGTATTATTTCACCTGCGTGAATATAAGTCTTTGAAATTCTGGCCAGTGGTAATACACACAAGTAATATAAAATTGTTGTTCCAAAGAGCATTAAATGGAAATAAAACAAGTACCAGACCCATTGACGCCTGCACCTTAAAAGTAAAACTGACTGAAGCAAGCGCCCGGGCCACGTTGAAAAAAAAAGCCACACACATTAGATGCAGTCAAGGCGTGCTCACGAGGTCAGAAGGCACTCCACATGAACAACTACCAGACACATTGACGCCTGCACTTTCAAAGTGAAATGAAACAAAGTGAAACTGACTAAAGGAAGCGCACGGCCCATTAGATGCAGTCAAGGCGCGCTCACGAGGTCAAATCTCCAAAGGAGAAGCTCGTGACAGCCTGACTACAGCAGAAAAAGCTCGTAACAGTCTGATGTCCACACCATTCCCAGAAAAGTGGCAACATAAGTTGTCTCAAATAAGACAGCAAAAGCTTCGCTTTTGCTTTCGTCTAGGCGAGACCTAAAAAGAGCAGATAAGGACTTGTAGATCCACAGTAATAAAATGTTTGGGAGGGTCAACTGTGCAACTGGCATGTAAAGCATTAAAGTTTTTAAGTCTAGCTGCAAACGTACTAGAAAAGAAAGATACAGAACTTGAACTGGCTAAGCAAGTAATGTGAAAAAGTTTAGACAATTAGCCCGAAGCCAGCATAAGAACTAGATATCTCATAGCCAGAATGACTCCTATAATACTAAAGGGACCAATTGCACTGTCTCTTTTTGTTTTATCAATGAAAAAAAAAAAAAGGTGGGGGGCTTTATATAAATTTTAAATGAGAAGTTTATCAACTAATTTGTATTTTACTCATGAATTTTATGCCATATGTGTTTTAGCGGTTAAGCTGCTCTTTTTCTGATTTAAACCAAATCAAATAAAGTAATTTACTACACTAAGTGCCTTTTTGCTCCGTTTCAGCACAGCTGCTGATATGAGTCTGATTTCCGTGTATTACAATATGAAGCTAATCACAAAATAGTAAGCCAATTCCCTTCATTGTTCCATGGGTTAGGAAAACTTAAGACTATGAAAGTGAAATTTCATATTAATGAAGATGTTCGTCTTGTTGCTCAGAGATTAACGGATTGCTTTCCGCTTACAAAAAGCTGTTGAAAAAGAACTAGAATTGTACTAAAGCAGGACATTGAGCGTTCTATTGGTCCGAATCCATGGGTTACTTCCATAGTGGTAGTGCCTAAAAAGGACAGTGAAGGAGTTTTACGCATATGTGTTGACATACGTTAGGCAAACAAGGCAATTGAAAGAGAACGACATCCAGGTCCACATATTCCGGACATGATAACCAAGCTAAACGGTTCGAAGGGGTTCTCCTACCTTGGTTGAAATAAAGGTTATTATCAGTTGGAACTCGAAGAAAATTCCAGGTACATTACAACATTTTCTGCACATGTTGGTCTGTTTCGTTACAAGAGACTTAGTTTTGGTGTGTTATCAGCTGACGTATCATTCAATTTGTTGTGAATGCATTCAATTACAGTGATGAAATATTGATTTTCAGAGCTACACAGAAAGAGCATGATAAAGCTCTCACACAAGTATGTTGTTTACTTACTGATGCAGGTTTGACATTAAATGCAGACAAATATGAGTTCTACAAGACAAAATTGAAATTTATTGGCCATATCCTTTCAGATGTGGGCATGACAACTGATCCTGCTGTTAATACGGAGAACATTGATGGCAATATGACTAATTATAGTAAATTATAACCCCAATGTCCTATAATTTTACTTTCTTTTCTCCTGTTCATACCTCTCACTATAGACTAGATTATATATTTTTTACCCAGCATACCCTACAATTTCTAACGCATACCGAGTTAGGTTCAATTCTCATTTCTGGCATGCTCCCGTCATTGTAGACCTGGACTATCCTAACTCCATTCCTCCCACTCGCAGATGGAAATTTATAAATACCCTTCTACTGGACGAACAATTTAACCTCATGCGCGCTAGCGGAATTCCGCTCGCACGCTGAGATTTTCGAAATCGCTCTTTTGGTGACGAGCTGGGCTCGTCATCAGCGTGCGAGGAGGCTACGCCATGACGAGCCCAGCTCGTCATCAGCTTGGAAGGGGTTACAGAGCAAATTACAATATTTCTACAAGAATTTTTTGCAATTAATATTATCTCAGACACACAGATGAATTTTATCTGGGATGCCTTTAAACAACCGCAAGGAACTTTATAACAGATTTTGTATAAAAAAAGAAGAGGATGGCTCTTAGGGGCTCTGTGCATCTTTTAGATCAGATTAAAGTTTTAGAACACAAATATTTCCCCTCTAATCGCAATGATACGTTATCTAAACTTATTACGGCCAAGCTGCAATACAACAAACAATCCTGAAAAAACAGGTGCGGTAGTCTACTTCGTTTTAATGAAAAAATGTATGGTGGTCGGAACAAGGCAGGCAAAACTTTGGCTAATTACCTTAAGATAAAAAAGCAGAAATCTAGCATTGTTGCTATAACAGACTCATCCTGGGTCAGGCATATTACTGACTTCAAAATATTAGTGCTTTTCTGAATACTAGACAACGCTATATACCCCAGATTCATCTCCTTCAACTGAACAATTAGATGCCTTTTTTCAATCAATCACTAAAATTCCTGATAGTAGTGTAGTTTTGTCTTCTCTTGACATTCCACTGTCAGAGCAAGACATTTTAAATGTCATCAATCAACTTCTAAAAGATAATACTCCTGGGCCTGATGGCTTTACTGTATGCTTTCACTTACATTTCAGACATCTTTCAATTTCCAAGTTATTACTTCTTATTACTCATTTTTTGACCACAGGGCGGACACAATGTTCTTTCTCTCAAGCTATGCTCTGCTTACTCCCTAAAAAAGATAAAGATCTCTCTCAATGTAGTAATTATGGGCCCATTTCATTGATTAATACAGACTGTAAGATCGTTGCTAAATTACTGGCACTCCGGATTACCTCTGTTATCCCTGATTTGGTCGATTTAGATCAGTCAGGATTTGTGAAGGGACTATCTATTTCAGACAATTCTAGAACCTTCCTTAACATCACTGCTAAAAAAATGCAGTCCTCAAATTAGACAGAATGCAATTAACTAAGAAAAAAATTGTTCTCAAAAGCAACCTTAAAGAATAACAGGCCCCCAATAAAATACCGATCATGAAGTATGGGTTAGATCCGCGGTACTCATAGTACGGCCCGCGGGCTGCCAGCGGCCCGGCAGGCCTTCATTGGCGGCCGGCGGTCTTTACTTTGCCGTGTCTACGTTTCTAGTGAGGCCAGCAGTAAACACAGATGATGACCGCAAGGGGCATACATAGTGATTAAGTATTAAATAGGTATTCACTATGTATGCTCCTGCAGCGATCTTCTGTGTTTACTGCCAGCCTCTGTGACCTCACGGCACCGTCGCAAAGCTTCCCAATAGGCCCTTTAAAAGTCAGCTGTAAGCGCTTTTGCAGCTGATTTTTTAAAGGGCCTTTTGGGAAGCTTCCTGTTTGGACAGAGACAGATGGAGGTAGAGGCAGAGACAGATAGAGACAGGAACAGAGATGCAGGTAGAGATAGAAACAGATAGAGACAGATAGAGATAGAAACAAAGATAGAGACAGACTGACAGAGACAGACAGAGAGAGAGTCGGGAAATAAAATCTATAATTATGCCCCTTCGCTGCCCTCTGCGCGATCTAATTATGCCCCTTTGCGCAATCCCCTTTGCGCGAAGCCGGCACCATTTTGTTTTTAATTCACCCTTTGGTGTCCCAAGACATGAAGCACGAGCACGACACCCCTGCACCTGGCCTTCCTCATTTTCACCATCTGTCTCTGTGGTTTCTGCCTAGTCCGGGAAACCTGTACATGAGTTCCTGCCCCCCCCCCCGCAGAGATGGTTCATGTTTCTGACATGAAGCACGAGCACAAACCCCAAATGAGGAAGCCTCCCCCTTCCAACTGTCAGACTATTTCACATCGCAAGTCCCCTCACGAAGCCTAAGACACGCCCCCATTTCTTCACACTCTGCTCCTCTTGCTGATCTTTGTTCCTCTATCTGCCACGACCTGTTTGTTCCTCTATTTTGCCTCGTGACCAAGACTGAATAAAATGTTCTGCTATTAAAATAAACACCCCACTTCAAGAGAGGGACTTGAGAGATTGCTCCTGTGCCCGCTTGGTGCTGGAAGTGCTCCCCTTAACTCGAGGTATTGGTCTCCTCCTCCTTCATTTGAGCACCACGGACTCCTCGCTTTGCATTGACAAATATACGTTCCTCCTTTGCGGTTTCATAAAACACATACAAGCAGAGGAAAGAAATGTACCAGTTTCACTTTTTGACTTATTAGATTCCGCATCCAACCACACTAGTCTAGAACTTATAAATGATGCACTAGACAGGTTCACCCGTAACGTGACCCGTATTCTGCAAAACTTGCAAACAAATGAAGAGAATAAGAAACTTGAGGAGGAAATTACTGAACCTACTGAAAAAGTCCTACCCGTTCGTTCTTCCGCCCCTAATTCACGAACACCCCCGCCTACATTCCTCCAAGGTCACTCTGAACGGTCATCTCCAGATGAGTTATTTGAAAATACATCCAATGCATTAGACTACTGGTTAGACCAGGAACCTCCGCTTATACCGGAGGAGGAGGAAATAGCCAGAACTGCGACCCTATGGGTCTCTCAATATATTTATTTATTTATTTATTTATTTTTAACACTTGTTAAGCGCGAACAATTGCCCACAGGCGTCTCGGCGCTGTACATATGTTTGCTCTCCTGTGCTACTCTATTAACTTGTTAGAGGCTAAATAACCAAGTTTTCAGTTTCTTCCTGAAAGAGATAAGGGTTGGGCAGGATCTTATAGATTGCGGGAGAGTGTTCCACAGCTTTGGGGCCGTGACCAGAAAGCGTCTGTCTCCCCAGTTGACCAACTTGGTCCGAGGTACCACCAGATCATTCTGTGTTGTAGAACGAAGTGTTCGTGGGGGAGCGTAATGAACAAGGTTGTCTCTAAAAAATTGGGGTGCTTGATGATGTAGCGATTTATAGACAATACATAATGTTTTAAATTTAATTCTGTTCCTAACGGGGAGCCAGTGAAAACTTCTTAAGGTCTCGGCTATTGGTTTGAATCTGGGGGTATCTGAAAGAAGTCTGGCTGCAGCGTTTTGAATTGTTTGCATTTTCTTAATGACCCTAACTTGGGCATTGGAAAACAGTCCATTACAGTAATCCAATGCTGATAGGACCAAGGAACTGACCAAAGTTTTGCCTACATTGTTTGGGAGAAAAGGGAGAATCTTCCTTATCAAGCGTAATTTGAAAAATGCTATACTAGCCGTTTGATTGGCATGGGCCATGAAATTTAATTTGTCGTCAAAAATGACGCCCAAATTTCTCACTTTTGTGGCTGGTTTCGGCAAAGTTCCAAATGATGAAGGCCACCATGATGGAGACCAGTTGGGGCTGAGATGGCCAAAAATGACCACCTCCGTTTTCTCAGAGTTTAGTTTCAAGCAGTTTGCTGACATCCAATGTCCGATGGCCAGCATACCTGTTCTGAAACTTTCTGCTACTGTTTCCCCATCATGTCTAACTGCCAGGATCAGCTGAGTGTCATCAGCATATGAGGTAAGGTTCATCCCGTGCGCTCTGATGGTTTTTGCGAGGTCCGACACGTAGATGTTAAAAAGTGTCGGACTAAGGGATGAACCTTGTGGTACCCCACATGGCAGTGTTAGCTCTGCGGACTTGAATTGACCCAGAGTGACGGCCTGGGTTCTCTCCGCCAAAAAAGATGCTAAAAGATTTTTAGCTAGGCCTTGCACGCCCATCCTTGCGACACGGCTGACCAAGATCTTATGGTCAACCGTGTCGAAGGCGGCCGATAAATCCAAAAGCACCAAGAGTGCTGCACCACCTTGGTCTCTAATTAGTCGGATATCATCCGCCGCTTTAATAAGCGCTGTTTCCGTTCCATGAAACTTACGGAAACCGAATTGTGATTCATCGAGAAGATGGTTTTGCTCGATGAATTCCGTAAGTTGAACATTCATGGCTTTTTCTACTATTTTTGCAAGGAGGGGTAGATTAGCTATGGGCCTAAAGTTCTTCAATTCTGTTTTGTCTAGGCCAGGTTTTTTTAGGAGAGGTTTTAATAAAGTTTTCTTTAGGTGGGTTGGAAAGATGCCTGTATGAAACATTAAGTTGCATATTTTAGTTATAACTGGAATCACCATATCCATTAACGGACGGAGGGTGTTCAGGGGACATGGGTCTAAGGCTGATCCAGATTTAATGGTTTTAATGATGTCGTTAATTTGATTCTCAGTAACTTCTGCAAAAGCAGATAGAGTGTTACTTGAGAGTGGGGTCATTATCTTTTCTGTGTTTTGACTGTGCCCAAGATTAAATGCAACGAAAATATCATTCACTTTAGTGAAGAAGAAGGAGGCCAATGAATCACAGAACTCTTGTGAACAGGGGGGATTCAAGTCTGGAACAGATCCCGCCAACTGTTTAGTTATTTCAAATAACTTTTTTGAATTTTTAGCACTTTCAATCTGCTCTGTATAGTACCTTTTTTTAGTTTCGGTAATTAGGAGTTTGTATTGAGTTAAGAGTACTTTGTACATCTTTCTATTTTCTTGATCATAGTTTTTCCGCCAATGTCTTTCTCTATTTCGACATTGCTGTTTGAGTTTTCTAAGCTCCTCAGTATACCATGGTGCTGAAGGACACCTTCTGTTCCTGGATATTCTTTTGATTGGTACTAGGTTATCAGCTGCCTGGTTCAACCATGCGTGGTATTGTTCAGTGGCAGTACCAGGATCATTAGACAAGGAAGGTTTGGAAGTTTCCAGTATGTCCCTGAAGCTAGAAATATTAATGTCTTTCCATACTTTAAAAGACTCTGGTATAGGATCTGACTTTATGGCAATAGGTTTACCAATATGTATCGTGGCCAGTACCAGATGATGGTCAGTCCAGGTCATTGGCAGGACATCAGTCACTAGTAAGTTCTCTAGATTGGTAAATATTCCATCTAGGGTGTGTCCAGCATCATGAGTAGGGCCTTTTACCAACTGTGTTAGGCCAAAAATCTCCATTTCCGACTGCAGGGAAATGGTATCCTTGTCCTCGCTACAGTCCAAGTGGAAATTAAAGTCTCCTAATAGAGTGGTGGACTTATCGTTGGCGGAAGCTTCTAGGATGGTAGTGATTTCTGTGAGAAATCCCGACCGAGTTTCAGGCCGTCTGTATAATAAAAAACCTCTAAAATTAAAAGAGGGGGACAAGTAGATGTCAAATTGAAATGCTTCACATGTCTTGGAAGGAGTTGTTATGGTGCGAATTTTAAAAATGTCGCGGGCAATTATAGCAATCCCACCTCCTCTCTTGCCCGTTCTATCTAACCTGTAGGATTTGAAACCTGTAGGGACGGCTATTGCAAGGTCTGGATCTGAGGTTTTATCCAACCATGTCTCTGTCAGGAACAGTATATCGATGTTCCTGTCAGTGATGACATCTGCTATTTCTTGCCTGTGTTTGGCTAGAGAGCGCACATTGATAAGGGCTATTATGAAATTTAGTCCTGTCTGTTTAAGGGTATTACCTCTCACAGTGTGATTTAGGAGGGGAATAGACGTCTGACAATGCTCACAGTGTAGTGCGTTTACAGGCGATATGAAATCTGGACTATACCTTGTGCATGCTGCCTTCGCTTGTGGACGGAGGTCGTTCAGTAAGGCATGTGAATAGTGTAGTCGTCGGTCAGCTCCAGTAGAGCCAGGGGTTGTGGCCCTAGGCCCGTGACGGGCGCGGACGGGCGCAGACGGGCTCGCCTTTGGCGCGCCTTCGGCGCGCCCGCTGCGCCCGCCCGCTGCGCGGACGGGAAATACTGTTGTTTTTATCCATTGGTCGTGTGAGGAGGGTGGGAGGGACGATAGGCTCGACCGTCTCCCTTCCCTTCCCAAGATGGCGAATCCGGTGGGTGGGAGTAAGTGCCCAGCGCCAATCAGGAGCGGGCTGTGGTGTGCTCGTGACACAGCCTGGAGCGAAGTAATCTCGCCCGAGGTAAGGATCAATTAAAAACTGCCCTTAAAATATTTACAAAGGTTAAAATCCCTGATCCTGCAAAACAGCTATATTATTAGCGTTCAAATGACAGTTGTAGCCAAAGAGGCGCAAGGAAGCGCAAATAACCCCGGCTTCCGCCTCAGGGTGAAAACGATCACAGTATCAACAAACAATACCGAGCATCAGGTGAAATGACCTTAAATAGTCTGGGAGGGCGGGAGGGACGATAGGCTCGACCGTCTCCCTTCCCTTCCCAAGATGGCGAATCCGGTGGGTGGGAGTAAGTGCCCAGCGCCAATCAGGAGCGGGCTGTGGTGTGCTCGTGACACAGCCTGGAGCGAAGTAATCTCGCCCGAGGTAAGGATCAATTAAAAACTGCCCTTAAAATATTTACAAAGGTTAAAATCCCTGATATATATAAGATATATGACAATGATCTCATAGCCCAGCTTTTTCTAGCATTACTACGCTCACATCAAAAATTAGCAAGTCTCTACATGGTACAACATCTCATCACACTCAATGACACTCATTTTAAACATGATCCAAGACTCGAAGATTTTCTGTCTGACTGTGCTGATAACATGTTCCTCCACAATAGTTCAGTTTTTCTCAACACATTTATAGATTTCAGACAGAAATACCAGAAAGTGACTGGATATAGATCTCCCCATAATACGTGTGGATCAACTAATAGACTTCCTCAAACACGCCAGTTCCCCATGAGAGAGGTCCACCCCAGAACTGATACAAATGGAGCGCTACAACGCGTCTTCATTTATGTACCCTTGACAAAACTTGAGTTACTAAGGATGAAAGAGATGGTTCCCTCCCACTCAAAGGATCCTGCTGGATTCTTTAAGGAATTAGGAGATGTATTAATGATGGGAACATATACTCTTTCTGACATCAATGCAATTCTCCTCGCTTTGCATTGACAAGAAATTATGATTTATTAAGCATAGAAATTCAGAAATGAGGTAATAAGTAAATTTAATTTACCACATTAATTGGCGCCCGGAACAGGGACATTCCCTTTCCCCCACGCGCCGGCGATATTGGACCCGGTACTGTCCCCTCCTGACCGTTGACAGACTTCAAAAGTGCACAACGCAGGGAATTCCCGCTAACTCCCTCGAGGCGAAGAGTGGGACCGACTGCGGCCCAGCATCCACACGAGGTGGTGAGGAAATAGCGGAACGTCCTGAACCAAAGCCCAACCTGCGAAGCAGACGAGTCAGAGGTTCTACAAATCCCACCTTGAAACTGCGCGCCGCGTTTTTCCAAAATCTTCAAGAGGCCTTCCAGTTATTTTTTGATGAGTACTGCTGAAAAGTATAAAAACAAACCCACAGCTTTTGTGGGGGCGGTAAAGATACGCTTTTTGTTGGTTTCTCACCTATCTTTGGTGAGGAATACTAAAACTAGTATAAAAGACGGACTCACTACCTTGTGGGCACTATAAAGATACATGTTTTTGTGGGTTTCTCACTTATTTTGTGAGGACTACTAAACTAGTATAAAAGACGGACTCACCTCTTTCGTGGGTACGGTAAAGATATTTGCTCTGTTTGTGTTTTTCTCACTTCTAAAATCTTTGAAAGTCTTGACATCATGCCTATTTTCTCGAAAATACGTAATATGGCAACAAAAAGGAGTATTCTTGAGAAGGAAATTCCCCTTCCTCCTCGGGATACTCCAGGACACTTCATGTATGCAAAACATGGTGTCGGTGCCCTTATTTATTGTGATCTATGGGTAGAATATACTAAAGACCTAGAACTCAGATATAGATGGCTTGAAAATGGTAGTTTTGATATGGAGTGTATTATGAAATTAGAGGAACAGTTATGGAAGAAAAAGAGAGTCCGCCAGTCACAGAGTGACTCAGTAGAGTTATGGAGAAAAGAAGCCCATAGGAGGCAACAGAAGGAATTGCATAAAGTTGAAAAGGGTAATAGAATGTCAGAGCAGGCCAAGAAAGAACAGTTACAAGAAATAGGGAAAGAAGTAGTTAGTGAAAGGAATAAAAGGGAACAATCAGCCATTTCTACTGGTTTTTATCCTGTATTGCCATCTGCACCTGAAAACCTTAACATTGCATCAGCACAGCCTACAGCCCCACTACCAGAGGATACTTTCACCAATTTCCTCTTAGATACTCCACCTCCATATGAGGTTCCAGTAATTCAACACCCTCTGCCTCCGCCACCCCTTTTACAACATAACACACCACCTCTCACTCCAGAAGGGGGTGCCGTAGGTCCAGACCCAGGTGAAAAACAATTCACGACTGCCCCTATGACCCGACTCCGAGCAACACAGGGGAGGCGGGCTGAATAAGTAAAATACTTCATGACTCCTGGGAAGAAATAAGACATCTACCAGCAATTGACACGTTTCTTCAAGCGGCCTCTGAGTTTCTTCGTACTGGAGAGAACTCACAAGCCATTAACGCTATGACTACAAGAAGATCACACCCTGTAAAAAAATGCACATGTATAGGTTCCTCCTTTGCTGTTTCATAAAACACATACAAGCAGAGGAAAGAAATGTACCAGTTTCACTTTTTGACTTATTAGATCCCGCATCCAACCACACTAGTCTAGAACTTATAAATGATGCACTAGACAGGTTCACCCGTAACGTGACCCGCATTCTGCAAAACTTGCAAACAAATGAAGAGAATAAGAAACTTGAGGAGGAAATTGCTGAACCTACTGAAAAAGTCCTACCCGTTCGTTCTTCCGCCCCTAATTCACGAACACCCCCGCCTACATTCCTCCAAGGTCACTTTGAACGGTCATCTCCAGATGAGTTATTTGAAAATACATCCAATGCATTAGACTACTGGTTAGACCAGGAACCTCTGCTTATACCGGAGGAGGAGGAAATAGCCAGAACTGCGACCCTATGGGTCTCTCAATATAAGATGTATGACAATGATCTCATAGCCCAGCTTTTTCTAGCATTACCACGTTCACATCAAAGATTAGCAAGTCTCTACATGGTACAACATCTCATCACACTCAATGACACTCATTTTAAACATGATCCAAGACTCGAAGATTTTCTGTCTGACTGCGCTGATAACATGTACCTCCACAATAGTTCAGTTTTTCTCAACACATTTATAGATTTCAGACAGAAATACCAGAAAGTGACTGGATATAGATCTCCCCATAATACGTGTGGATCAACTAATAGACTTCCTCAAACACGCCAGTTCCCCATGAGAGAGGTTCACCCCAGAACTGACACAAATGGAGCGCTACAACGCGTCTTCATTTATGTACCCTTGACAAAACTTAAGTTACTAAGGATGAAAGAGATGGTTCCCTCCCACTCAAAGGATCCTGCTGGATTCTTTAAGGAATTAGGAGATGTATTAATGATGGGAACATATACTCTTTCTGATATCACAGCAATTCTGATAATTATTGGTGCCATCAGGTATATATGACAAACTAAGAGAAAAGGATTGGGAAGTAGCAGGTGAACACATTAGATGGACTGAACTTCAGAATGACGAAAATACTAGAGTAGCAGGTCAAGGTATAGGAGACAGACTAAAAGCACTTCCTGGCACTATTTTAAAGGTGCTACCACAGTTACTAACAGTGAAAAAGGAGGACTGGGATGCCATTTCCTCCTGCAAAAAGAAACATGGTGAAGACATAGGAGATTATTACACCAGACTTGAAAAATGTTTTGCGGTAAATAGCGCCTTACGCCGACAAGTGAAGCTTACCCGCATCTGTTTGTTTCCAAATTAGTAGATAACACCTTGCCAGCCATTAAGGACAGAGTACTAAAAGTAGAAAGTACCTGGCAAGCACATACACCTCCACAGGTGTTACAAATGCTACAATATCACCAGAATCGCATTAGGAATGAAGAAGAAAATGATAAGAAACGCATGAAAGACACAAAGATGAAATCATTAGTAGCCCAAACTGCACCCCAGCGTCAACAGACACCAAGTAACCAGACAAATAAAAAAAGCACTTGTAATTATTGCAAGAAGATGGGACACTTCGTTAAAGATTGCCCAGTCTTAAAGCACAATTTGGCTACTGGTAAGACCCAGCCACGCCCATATCAGCCAAAACAGAATGTTTCCCAAGACAGTTCAACACCTTCAGTTCCACCGACAACACAAATGGCCCAAATGAACATTATAGACAGCGACTACACTGAATATTACCCAGATTTCTCATGATGTTGCCCAGAGAGAGAAGATGACAAACTGCCCCTAATCCCCATTCCAGTAGATCAGACAGGTCCATTTATAGAGGTCCGACTTCTTGGGGAGGATAGGAAATTTCTACTAGACACTGGGGCCAGTAAAACAATAAGCCATCAAGAGGTCCCAGAGGCTCCTCTCTCGGGTTCAAAAAGTATTTCTCTGGGTTTCTCGGGACAACCTGTGACAAACGCCACGTCAAAACCACTGCCCTTGCAGGTTGGTCCCCTCACGACAACTACAGATCTTATATTGACAAAATCATGTCCAGAAAACTTGCTTGGTATAAAAACATTGAAAGAATTAGGAGCTGTCATTGTTTGCTCACCTACAGATGTCAGACTATTTCTGCGAGATTTCAAGGGCCACTACACAGGAAAAGAATTAGACGAGCGTTTGAAAGATTTGCCACACACCCTTGGGCCACTGATTCCACCACAGTAGGATGTATGGAAAGAACACCTCACAAGGTTACACTGAAAGAGGGAGCCCAACTACCATGCATAAGGCAATACAAAATTCCACCTCAGGCTGAACAAGCATTAATGTTAATTATTCAGGACCTAATACAGTCAGGTGTGATTAAAGAAACAACTTCTAACATTTGCAATTCCCCTGTTTTACCAGTCCATGAAAAAGTGGAACCAGGAACACCACATGTCTACAGACTAGTGGTGGATTTGAGAGAGCTCAATAAATGTGTCGTTCCACAACACCCTGTGGTTCCAGACATCTCCACCCTACTCACAGCCATAGATGCAGAAGCAACGCATTTTTCAGTCATTGACTTGAAAAACGCATTCTTTAGCATACCTATTCACCCAGACAGTCAATACCTTTTTGGCTTCTCCTTACAAGGACGAAGTTTCCAATTCACAAGAGCTCCTCAAGGTTTCACAGAGAGTCCAAGCGTATATAGCTAAGCATTAAAAAGATAACTAGATACTGTTCAAATGCCCACGGATACAGCCATACTACAATATGTTGATGATATCCTCATTACGGCCAGATCTGACGCAGCATGTGCTGAAGCATCACTACTAGTACTAGAATTCCTAGCTGCAAATGGCCATAAAGTTTCCCCTGGTAAGCTCCAATTTTGTTTACAGCAAGTGGCATACTTAGGGCACTTGCTGTCAAAGGAGGGTAGGCAGCTTACACAGGAACGCATCCAGCTCATACTACAAATACCACAACCAACAACACAGAAACAAGTTCAACCTTTGTTGGTCTCACCTCATATTGTAGACAGTGGATCCCACAATTTGCACTCATTTCCAAACCGTTAGTGCAGCTGACAACACTCGAAGCTGGCGCTACTCCACAATTACCCTGGACAGATGAACACACGCAAGCCTTTCAGTCTCTTAAAAAAGCTATGTGTCAAGCCCCAGTGCTGGCAACACCTAATTACACCAAAGATTTTACATTATTTGTAACAGAAAACTCAGGTACAGCACTATCAGTTCTGACCCAACTTCAAGCAGACAAACATAAACCATGTGGTTATTTTTCAAGCACATTAGATCCAGTAGCACAAGCATTGCCTGCATGTCTAAAATCAGTAGCAGCTACTGCACAAGCTATTAGACAAAGCGATTCTATTGTATTGGGACATCATCTGATAGTTCAGGTCCCACACGCTGTAGAACTTCTGTTAAACAGAACACAAACACGGCATCTGACAATAGCCAGACTCACCGGATATGAGATGACATTTTTTCAGCCAAACATTGAGATTAGACGCTGCAACATTTTAAACCCAGCAACACTGTTGCCACTGACCTCTCCTACTGAAGAAATTCACGATTGTATTGACATAATTGATTTAGTGACCAAACCAAGACCAGATTTACAAGATACTCCCCTTGCTAAGGCAGAAATGACACTCTTTGTTGATGGTTCATGTATGAGACTCCCCACAGGAGAATTAGCAGCAGCCTATGCCGTCACAAATGGTACAGACACTTTAGAAGCACACAAGATAGAGATACTGTCGGCACAGGCAGCAGAACTCATAGCCCTAACACGAGCATGCCACTTAGCAAAAGGAAAGTCAGTTAACATCTACACTGATTCACAATATGCCTTTGGAGTTGTACACAACTTCGGTACATTGTGGAAAGAGAGGATTTTTCACATCACATGGGTCCAGAATACAGCATGCTACACTCATCACTGCCCTCTTAGAGGCCAGTCAGTTACCAGAGAAAATCGCAGTGCTAAAATGTAAAGCGCACACAAAAGGAACAGATGAAATATCAAAAGGAAATGATTCTGCAGACAGTGCAGCCAAGTTAGCAGCAAACACAGAATTAACTATACCACACCGCCAATATACAATACGAGACCCCTTTTCTGACATCCAGGATGTCCAAAGTCACGCCACACCACAGGAACTGCTAGAAAGGAAGGAAAAAGGAGGGGTCCTTACAGATCAAGGCTGGATGACACCTGAAAGAGCAGTATGGTTTCTACCGGATGCCATGGTACAGGTTATGGTAAACACCATACATGGATTAGCGCATCTGAGAGAAAAAGCAATGTTAGACAGCATACAGAATATATGGCACAACAAACATTTGAGAACTGCAGCCAAACAAAAAGTTAAAACGTGCATGATTTGTAATCAGTTCAACCCAGGAAAAGGCACAAAGGTGGAACAGGGAGGATTCCAACCCCCTGACCATCCATTTGAAGTTCTCCAGATGGACTATATCCAGATGGAGAGATGGAGAGGTCACAAGTATGTGCTAGTTGTAGTGTGTGCTCTGACCAGATGGACAGAAGCCTATCCCGTCCCAGATTACACTGCAACGACAACTGCTAAACAATTAGAGAGTTTTTCCCAAGGTATGGGTTGCCCCGTGTCATCTACTCAGATAACGGCCAACCTTTTTCCTCTGAACTCATGAAGCAAGTGTCTCTTCTGTTAGGATACACTTGGAAGTTTCACTGTGTAAGACATCCTCAGGCAGCAGGTCTAGTAGAAAGACACAACCAAACTTTGAAGACAAAATTGGCCAAGATATGCACTGAAAAAGGCGTGGACTGGATGGTAGCCTTACCGGTTGCCCTCTTCTACATGCGTATGGTAGCCCATTCCAGAACTGGCTTATCTCCATATGAAGTGGTCTTTGGCAGACCACCAAATATGTGGGGTACGCCAAGACCTAAAAGAATAACTGATGTTGACAGTACTATGCTGACTGACTACCTGGCTTCCTTAATGTCTGCACTCCAATCTTGTCGTTCTCAGGTTGCTGCCACCTTCCCTGACAAAACCAACCCGGAAGAACACGCCATCCGACCTGGGGACTGGGTCCTCATGAGGAACTTCGACCGGACCAGTCCCCTCCAGCCCAGGTGGAAGAAGCCAAGACTCGTACTACTAACAACACGGACAGCAGTGAAGGTCGAGGGCAGGAAGGGCTGGCTCCACGCAAGCCACTGCCGGAAACATTTTGGACAAAAAGACACTGTTGCTGATGGCCCTGCCAATCCCACTGACATTGTGACTGAACAATCTTTATTGCCTTAGGAACTAACCCCACAACAGGACTACAAATCAAAGCTAAGGGCTGCCATTCGGACTCTGTCTAATTAAGTCCATTGGGCGTCGGTCCAGTGGTGAAGCGGTTGGAGCATGAGAATGGATTTTAACACCTTGACTATGTGGGGGAAAAAAATGAACTCTAGAAAGAGACATAATGGTCCTACTATATGTTTAACAGTATTATTTTTCCTCATGGCAGTTATGACGTGTCTTGGTTGGATTCTCCACACTGTTTTTCCTCCAACACAACACACCTCTCATACACCCAACAGCACTCAGGAACACACCTATCACGACCTACCCCCTCATGAGCAAGCCCATAGACTAGCCTTGCGAAACAATACCTTCATACAGATGCCACACCACACTCAGCAGGCCATTAATAGCACCAATTGTTGGATATGTGGCTGCATCCCACCTCATCAGAAAAAGGGAGGGATGCCTCTTTTTCCTTTCCCATTCTCTTATAATGGAACTTGTGAAGCCTGGTTCGCCCTAATAACAGCTAACGATACTACCCCCACCTCCTGCCCTGACGGAAATATTTCATGCAAGAATGGGTGGCCTTGGGGGGATTTAAACAAGGTACTCAATACTGCCTGTTACCCTAATAAGGAGGGAGATCCTCAGGCGACAGGTACAGTCCTAGAAAGTGAAGAATCCAAGCAAGGGAACATGACCATGTCCTACAAGATGTTAAATACCAAACCTAAAAAGAATGCTGGTCCCCCTTCCATCTCGGTCTCACCAGTAAAAGGACACCTGTGCATCCAGAAAAATGGCTCTGTTCCATTAGGACACAGTGACTGTCATACCACTATAAGTTTTGAAGACGGAGGAAAGTCCTAATTTCTAGCATCTCGCCATACTTATTTCGTCTGTGGCCAAACGGCCTATGTGCAGCTGCCCTTGAACTGGGGGGGAACTTGCTATATAGCATTTCTGTTACCCCCTGTCTTTGTGGCCCCATCCACTTACCACCGAGACCTCCTAGTGCCCCAAGTCAGACATAAATGAACGATCGGAAACCTCATGGGAACAGTATACAGATTTTAACAAAGGGTTCTACTTTGTTGGCCCTGTACAGAACAGCAAGCTTATACGCAGGTTGACAAGGACCTTAGAGGCCGTTGTAAACCAGACGGCATCTGCCCTGGGGAGCTTAACCCAGGAGCAGTCTGCCATACGATTGGTTACTCTCCAAAATCGCCTTGTCCTTGACATCATCTTGGCCGACAGAGGCGGAGCCTGTAAAATTATAGGCTCTAGCGGCTGTATATTTATTCCTGATAATTCCCCATCTGTATACACGGCCATAACAAAATTACACAAGATAGCCGTAAGTTTACATCAAGAACCTGGCACTTGGACGTGGTCTGACTGGTTCTGGAAGATGATATCGTCCTGGGGAAGGCAACTGACGTCAGCAGCAGGTATAATATTCCTGATAATAACTGGATGCTGCCTTTGCATCCAATGTGGCCCTGCCCTGTGCGGTCTATGCGCTGCAAAATGCATTCCTAAACCACTTTTCCAGCAGAGAGAAAGGGAAAGAATCATGTTACAAGAATGTATAAATGATCTCATGCAAATTGAGATATAATGTAGGTACACTCTGGGGCAAGGAGGGAATGTGGAAATAAAATCTATAATTATGCCCCTTCGCTGCCCTCTGCGCGATCTAATTATGCCCCTTTGCGCGATTAATAACTGCCCACATTAAAAGCCGGCACCATTTTGTTTTTAATTCACCCTTTGGTGTCCCAAGACATGAAGCACGAGCATGACACCCCTGCACCTGGCCTTCCTCATTTTCACCATCTGTCTCTGTGGTTTCTGCCAAGTCCGGGAAACCAGTACATGAGTTCCTGGCCCCCCCCGCAGAGATGGTTCATGTTTCTGACATGAAGCACGAGCACAAACCCCAAATGAGGAAGCCTCCCCCTTCCAACTGTCAGACTATTTCACATCGTAAGTCCCCTCACGAAGCCTAAGACACGCTCCCATTTCTTCACACTCTGCTCCTCTTGCTGATCATTGTTCCTCTATCTGCCACGACCTGTTTGTTCCTCTATTTTGCCTCGTGACCAAGACTGTATAAAATGTTCTGCTGTTAAAATAAACACCCCACTTCAAGAGAGGGACTTGAGAGATTGCTCCTGTGCCCGCTTGGTGCTGGAAGCGCTCCCCTTAACTCGAGTTATTGGTCTCCTCCTCCTTCATTTGAGCACCACAGACTCCTCGCTTTGCATTGACAAGAAATTATGATTTATTAAGCATAGAAATTCAGAAATGAGGTAATAAGTAAATTTAATTTACCACAAGAGAGACAGTCCGAGATAGAGACAGACAGATAGAGACAGATAGAGATAGATAGAGACAGACAGAGAGACAGATAGAGACAGACAGATGGAGACAGGCAGAGACAGACAGAAAGATAGAGAGACAGACAGAGAGAGACAGATAGAGACAGATGGAGACAGAGACAGATAGAGACAGATAGAGACAGATAGAGACAGATAGAGACAGATAGAGAGAGATAGAGAGAGATAGAGAGAGATAGAGAGAGATAGAGAGAGATAGAGAGAGATAGAGAGAGATAGAGAGCCAGAGAGAAAGGTAGAGAGAGCAAGAGAGAGCAAGAGAGAGATATAGAGAGATAGATAGAGAGATGTGTGTATGCCAGGTCTGGTGGCTCAGTGGACGAATGCGTCTGCTGCAGGGGCCTGTGTTCAACCTCATGGTCACAGTTGTTTTTTTTTTTGCTCTATCCCCTCCCACTCCCCCCTCCCCTACCAGTGCAGCCCTCTGCCACAAACCACACTGTAAATTTGGCCCCCGAGAGAAAGGTTGTGAGTGCCTGTGGGTTAGATGGTGTAGTTGAAAATTCAACTAGAGGAGAGAATGTGAACATGAAGAAAGACTATGTCAATATGAATAATGATACAGTTACGTATAAAAATGAAATTGCGGGGGGCTGGCCAAGATGGCGGCGGAGTAGGACGTGTCTTCGGTCCCTCCGGCGCCTCAAATTTATAAGCATTGTTTAGCCCTTCTTCTGCGGCCCTACACGAGCTAATTTGTGCCCGGGGGCCCCGGGGCCCCGGGGGCTGTGTGGCGGTGCCCGGCACCCTTCTTCTGCGCTGTAGCCGGAGCTCGGAGGAGCGGCGTGGGGAGGCCCGGGTCGGAGCCGAGCTGGGGGCGTTGCCGAAGGCCAGTGCCGAGTGCCGGTGGAGAGGAGCAGCCGGCCCGAAGCGTTGCTGGCGGAGGTTAAAGGGACGGCAGACGGCCTTTTCGCTGGCAGAAACTGCAGTTGAGCTGACGCGGCTCCGAGGCGGGAACTTTGACGGCTGCTGTACCTCCTGACGTCCCGCGGTGGCCTGGGGGCTCGGCTGCCGCCCGCCGCGGCCTGCATCATCTGTGGGGAGGGGCCCGTGTGGGGCAGTGGTCACTGGCGCGCCTGAGCGGGAGCAGCGGTGACCTAGTGCAGTGAGGAGCGACCCCGGGGGCGAGTGGCAGTACCCCGACCTGGACGGCCACTTGAAGAGTGAGGGAGTTGCTCAGATTCAGGAGGCCCAGATGGAGGAGTGGGGAGAAGAGGGCTGCTGACGCGGGGCGGATGCGGTGGTCGAGATCCCTGCTTCGCAGGGGAGTGCTCCCTCGCGGTTCCGCCCCTCCTGCCTACAACAATGAAGGTGAGCGGCGCCTGAGTGACCACCGAAGAGTAGCGATATATCCCGGTCTGCATTCCGGCGGACGGGGAAGCTTGTGGGAGAGTGCGACTGGGAGGAGATTGGAGAGTGTGGAGTGGCGCTGTCCTGGCCTCGAGTGGGGTTGACCATTCTCGGACCCGGAGACTCTGTCTGCTTGTTTGCTGGGGGAGCTGCC
Organism: Lissotriton vulgaris; assembly: GCF_964263255.1. NCBI lineage: Eukaryota > Metazoa > Chordata > Amphibia > Caudata > Salamandridae > Lissotriton > Lissotriton vulgaris. Next base: position 468,198,462 of record NC_141700.1, on the reverse strand, counting down.
TGGCGTCCCCACCACTCGCTGCTGCCTGGGTGAGAGCCTCTGTTCGGCCTGCGTTTTGGCGGGAGCCGCGCCCTGACCGTTGTGAGGCCTGATTTCCCTGCCTCGCAGTGGAGTGAGCATTGGTGGGGCCCTGCTGTACGACTGGTGCCTGGAGTGCCCGGCGCAAGAGGTTCTGAAGATCTTTGCCTGAATAGAGGGGGCCTCACGTGCCCTGGTCTGTGGGGTGCTGCTCGTAAGGTGCGTGGTGCGCCCTGCCTTTGATCCTGAGCAGTTTGGCCAGCAGGGGGCTGTAAGGTGGCCGCCAGGCTCAAAAAAGAGAAGGACAAGCCGGGCAAGGATGGCCAGCCTAAGGGGACCCCGCCGTCGACCTCGCCGGGACCCAGCTCCTCGCCCAAACAGAAGGACGATGACGCGCCGGCCACCAAGGCCTTTATGTTAGAGTTCTTCTCTGCCATAAAAGAAGACATCTCGGAACTCCGCTCCCAGCTTGCCTCTGATCTCCGCAAGGTGAGGAGGGACGTGGATGGCATAGGTGAGCGGGTGGCAACACTCGAAGAACACAACCTAGGTCTAGCTGGCGATGTGCATCAACTCCAGCAAGATGTGCTCAGACTCACGGAACAGAATCTAGACCTCCAGGCTCCCACTGAGGACTTAGAGAACCGGTCCCGCCGGAATAACATTTGCATCCGAGCAGTACCATGGGAGGGAGAGGCCGGAGACCTGCGGGGCTATGTGGAGGCCCTATTTCTGCAGATCCTGGGTGAGGACGACCTCTGAAAAATCCGTATGGACAGGGTCCACAGAGTGGGTTTGCCGAGGGGAGTGGGGGCGCCGCCTCCAGACATCTTGGTATGCGTCCACGACTTCCAACTGAAGGAACGGATACTTCGGAAAGCTCGAGGGATTCCCACCCTACAATTTCGGGACCATCGTCCCCAGCTATATCTAGCTGCCTCAACGCTCCAAAAGCGACGTGACTTCGGACCAGTAACGGCCTTCCTTCGTGATCAAAATGCGGCCTACTCTTGGGGCCATCCCTTCAGGCTTATTTTCAGGTGGCAAAATAGGCTGGTCCAAATCAGGTCCTTACAAGCTGCCAAGGACCTCCTTGGCCTGGATGACGCCGCTCCCTCCCCGAGGGGTGGGAGCTCCCCGGCACGACGGTGGCACTCCCCGTCCTGGCAGAGGGTGGGACGCTCGGCAGTGCCGGGAAGACCGGACCCTCCGGTGGGCCTGCGGGAGCGAGGAGCGGCGGTCGCCGCTGTGACATCGGTGACGGAGGCGCCTTCACAGCACAGCTCTTCGGCAGCCTGATCCCGAGAGGGGCAATTGTTTTGCGTCGGGGGGACCCCCTCCTTCAGGTACCGTGGGATACTATGTACTCTGAGGGAGGACACCACGGTCCGGAGAACTGGTGGAACATTGACTGTGGACTTGACCCAAGTGCTTTGAAGGTACCTACAGTGGCACGCCTCCTGGGTCCTATGGTCCCTTCTCTTTTTCTGGTTTGTGGGTTTTTGTTTTTTGGGGTTGGGGGGGAGAGGGGGGACTGTTGGGGAGTTGGGAGGGAGTGGTGGTAACCGAGGTATGTTTGTTTGCGTGAACTCCGTCTTGCTTTCTATGGTATGTGTGTGGCCTGCCATCCAGGGTCGCTTTTTTGGTGTGCCGGGCGGCTTTATTTGTGGAGCGGGGTTGACCCTGCTAATGGTAATGTCTTGGTGGCATGGAAGTGGGGGGATGAAGGGCGCCAGGTGGTGTCCGTGTTTGCTCGAGGCTGGCTGCGGGGTAATGGGGGACGGGGTGAGGGGGTGGCGATGGGGTAATGGGGGACGAGGTGAGGGGGTGGCGACGGGGCTTTACACGCTGGCTGCCCTGCGCTGTCACTTGTGTGGTTCTGAGGCGTGATGGTGGTGCTTTGGTGTGTATGGACTTGCTGTGTGCCTGCCTTGAGTTGACGGGTCCTGAGCGGATTGCTGAGGGCCGTCGGGGAGAGCAAAGGGGGCTTCCTGATATGTAATGCCTCTTGTCATAGGCACATGGAACGTGAAAGGCTTGAACTCCCCGCAGAAACGCCAAAAAATCTGGAAGTACATAGTTGACCATCACTTAGACGTGGTGGGCCTCCAGGAGACGCACTTCGCTCGTAAAGACGAAACCCGTCTCAAGCACAAACAATTCCCCCTTATTTATCGATCCTCCGCTTCTACGAAGCATAGAGTGGGGGCCCTAATGTTTCGCTCCACTCTCCACTTTCAGCCCATGGGAGTCCGGAGTGACAGGGAGGGACGTTGGCTCATGGTCCAGGGTGTGCTCCTTGGCAGGTCTTGCACATTCTTGGTCCTCTACGCCCCTAATATTGGTCAAAATGGGTTCTTGCGGGACCTACTCCGGGAGGTAGGGGACTTTGTGGAGTGTGAACTCGTTGTCCTAGGGGATTTCAACTTGATCTGGGACAGAGACTTGGACTGCTCCCACCACCAGAGATCCCACGCTGGCCTTTTCGCTGCGGACACTCAGGACATGTTTGTGGAATTAGGCCTTCTGGATGGGTGGTGCGCCCTTCATCCTCAAGCTAGGGATTACACCTTCTTTTCCCACGTCCATCACTCTTATTCTCGGTTGGACTATATCTTTCTGAGTCAATCCCTGCGTGGTGATCTTCGGGAGGTCAGCATATTTCCCCTGTCAGTGTCGGACCACAGTCTACTGGTGCTCTGTCTGACATGGTCCCCGGGAACAACTGTCCACCGTAGATGGTATTTCCCACCATCATTAACCCGGGACTACACATCCTGTAAAGAACTGCGAAAGGCTGTTCGTGAATTTTTTTACCTCAATCATGAGGGAGACACTTCTATCTTTACCTTATGGGACCCCTTCACGGCCACCATATGGGGCAAATGCATCGCCCTCAACTCCACCCTTAACAAGTTACGTCGAGCAGAAAGGGACGACCTCCAACGCGAACTCTCCACTCTTGAACGGGCGCATAAACAGAGGATAATGCTGCGGCCCCTGACGGCTGTCAGGAGCAAACTTAGAGCCCACTACAATATTCGAGCGGAGTTTACGTTATTGAAGCTGAGGCGCCTTTCCTACTCCCAGGGGAACAAGGTCGGGAAACATCTAGCCCGCCAACTCAGGGACAAGAGGGAGAAGGATTACATAGGTGGTATTCAGGACCCGTCGGGCATTGTGACACACCAAGACGGGGTTAAGGCGAACCTTTTGGGGGACTTCTATGCTGCTCTCTACTCGGCGGAGGCCCTATCCTCCGAAGATCAAGAGGAGTATCTGTGGGCGCACCCGCTGCCCCAGGTCTCCGCGGAGTGGAATGACCTTCTCGCGGCCCCCTTCATGGAGGAAGAGGTAGGGGTGGCTATTAAGGCGCTGAAACCTCACAAAGCGCCAGGGCCGGATGGGTACACCGCGCTTTTCTACCAAACCTTTGCCTCGGACATTTGTGGATTCCTGGTGCGGTTGTTCAATACCATGGGGGAGACGGGCTTAACTTCAGGCTCCATGGCGGAAGCCGTCATATCGGTTATCCCTAAATCTGGGAAGGACCCTACCGTATGCTCCTCATATAGGCCCATAGCACTGCTCAATGTGGACGCCAAACTGTACTCCACCATTCTTGCGCATAAACTCCAGGACTTGATGCCGGCCCTCATACACCCCTACCAGTCCGGCTTCATTAAGGGCCGTCAAACAGGCGACAATACCAGGAGGGTGATCCATCTCATTAAGAAGGCCAACCGCTTTAAGATCCTGGCGGTCCTGGTAGGCCTCGATGATCAAGTGGATTGGAACTTCATGTTCCGGACCCTGTCGGCATTTGGCTTTTTGGCTAGATTCCTCACGATGTTAGAAGCGAACTACAGTAGCTCTAGAGTCTAGAGTCACGGTGAACGGACACTGCTCCGCTTTCTTCCCACACTCCTGTGGCACTCAGCAGGGTTGTCCCCTTTCGCCCCTGCTCTTCGCCCTGAGCATTGAACCGCTCACGTTGGCGGTACGGGAGAACCCAGACATTCGGAGCCTGTCTATTTTATTTATTTTATTTTGAAAGTTTTATATAGCGCGAACAAGATCTTTGCAGATATCAGAGCGCTTTACAATGCAGGGGATAACAAGAAGAGAATGAAAAACAGGTCATTAAGGAATAAAGTAGCAGCGATACAACAAAAAAGCAAATATTACAGATAAATGTGTGCACAGATAGTCAGGTAAGCCAGTAGTACAGGTAAAACACATAGTCATAGGAATCGAACAGAATAATAAAAAAAATCGGTGCAGAATCTTTACAGCTCAACATTAATAGGTCAAGTGTATTTGGCCATGAGGATAGCTTTTACTTCTTTCTTAAAAAGTGTGAAGGAGGAGATGAGCTTAGTTTCAGGAGGGAGTGAGTTCCAGATCCTGGGTGCCATTCCTGAGAAAGAGCGTTTATAGGTTTTTTCCTTCCGGAATCTTCGAGGTTTTAGCAGAAGATTGTTTGAGCCTCTAGTGTTTCTAGAGCCGCCCGAGATAGACAGTTTCTGAGTGAGGTATCCGGGGGAGCTCAGGTGTACAGCCTTGTGTGTCATGCAGGCTATTTTCAGATGTATTCTGGCTTCAAATGGCAGCCAGTTCAAGGATTTCAAGTCAGGGGAGATATGTGAGTGTTTTTTGACCCCGTGATGAGTCTCGCTGCAGCGTTTAGAGAAGCTCTTAAGGGTGCAGTAGTCGTTAGCGGGAGACCGCAGAGGGCAATGCTGCCGTATTCAATTCGCGGGATTACTAGTGCTTGTACTGCAGTTTGGAAGTCTTTGGCTGGCAGGAAGGGTTTAAGTTTCCTCAGGGTGTTGATTTGGAAGTTCGCTCCTTTAGTAGCCTTGCTGATATGTTGCTGCAAGTTGAGATTGGAGTCGAGAGTTATGCCTAGAGATTTTGCTGAATCCACTAAGGTGGGCTGGACATTGAGTGCAGTTAGCCGTTTGAGCCAAGTTTGAGTGGTAGAGATCTTTGCGGGAGGTGAGATCAGGAGGAACTCTGTTTTCAGAGCATTGAGTTTGAGATGATTATTGGCAAGCCATGATTGGGTGTTTCTGATCGTTGAGTTCAGGAGTGAAATGTCATTGGGGGATTGTAATTTGAGATATAGTTGGGTGTCATCTGCGTACATGTTAAAGAGAACATTGGATGCTTGTAGTAAGGTGATGAGAGGTTCCATAACTAGGTTGAACAGAGTTGGTGATAGGGAAGATCCTTGGGGGACGCCTAACGAAACAGGTATTGGCGAGGACATCAGGTTGTTACTCTTGAATTTCTGCGTCCTGTTATGTAGAAAGGAGGAGAACCACTTGAGAACAGTCCCAGATATACCCATTCTTGAGTTCAAGAGATTGAGTAGATTGTCATGTGTAACAGTGTCGAATGCTGAAGAGAGATCAAGAAGAATGAGGAGGCAGGTATCATTTTGATCTAGGATTTGAAGGGCGTCGTCAATTATGTGGGTCATAGCAGTTTCCGTACTGTGTCCTGCTCGGAAGCCTGATTGATGCAGGTTGAGGAGATCAAACTGATCAATGTGTTTAGTCAGTTGCAGTTGTGCGCATTTTTCCAGTAGTTTGGCGAGGGTGGGAATATTGGTAATGGGGCGGTAGTTGTTCAGGTCGGATGGGTCGGCGGTATGTTTCTTTAGTAAAGGTGTGACTTGTCCAACTTTGAGGGAGTCTGGGAAGGTTCCTTGTTGGAGCGAGCTGTTGATAATTTTAGTCCAGAGTGGTAGGAGCAATGGGGTGAAATCTTTGACAGCATTAGCAGGGAGGGGATCAGAGAGGTGATTGGAGGGTTTCAAGGTGCTGAGCAGTTTGCCTATTTCTTCTTCGGAGTAGGTGTCGAAGGAGGACCATGTAGCATTGTTTTTTAGTTCGGAGGGTGATATGCAATTGGGTGTGCCGAAGAGGTTTGCGTCAGTGCGGAGATCACTCATTATGTTGTCAGTTTTTTGGGTAAAGAAAGCGGCGAAGTCTTCACAGGAAGGAGCTTCGCATGAAGTACTTAGAGGTTGGGGTTGTTCCTTGGCTTGTGTTCTGATTAGCTCAAACAGTTTTCTTGGGCGGTTTTTTGCTTGGTCGAGTTGGCTGCTGAAGTAGTTTGCTTTTGAGCGTTTTATTTTCCTGAAGTAGGCGTTTCTCTTTTTCTTCAGGATTTTCAGGTGCAGTGCAGAGGGAGCTGCTCTCCAGGTGCGCTCTGCCATTCTCATGGCTCGTCTATCTTCATTGAGACTCCCGTCGTACCAAGGATTGGAGATTTCAGCGGAGACTCTTTTTAGCTGTATGGGAGCAGCCTCATTAATTATTGAGGTCATGGCGTTGAGATAGTGGTCAGTCAAGGATTGAACATCTGTAGCGCCCGTAGGAGGAAGCAGGAGGTCGCGGCTGTTCGGGGGTAGGGAGTATGGGTTGAGTTTTTTCAGATCTCTTTTCCAAACTTTAAGTCTGGAGGGTTGACCCGTGTTGAGTTTGACTTTTTCGTTGATGAAGAATGTGACCATATGATGGTCTGACCAGTCACATGGTTGGATAGACTCAAGTTGGATAGCTTCCTCTTTGGCAATGATAAGGTCGAGGATAGAGCCTTTCTCGTGGGTCGGGCTGTTGCATATTTGGGTGAGGTCCAGTGCGTCGAGGAAGTTTTTAAGACTATTTACCACCGCATCATTGAGATCGTTCCAGTGGAGGTTGAAGTCACCAAGGTATATTTGGGTGTGCTGTCGTCCAGCGTTGATTGAAATCATGTCAATGATTTGTTGGACGAAGGAGAGGTTGTCTCTGGGTGGGTGGTAAATGCCGTGAAGAGAGCATGTCGGTTTGCCCTCGCTGATAATATCGAAGCAGATATATTCGTAGGAAGTTGGGGAGGGTAGGGACGATGCGGAGACTTTCAGAACAGCAAGGTTGTTCCTGTATATGCATGCGATTCCACCACCTATCGTGCCAGACCTGTCAAGCCTAATGATGTGGTAGTTGGGGGGAACCAGAATGTCCATTATAGGTGTGGAAGATTCAGTTAGCCATGTTTCAGTCAAGATGATTAGGTCAAGGTCCAATCTTAGGATGAGATCGGTGATGGCGAAGGAGTGTTTAGAAGCCGATCTGCAGTTTAGGAGAGTGCATTTGAGACGGCGTGTGTCGGGAGAGGAAGAGGGTACTAGAGAGAGGGGGACTTTTCTAAGGTTATTCGGGACGGAGATTCTGTTGTTTAGTGTGGAGGGTCTACAGGGATTTGAGTGAATCGTGGGAATGGGGAGGTGCGAGGTTGTTGGGATGTTGATGGCAGCTGGGTCGTAGGAACGGAGGAGGGTGAGAGTGTCGGGATCCGACAGAGGGTTGCATGTGCGACGTGGGCGGTTGTTGCGATTGTGGGCAGGGATCGTTGTCCAGTATGGGCGACGGATGCGGTTGTTGTGGTTGTGGGCACGGATCGCTGTCCTGTGTGATGGGTGTAGCTTGGAAGCGTCATCCGTCCGGGTGTGGGGCAAATTGAGAGGGGGAGTAGTGGTGTGTGAGGTGTGTCTGGGGGGTGTGATGAGTAGCTCTTTGATGGTGTGAATGTCTTCTTTGATGGTGTGAATGTTTTCTTTGAGCTGGAGGAGGGAGGACATAATCTTGTCCAGCGTGGGATAAGTGTGAGTGCTGGGGGTGAGAGTCATGGGTGTGAAGCTGACCTGGGGATTATCGTGCGAGTGGGGGGGTGGGATGGTGTTCCCGCAGGGTTCCGCGTTATCGGCGTACAGGTTGGTGTTAGGGAGGAGAGAGGGTATCGGGGCGATGGGAGTGGATGAGGTACGGCTGAGGTTGGTGGCGTATAGGAGGGAATTGGTAGCGGGCGGAGAGAGCGGGGTGGCAGTGGAGTGTATGTTGGTGGTGATGGGGGAGCCTGAAGGGTAGTGAGGGCTTAGAGTGGGGGGGGAAGATGGGGCTGGGGATGGTCCTGTCGTGGGAGGGGGAGTTATCATAATAGGTGTGATGTGCTCTGCTTCGTTATTTAGCGGGTGAAAGTGGGGACTGAGAGTGGGGAGGGACAACGGGTGGGGTTTGTCACTATGCGTGTCGTTCTGGTACTGATCTAAGTTAGAGGGGTTGTGGATGGGAGTTGTTATGTCAGGGGAGAGAGGAGTGGGAGTGGTAGTGGTATGGGAAGGGGTCAAAGGGTTGGTGTTAGAGGGGGGCTAGTGTATGAGGGTGAGAGATTTGTGACTATGAATGAGGTGTGTGGGGTGGTAACAATAGGTGGGTGATTGACTGAGGTGCTGGGGGTAGAGGTGAGGAGCGTGTCATTCTGCTGCTGTGCTAGGTTAGAGGGTTTGTGGGTGAGGGCTGTGACGTCAGGAGTGCTAGTGCTGGAGGAGTCATGGGTGGGGGTCCGCGTTTTGGAAAGGTGCTCTTTGAACTTGGGGAACAGGTTGTCTAGTAGTTCCAGGTTCTTGTCTGTGGATTGAATTAGGACAATCCCGTTATTGTAAATGGCAATGGTGGTTCTGCCAGGGAAGAGTTGGGATGGTGTGATGGAGTGTTAGGCCATGAGCGCTTTTCCTGGTGGTGGTGACGGTGAGTAGGGTGAGGAACACTTTTTTCCATTGAGCTCTGCGTGGGTTGTGAAAGATGATATCAATGTTCAGGGCTCCATTGACCGGTGAGAAGTAGGTGTCAGCAAAGGGGGTTTCAGGGTGAGACCTAAGGAAATTGTGTTTGAAGCGTTTAGGGGCTTTCTTGGTGAGAGAGGATGGGTAGTTAATTCTATATGTGTGCTTGCCGATGAGCTCCATGCTGGGCTGGCTGTGTAGGTAGGTATGGGAGGACACGCTTATAAAGAGAACAACTGTCAACCATATGTTACATGACACAGGAGAGCCACAAGTGAGTGGTCAGATATAAGAGGTAGCAATCGGTGCAGTCCAGGAAAATACAGTGTGTGAGCGCAGCTTATCAAATGTACAAGATGTAGTAGGTAACAATCAATTAGATGGAACCAAAGTGACAGTGGTGAGTGGCCAGAAAAAATAACCAGAATGTAAGAGGTAGCGTCGGTGTAATCCAGGAATATAAAGTGAATGGGTGCAGCTTACAGGACTGAATAACATATATACGAGGTAGCATTCAGTGCAAAAAGGAGAAATGGGTGCAGCTTACAGAGTATACAGTGTGCAAATAGGAGTAAAATATTAAGGCGATACTGGAACCAGAATGGGTGCAAACAGTAGGCTACGATAGACATATGACACTAGAGAACAGCCGGTAGCATATGAGCTAGCGGTCAGTGCACTACCGGTGAGAGAAAAGTGAGGATGGGTGCAGGTTACATAAAGTGTATAAAATACCAGTAGAAATATAATACTGCAATAAAATACTGGAGAAAAACTGGAACCAGCGGCGGGTCCACTCAGCCTTTCATCCATCTGAGGTCGATAAAATGAGTACCATTGAGTTGGGTAACAATAAACATCTGTTATTCAGCGCCAAGAAACCGCTGGGTGAACGTGCGCTTTACAAATACACATGTTATGTTATGTTATGTTAGTATAGGTGCAAACACTAGGCTACAGTAGTCAATCATGACATTGGTGAGCAACCGGTAGCATATGAGGTAGCGATCAATAAAATACTAAAGAAATACTGGAACCAGTATAGGTGCAAACAATAGGCTACAATAGACTACAATAGACACATATGTCACTAGTGAACAACCGGTAGCATATGAGGTAGCGATCAGTGCACTATCGGTGACGCAAAAGTGAAAGAGTGAGAAAGGGTACAAGTTACGTAAAGTGTCTAATATATCGGTAATGTAAGTATAATACTGCAATAAAATGTTAAAGAAACACTAGAACCAATATACGTGCAAACAATAGGCTACAATAGACAGACATGACACTAGTGAGCAACCGGTAGCAAATGAGGTAGCTATCAGTGCACTACCGGTGAGGCAAAAGTGAATATGGGTGCAGGTTACATACAGTTTATAAAATACCAGTAGAAGTATAATACTGCAATAGAAGGCAGACACATAATCACACAGAGATACCTATTGTATAGAGTCTATATAGATAAATAGTTATATAAAGTCTGAGGTAGACGAAATAGCCGAAAGTTCTTTTTGAGAGTTGTTGCTTTTAGAGCATGGGAGGAAAGATTGAGCCGATAGTCAAAAGTAGTCAGAAAGACTAGTCCATGATGGCCGCCAAGGAGAAAGAAAAGTCTAACATGGCAGCCAAAGTAGTTAGTCCTCTTTTAGTTGTTGCTGTTTTGAGAGCAGGCACGAGCAGTTTCAGATTCTATTCCGGCTGGCTCAGTCTTGCTTGCTGTGGAGAGTCTTATCTCTGTATTTGTTATCTTAGGTGGAACTGTAGAGGGGCCTCGTGGGCTCAGGCGGTACAGGAGGGGGTTAGTTGCTCATTTTATGGCCCCCGCCATTTTGAACAAAGGAGTTTTTGAAGATGAAAAACAGAATAGAAAAAGACGCGTAGGGCAAAGTAAATACCTTATTCAGCTTCCTATTCAGCATGTGCTCTGTAGTCCCAGCCTCGGGGCAACGCCGATATTTGCCAGCGTTCAGATAAGGTGGCCAGGTGGGGGGGCTCTCTCAGCCCTCCGATGCCCAGTTAAGGTGGCCAGGTGGGGGGGCTCTCTCAGCCCTCCGATGCCCAGTTAAGGTGGCCAGGTGGGGGGGCTCTCTCAGCCCTCCGATGCCGCCGCGACTCACTGCTGTGGAGCTGGCGGCTCCGCTTCTCTGTTCCCCGCTGGTCGCAGCCCGTGTCTATTCCGTAGAACGGGTGGTGGGGAGGGGAGGGAGGGGGGGGGAGGCCTCTCTCGACCCCCTCCCGGCCCCCGTGAAATCCTGTGGGGCCGCTCCGGTGGTGACAGGCAGACCCCCCACAGCCCGGTGCCCTCCCGCGGGCAGCACAGGGCTCGCGGCTCCCAGCGTGACCAGCAATGCGAGACTCCCCAGTCCGGTGAAGTCCCGGGCGTCCTCTTGCGTCTCACGCCCCTCAGAACCGCTCCGGCTGTGATGGGCAGGTGCCCTCCTACGGGCGGGCAGTAAAGCACTCGCTATGCGTCTGGCGGTGCGAGACTTCCCTGCAGAGACCGACTGATGTAGCCTCGGGAGCCCTCCGACCTCCGGGCGATCCCGGACTCCAGCTGCAGCAACGTCCAGCTCCCGTGTGCAGCGCCAGAGCAGCAGCCGATCCCAGGCAGCTCCAACGATGTCTAGTGGTGCGCAGCTCCTCAGGAGAACCACCACAGGTCCGGTCCAGAACGGGCACCTTCCCACGACCACGGGCGATCCCGGACTCCAGCACTACCGAGGTCCAACTCCAGAACAGCAGCCGTCCGCTCAGCAGCCGATCTCAGGGCAGCTCGATGTCCAGCGCCTGGGGAGCAGTCGTCCTCAAATCAGGTATTACCGATTGCTTTACGTCCAGTTGTTTACTCCAGTTACTTGTTCCAGTTACTTGTTCCAGTTACTTGTTGTTGTAGGAGACTTCGAATCCTCTAAGATGCGGATGCTAACGGGGATTAGACCATAGTTGGTATCTCCAGCTCGGAGCTCTAACCAGGAGCTCCTACCCGGCGGCCATCTTGTCCAGATTGGGGGAACAACATAAGATCTCTCTCTTTGCGGACGATGTTCTGCTGCCTCTAGCGGATCCTGCTCACTCCCTTCCCTATGTTCAGGACGCCCTTTTGCGTTTCGAAACAGTGGCGGGCTTTAAGGTCAACTACAATAAATCTTATATCCTTAACCTCACGCTCCCCTCGGCTGAAGTGGACCGGCTACGCCCACTGTCGCCTCTCCCGTGGTCCCTCACCTCCATAGTGTATTTAGGGGTCCACTTGACCCCAACTATTGGGAAACTGTTTGCCGCCAACTTTCCCCCACTCCTGACGAGAATTCAGGGCGACCTGGCCCGTTGGAAGCATATGTTTATCTCTTGGCTGGGACGGGTTCACGCGATAAAAATGTCCCTCCTACCTAAATTGTTGTATCTCTTCCAGGCCTTGCCTATCGTCCTTGAGGGCGACTTCTTCCGTCGCCTTAGAAGGGGGGGCCTCCCGGATTTGCACCTATATTATAAGGCGGCGAAGTTGCGGGTCCTAGTAGAGTAGTCCCAGCCCCTCTCCCTCTCAGAGAAGCATTGGCTCCATATGGATCGTTCTGCGGCGGAGAGGACGATTTGGGACTTGATGTGGAAACCCAAAGGGGTTAGACCCAAAAATGCGTACATTAGTACTCCCACGAGCACCACCCTGAGAGTTTGGGACTCGGTCTCCCACGATGAACGCTGGACGTCGTTCCCGTCCCCATTCACGCCGATTCACTTTAACCCGGCTTTTCCCCGTGTAGAGCGAGAGGGTCCCTTTGATGCCTGGAGATAAGGGGGCTGCCTCGCCCTTACACATTTGTTCCATGGATTTGACCCACTCACATTTGCCAATTGTAGGCAGGACTACTCGGTCTCGCACTGGGAGCAATTCCACCATACCCAGCTACTCCTCTGGGCGCTGTCGCCGGCGGTTAGAGATGCAGCCACCAGGCCGCCCACTCCTTTTGAGGCTTTCCTCGCTAAATGTAAATGCACATGTATTTATATAGCGCAAATCACCACTGGTTTCTAAGCGCTTGCTTAGGGAACCCGTCCAGGTATTCCCCTGCGAGATAACCCCGGCAGGGTATCCGCAAGGTGAAAGCCAGGCATCCCGCCGAGAGGGGCCGCTGTGGAGATTAAGCAAGCTATTGCCCAGAGTCGCAGAGTGTGAACCCGTGAATCGAGTAGGCACCGGAGCGAGAATTGTTGAGTCCATGGACATTTTAGGACTCAAGATCCCACCGAGCCGGGAATTGAACCCTGGTCCCGGGCTGACCTCTGCTTCCAGGTCTGCCAGGCTAAGACTTCCACCATGCGCGGAACCATCTCCTTTCTGTATGGCCTCCTTCTCTCTACTTCTATTTCACCTAGACCGCGATACATGTTTAAACTCGGAAATGCGTAGCCACGCATGTCTCCTAAGTATGACACTGGTATTGACAGCTCTAGAAGCGGTGTCTGCCGCATCTAGTGCACTTTTTATTGAGGCATTTGAAATTAACTTGCCTTTCCCGTATGAGGTCAGTTGCCTGAGCTTTATATTGATCTGGTAGGTATTCAAGTAGTTTTTCTAATTGATCATAATGGGCCCTATCGTGCCGAGAGAGAAGGGTTTGTGTATTAGCTATATGCCATATGTTAGTGGCTTGTGCAGCTATTCTTTTACCTTACGCATCAATTACTTTGGATTCTTTGTCAGGTGGGGGTGCTTCGCCAGAAGTTTGAGAATTTGCCCTTTTCCTAGCATTGGACACAACTAAAGAATCTAATGGTAGATGTCCTTTAATGTAGACTTGGTCTGTGGGTGCATGCCTATATTTTTTCTCAATTCTGGGGTTCAACACTCTAGTGCGTACAGGGTCTTTAAATACCTCTGGAGCATGTTTAATGACTCCTTTAATCATGGGAAGAATTTGAACAGACCGTTGAGACTGTTGAGACTGTTCAAAGGTATCTAAGAGAAAATCCTCCTCAGTCTCATCAGAATGCATAGTAACTTTATGGTATGCTGCAGCTCTGTGTAACATATGACCAAAACCAATGTTATACTCTATAGGGGAAGGTTTTGAAGGGTATAACTGCGGGTCAGGAATATCAAGCGCATTTTGTGGGTTTGGCAAGTCCCATTTAACGTCATCCACAGGGTATGAGAAAGGCTCATCTATATTATCCCCTCCACCCAGACTATATTCATCATCAACATGTCGAGGTGAATGTGATGATAAAAGTGGAGAATGTGCAGGAGAGATTTGAGGTGATATGTGAAGAGGAGAAGGAGGAGGAGGTATAGAAAAGGAACAGGTCATAGGGGATGTAGCACAGTCCTTTTTATTCGCAGAAACCACAGGTGTGGGCGGTGCATCTGCAGGTCTTTTCTTGTGAAGCGTAGCTTCTACATGACCTGTTTTTGGGTTGATGTAGATGTTCTTTTGTCAAGGATCTGGCAAGAAAAGTTCCTCCTCATGTTCAACCTTCTTGGGCGTCGGTTCCATTAAAGGTTGTTTCGTGTGTTTAGCCTTGGGAGGTGCTAAAACATCCTTTGGTGTAGTTTTTGGTGCCGAATGTGTTGTTTTCGGCTTGGTAGGCCGGTCCGAGGGCTCAGGCACATTGGAATAAAGCCTTGTGGGCTTCGGCACTGAAGAAGGTGTTTTCGGTGTGGGAGCCGATGTCTTCGGCTTTGAGGCGTCGGACGGTGGCTTCACACTTTTATGTTTAGGAGTGGACGGCTTCGGAGCCGGCATTTCTCTCGGTTTCGGTGCCGAGAGGTCTTTCTGTGTCGGTGCAGAGCCATCCTTTGGTTTCGGTGCTGAGCTAGCTTTGGGTTTTGGTGCGGATGGAAGAGGTGGAATCAGCACGTGCGGCTTGCTTGGCGGCGAGGCACCAGAAGGCTTAGTTGTTTTCTTCGGAGCCGGGCTGGAAGGCGGGGCTTTCGAAGCGGGCGTTCGGTCTCGACTGGGCCCAGCGGGCGGAGTGCTGACCTTTGCCTTCAGTTTGGGAACTGTATGTGGTGCAGGGGCAGTAGTACTCACGCGCTGACCCGATGGAATGGAGTCATCTGAGTCGTCTGCCTCTGATACGATCTGGAGATCAGGTGTATCTTCTTCGGGAACGAGCGAAACCTCTTCATCGAAGATATCCTCCGGTTCCGGGGCTGATCTCCTCATTTCGTGTCGACGGGCCCTCCGATCCCGGATCGTTTTCTTTGATCGGAAGGATGCACAGGCTGTGCAGGTTGATTTGTCGTGTTCTGACGATAGACAGAGGTTGCAGACCTCATGGTGATCACTATGTGAAAACTTTGCTCAACATACCGGGCATCTTTTGAACGGAGTTCTTTCCATGAGGTGTAGGCCGCACGGCGTCCATAGGCCCAACGGCCCGCGTGGATGACTGGAATCGAGCTGATGGCGTCGAAAAGTCTTGTAGTCGATGTCGAAGGTAGTTTTTAGTAGTTTTAGAATGTTTTGTGCTTCGAGGTGCTTGAAAAATGTTTTTCTAGCCAGAGCGGAGAAACTTTCATCCGAACCCAATGGCGGAAAAAAATAATCTAAGGATGGAGCTGATGCCCATTCGCAGTATTGTATAAGGGAGGAGTCACCTATCTCGTGACTACAAAGACTTCTTCTAAGACAATAACAACCTGCAATCATCCGGGCCCAACACCAGGTGGCGATCTAATGCTAAGTGTACAATCTGCAGCTCATATGCCTTGAACATGTATTTTTGACTGACTGACAAAGTACCACTCACATAAAGAACTTGGTTAACAAGCGGAAAATGAAAGCCTATGCAGTAAGAGGCGATATGCACAGAACCTCATGTTCAAAGAAGGAGATCTTGTGAGCTCCCGGCAGATGCAAAGAAGAAAGTCTGTAACCAGAGGCTCTTTTCACTTTAGACATTTAACTCATCAGTCTCCTGATTGAAGTGGTGAACAAACGACTGAATCTGAAAAAATAATGACTGTTGTTTTTTCACCAGCTTGGAAGATCTGACTAGGAAGACAACGGTTCCCAACATCAAATAACCAGATCAGGTTGTATGATTAAAGCGTCAAAAAGACTAAATGAAGCAGATGTGAATGTATGTGTATAAATGCTAATTTTTAAAGAAAATGTGTACATTTTTATTTAACAGAGAGGGAGATGTAGTGCCTTGTGAGTTTTTATGACAGAACCCTTTTGGTTTCTACTGGATTCCGTAGGTTTTAGAGCGGAATGCAATGAAAGCTTGGTTTAGAATGTGGAGTTCGCAGGTATACACAGAAGAATAAAGATATGTAATATTAAGCTCCGTGTGTGGCCCAGTCATTAGTAGGTACCTAGGCTGGGGTGATGCTACAATTAGGTGGAAGATATTGAACATGGAAAGGGAAATGTGGCTTTTGTTGACCTGCGGGCAGCGTTCAATATGGCCTTGAACTCTTGTTTACTGCAAGACAGATTGTCCCTGACTGGTAGGCCAGAAGAGATGCCAGTGTTATTTTTTGCAGAGGAGATTTTATTGATATCGAGATACCCATCAAGAAATTTGGTCTATTCTGTAGAAAAAATGGATTTGAGATAAATGACCAAAAGACCAAACTAATGGTATTTGACTCCATGAGATCGTACAGCTGCAGAATAACTCTGGGATCCAACATTTTGGAAAGAGTCAAGGATTTTAACTATTTGAGTATTAGGCTGCCCAATTCCGACTGATTGGGTGAACAAATTGAAAAGAGCAAGCTTCTGCTAAAACATAGGGTGTGCGCAATAGCAAAGTTTTGCAAGGGTTTTTCGACCCACCCAGTCTCCCCTGCACTGGAAGTCTATAGAATACAGGGCGTAAGCACGGCAACCTACAAAGCAGAACTTTTGGGGTCATAGCAATGTTGAAGAGCTTGCACCCATAAATAATCACTTTATGAGATGAATACTGAGGCTGCCACAGAGGACTCCTTTGCTACTCCTGTTTTCTTAGATAAGCGAGCGTGCTAGCTTGAAACCCCTCATATTTTGGGTCAACCCCTGGTATATCAAAGAATTAATCTACTTTAGAGTAGGCCTGCATGAAGTTACTAGCAGATGCAGGGTGGTATAACAGTAATGTGACTATGCCTAGATATAATTATTTTAAACTGCCCATTCAGGGCATGATAGTAGAATACATTGACCACATTAAAGTCATACTAAACATTGCAGTTTTGTACCTACCGATTCGGTGAAAATTAAGAAACTTCCAGTGATTATCTGTATTGTAGGATTCAACTGTGGGGAAATAGGGACATGATGAAGTTAATGTCCTTATTTGATTAATTCACACATATATATTGAATTATTTATCGCCAAGTTGAGAGTATTAAATTTTGAATTTTAAAATATTTATACAGCGCGCGTACACCCAAAGGTTTCATGGCGCTACAGTAGGCAGAGTCTCTGAGGTCATGGAGCGGGGAGAGAAAATGAGGAGAATTTATGAGGGGAATGCTTTGGAAAAAAGAAAGGTTTTTAAGGCCTTTCGAAAGGGCTGGTATTGATTGGAAGTTCTGAGTTGCATCGGAAGGGAGTTCCAGAACACAGGGGCGAGGGTGGAGAATTTAGACCCTCCCCATTTCTTACGACGGAAGCGAGGAACTGTGAGTAGGTGGTGAGAAGAGGAGCGAAGTTCCCTGGGGGGGACATAAGGTATGATCTCCGAGGAAATAAAAGCAGGGGACCTGCCTAGCTGGGCCTGAAAGGCGAGACAGCCCACCTTAAAAAGGGAGCGTTCGCGCACAGGGAGCCAGTGCAGGGATTTCAAAAGGGGAGTGGAGTGATGGGATTTCGTCAGGTTGTATACCAAGCGGGCCGCTTGGTTTTGGACCAGCTGGAGACGATGTACGCTATAGGCTGGCATGCCATGGTAAAGAGCGTTGGCATAATCCAAGCGGGAGATGACCATGGCCAGTACAATAAGTTTCAGGGCTGTGAAGGAGAAGAAGCGGGAGACTTTACGGATAGTGCGGAGGGATAGAAAAGAGGAGGAAACCACCGAGCTCACCTGGGAGTGCATAGTGAGTTGATCATTGATTTTTATGCCCAGGGTTTTGACGGAGGAGGTAGGGGGTGGGGGAGGACCAAGTGAGGAGGGCCAGAAGAGGGGGGACCAGGGACTGGAGCAACCACCTGTCAGAACAAGCTCTGTCTTATCTGGATTTAGTTTCAGGTGGTTGTGATTCATCCAGTCCCGGATGAAAAGCATGGTGGATTGGAATTTGGATTTGGAGTCAGGGGAGTGAGACAGAGAAAAAATGAGCTGGAGGTCATCCGCATAATTGTATACGGAGACCTCCATCTGTTGAAGAGCAAAGATGAGGGGGGCTATATACAAATTAAACAGTAGGGGGGAAAGGGAGGAGCCCTGGGGGACCCCGCACACTACCTTCCGTGGTTCAGCCCAGAAGTCCCCCAGGCGAACTGCCTGGGTGCGTCCGCTTAGAAAGGAGGACAGCCAGACCAAGGCGGTGCCTCCGATCCCCGCCGCTCCGACACGGGAGAGTAAGATGGAGTGATCTACCGTGTCGAATGCGGCCGAGAGATCGAGTAGCACCAGGGCCTGGGGGATGCCAGTGTCCATTCCCTCTCTAAGGTTGTCCAGTACAGAAAGCACGACCGACTCGGTGGAGTGAGCCGGTCGAAAGCCGGCCTGACGGGGCGCCAGGATTCGGTTTGCTTCCACGTAGGAAGATAGTGCTTTGGTGACATGCCGCTCCTGGACTTTCCCTAGGAAGGGGAGGAGGGAGATGGGGCGGTAGTTAGCAGGGACGGAAAGATCTGATCCAGGTTTTTTTAGAATGGGCAGGATTATGGCAGATTTGAGAGCGGGGGTGACCACGCCTTGGGCCAAGGAACTGTTAAGAAAGGTGAGGGGGGGTAGCGGACAGTTGGTGAAGACATGAGCAAGAATATGAGCAGGACAAGGGTCGTGAGGGGAGCCAGATTTGACCAGAGGGAGGAGGGAAAGGAAAGAATCTTCTGTTAAAGGAGGGAATGAGTGAAGGCGGGCGTCTGTCGGGGGAAAAGGAGGGACTCGGAAAGAGGGGGAAGGGGGAGGAATATTGGCCCTGATTGTCGCAATTTTGTCCAAAAAGTAGGAGTTCAGGGTGCTGACATGCTGATTTGTATAAATGTCTTTCTCTAACAGTTGTCATTACGAATGAACTTATTTTAACATGGCGCACTATTGACATTCATGAATTTGTCCTTTGTTTCATTGAAAAGTAACAACTATGTTTGGTTGTTTCACGGCGCCCGTCGACACTGACAAAGGCTTATGCTGACACGCGCCTGTTTTTTAAATTTTGTGCAAGCTATTAAATCCTAACTTGGGTTAAATACCAACGCGAGTGCTAGTCAGCCAGCCAAGATCACTGAGGCCCATGTCAACTTGGCCCTGTCTGAACATCTTGTACGGACCAATGCCCTCGACCCCACACAAAACGGATTCCGTGCCGGCCACAGCACGGAAACCGCGTTACTTGTGATGGTGGAACATCTCCGTGCAAGGTTGGAGGCTGGTCAAACGGCGGCGCTTATATTGTTAGACCTTAGCGCCGCCTTTGACACGGTAGACCACAGCATCCTCCTGCATCGGCTTGAGGAGACCGGCATTGGCGGTCAGGTTTTGCAATGGTTCCACTCCTTTCTAGATAACCGCTCCTTCTGTGTTGCCATCCCTCCCTTCAAGTCCAATTTCCAACCGCTGGCCATGGGGGTTCCGCAAGGGTCCTCGCTGAGTCCCACGTTGTTCAATCTTTACGTGAGACCGCTGGCTGATGTCGCTAGGCAGTGGGGCCTAACTTTGGTCTCATATGCCGACGACACACAGCTGGCGGTTACTCTCAGCGGGGATGCGGAGACTGAGGCCCCAAGGTTTCAGTCTGGACTGAAGGCGGTGGCTAGCTGGTTGACAGGCAACTGCCTTCAGCTAAATGCCACAAAAACGGAGGTGATGGTTGTCGGTAAGGGAGTGGAGCTGTGGGGTGACCAATGGTGGCCCTCTGAGCTGGGACCCACTCCGACCCCGGTATCTGAGGTGAAAAACCTGGGGGTCTGGCTGGATGCGGGCCTCTCCTTTGTAGGGCATACTAAAAAAACTGCGGCCTGTTGTTTCGGTCTCCTAAGGGGCTTGAGACCTGTTCTCAAGTTCTTTGACGCCCCGACCAGGCAGCTGGTGATCCAGGCAACTATCATCTCCCGCCTGGATTATGCCAGCTCTCTTCTGGCTGGGGCTAACCAGGCCGAGTTAACCCGTCTGCAGCGGGTTCAGAATGCTGCGGCGAGGGCGATTGTCGGCCTGCCCAGATTCAGCTCGGTGGCAACTGTCCTTCGTACCCTACATTGGCTCCCTGTCAGGAAGCGCATCCTTTTTAAGGTCTTGTGTCTCGCTTTTAAGATTCTGAGAGGTATTGGCCCGGAAATCCTATCCAGCTGTCTTTCCTTTTATGTTCCCACCCGCACCCTCCGTTCCCAGGGTTTGGCCCTTGCGGTGGTCCCCAGATTTAGGCTTAGTCGCATGGGTGGCCGCTCGTTTAGTGTAAAGGCCGCGTCAGCATGGAACTCCCTTCCTGTTGAAATTCGTCTGATGGAGGACCTCTTGACTTTCCGGAGGGCTTTAAAAACTTTCCTGTTTTAGCTGCTTTCATGTTTTTATTATTATTATTATTAGTGTGTTTTGTAAAGCGCGCAGCGGCCCCAACGGGGCATCCCGGCGCTGGGAGACTCTGAGAACTAGAGGGACAGGTCAGAGGTACCAAACTAGGAAGAAAAAAGAAGGGTTTTAAGGGATTTACGAAATGCTGGTTCTGTCTGGCAAGTGCGAAGAGCTAACGGAAGCTTATTCCAGTGCTTGGAGGCACAAACCTCAAAGGTTTTTCCACCAGCACGGGAACGCTTAAATCGGGGAGTTTCTAGGAAAAATAAGGAGTTGGAGCGTAGTACCCTAGATTTAACATAAGGGCGAAGAGTATTTTTAAGATGGGCCGAGCCATTGCCTTTAGATGCACGGAAAGCCAACGTCATTGCTTTAAAGACGCATCTTTTCGCAATGGGTAGCCAGTGGAGTTTACGGAGGTGAGGGGAGATATGATGTCTAGCAGGAATTCTCTCCACCAGCCGGGCGGCGGCGTTTTGAACCGTCTGCAATTTGTAACATAGGCCTGCTGTGATACCGAGATAAAGGGCATTGGCATAATCGAGATGGGATATGATTAATGCCTGGATCACAGTCTTGCGGCACTCCTCCGGCAGATAGTTAATGAGCCGTTTGATTGTTCTGATTTTGGCAAAGCATGAGGCTGCAACTGTTTGTACCTGGCTGTCAAAGCTGAGATGGGTGTCCCAGCGTACTCCTAGGTTTTTCACCGAGTTTTTAGGCGTGGGGGCCTGGCACAGGTCTTCAGGCCACCACAGGCTGGCATCCAGGGGAGAGGGAGAGTTGAAAAACAAAATCTCCGTTTTACCTGCGTTGAGACGGAGGGAATTGGCATCCATCCAGTTGGAAATGTCTCTTAGGCAGGATTTCAGCGGGTCGAAAGCAGATGCAGAGGGGGTATCGAACGTGAAAAGTAGCTGGATGTCATCAGCGTAAGATGTGGATTTGATCCCAGTCTGGGAGATCAGCTTAGCCAAAGGGGTGAAATAAACATTAAACAAAAGGGGGCTAAGGGCAGAGCCCTGTGGGACTCCCCATTTAAGTGGCCTGGCGGAGGAAGTGAAGGGAGGGGTGAAAACCTGTTGGGTGCGATTGGACAGGTAAGATGACAACCACTTTAGAACAGAGCCGCCCAGCCCTAAGTCCTCCAGCCTTCTCAGCAAGATCTTATGAGAGACGGTGTCAAATGCTGCTGAAAGATCCAGCAGCACTAACACCGCCCTTGACCCTCGGTCAAGCGTCCATCTCACAGAGTCGGCCATTTCAATGAGGGCCGACTCCGTGCTGTGGCCCGACCTGAAGCCATGCTGGGAGGGATGGAGGAGCCCGTTGGATTCGATGAAACTAGCCAATTGGGAATGAACAAGCTTTTCCAAGATCTTAGCTGGGGCAGGCAAGAGGGAAATGGGCCTGTAATTGCTGGGGAGGTCTGGGTCCAAGTTGGGTTTCTTCAGAATGGGGACCAGGGAGGCATGCTTCCATTTGGTAGGGAAGCATCCTGTACGGAGTGAGTCATTCCAGATGTGATTTAAGTAGGGGTTAAGTAGGGGTGCCAGTTTTTTGTATTCCTTGGCTGGCCAAGGGTCGTTAGGGGAGCCTGATTTACATTTGAGGAGCTCAGTCATAGAATCTGCTTCCGATATTACCGCGAATTCGGTCAGGCAAAGTGACGATGGTGTAAGAGGAGTGGATCGCTCATCGTCTCCTTCTGTAATAGAAGGGGGAAAGGATGTTTGGATGTTCTCAATTTTGTCCTCAAAAAATTGAGAAAGCTTGTTGCACAGTGCCTGTGAGGCGGGCTGAGATCTAGTCAACGCTAGTTTCCTGTTGTGTTATGTTCTACCTTGTCTCTGCGCCGGGACGCCCCTTGGCTGGGGTATCTGTGCGCATAATAAATCAATATAACATAACATAACATAACATAACATAACATAGTCTGTACTGTACTGAAACTACAGTGGAGCGAGAGATTTAAGCGGTTTGCCACCGCTAGACCAAGCACCCGTTATATATACTAGCTGTACCCGGCCACGCGTTGCTGTGGCTGAGTCTGGTTAAATGGAATAGAAAGAAAAGAGTAAGCGCACGTTTGTAATATGTTCAATTTCACAATGCTTGCGGGTATACAGTATGTTTTTGTGACTATTGTCTGTATGCGTCCCTTGTAGTTGTTGCGCAGCAATCAAATCGATAGGGTCTGTTCGTCCTTTCGATTAAAAACATGCACGTATTGGACATGCGCGTATTCGAATCCAACGTTGTGTATATATAAACACAAGCTTAATTGAATCCAACGCTTTGTCAAAATGTAAAAGCAAATCGGTGAAGAACTTTCGGATATTTAAGATTTTGAACAAGCGAACAATGACATTTTTATGTGTCTGTTCGGGCTTTCGATTAAAAACATGCGCATATTCGACACGCGCATATTCTAATCCAACGTTGTGTATATAAAAACGTGCGTAATCGAATCCAAAGGTGTGTCAAAATTTCAAAGCAATCGCTGAAGAACTTTCGTAGATCTATGATTCTGAACAAACGAACATTTACATTTTTATTTATATAGATATATGTTGTGAGAAGTTGGCCTGATATTTGATGTCCACTATTCTAGTGGGCACCCTGTATTAGTCCAAACAACCCTTATGGTGATGGTTGTAAAGTCAACCTTATAAACCAGCTATCCTAGTGATAGCATGGACAAAGCAGTCTTAGGCTAAACTCAAGAGGGCATGTGAAGCCAGCTGTTTTACCCTATGTAACCCCTTTAAAACCAAATGAAAGGACACAACACAGGTTATATATA
The DNA here is from genome assembly GCF_964263255.1 of Lissotriton vulgaris. Classification (NCBI taxonomy): domain Eukaryota; kingdom Metazoa; phylum Chordata; class Amphibia; order Caudata; family Salamandridae; genus Lissotriton; species Lissotriton vulgaris. The sequence goes on along the minus strand of NC_141700.1, from coordinate 468,175,345 downwards.
AAATAGATATGTATGTATTTCTAACACAACCCCTCTGAACTCTTTATGAGGTCAGAGGCACAAGCACAAAACAAGATACTTAATTATCATACAATAAGTTGCACAATATACAGTAGCACCCTAGGGGCACGTCAAACCATATACTAAAATAGTGGTATAAGAACCACGTCACGAACAAAGGATAGGCCTAGGGCCTAGGGAATCGCTGGGGCTACGCTGTACTACCAAGGGATAGGAAGCAGGAGGTCCACGGGAGGCGTGTGCAGTGTCTTTACACACACGCGAGTTACCATAGAGTTAGAATGGGAACAAAAGAATTGGAAACTAGTTCTTTTAGGACACTTCCAGATGGACTAGGAGAAAGCCACTGAAAACTAGGACACTAGGATAGTTAATACCCACAGGAGCAGCGGAGTACTCGCGTTACCTCACCCACAGGAAGCGGGTGTGAAGTACCGAAAAATTATATATCATAACTGTGAGAAGGTGGCCTTATATGCAGTGCTCACTATTCTAGTGAACACTATGTATCAGTCCAGCAACCCTTATTGATGATTGGTTGTAAGTCAACCTTATAGACCAGCTATCCTAGTAGCATGGATACGAGCAGTCTAAGGCTAAAGACTCGAGAGGGCGTGTTAAGCCAGCTGTTTACCACACATATACCCCTTGAATACCCAGTGAAAGGACACCACACAAGTGTTATGAAAATAAACAAGATATTTATTAAGAATCACAACAGCCCTGTACTCTTTATGAGGACAGGGTACTAAGCACAAAACAAAACTCTTACGAAAATACTTAAGTTAGCACAGTATACACAAATGCCCGAGGGGCACGGAAAACCATATACTCTGAAAGTGGAATGCGAAATTACTAGCAGGTAAGTACAGTACTAATAGGCTTAGGAATCGCTAGGACTTGACTATAGAACCTTCAGATTACTTATAGGAGGCCTAGGGGACTCGGGTGCAGAGTGTGCACTCTCACGCGTGATGCGGGACAAAGTCTATGGTAGCTAGTAATGACAAAGTTAGTGTTCTCGGGCGAACCTGACCTGGTAGGAGGAAAACGAAAGTGGATTCTGACCCTTGGATAGTGAGGCTATGCTGGGGCACTGAAATGCCGAAGTTACCTAGCCCAGGGGCTGCATAGGTCTCAAAAGACGTCGGGAATCCTCGTAGACGGACCAGGAGCCTGGAAGAAAGAAGTTGCTGGCAGGCGACCAGTGAAGAAAGTTCGATGGATCCAAGCCTGGATCGAAGGAAGATGACACCTGAAAGCAGAGGGGACCAAGTTCGAGACTACTAGCCAGTAGTCAGTGGGCACCAGGAGGGCACCGGATGGTAGCCACCTCGACTAGGTGAGTGGGTGACGCTGTGTTCGCAGATCTCACGGACCAGGAGGCGTTGTCGGCGACCAGGATGGAGGAGCGAGCTGTCCCACGATGGATGAAGCTGTCGGCGTCGCTGGACCCAGGATTGGGCAACAAAGCCTTGGCAAATTCAAGCCCACGCGGTGGACTCAAAATAGCGTCTGGAGTGGACCAGGAGGGTCCGGGGTGCCTCTCTTGAAGAAGGAAGCAAGGGCCAGTCTGGAGAAACCAGACCAGCAGCAGTGATGTCGTCGGGCGTCGTGAAGAAGGCCACAAGCCAGCCGGCTAGTAGCCACACAGCGCGGTGAGCACGCAAAAGCAGAAGGGCCCCACGCAGATCGTGGAGATGCTGGAGGGCTGGTCTTCGGTGCTGGAGCTGCTCAGGGTTGGGGCTTCTCGGACCCCAAAGCACTCACCAGTGGAGCACACGGTGGGCTTGTTGCAAAGAAGTCGTGCAGTCTTGGCGATCGTCGGTCCCTCGAGGTCTCGTCGCACTCACAGTTCTCAGCTTTGCTGTAGAGGTGAGTAGAGGTCAGAGGTGCCAGGGAAGCCGTGTCTCGTCGAGCTGGGTCGTCGGATTCGTGAAGAAGGACTTGCAGCAGACCGCAGTGTTCTTAGGATGGTGCCCGCTTGATGCAGGGTGACTACTCCTTAGCCACAAGGGAGAATCTTGAAGAAGAAATCTTGATGTCCTTTCGAAGAAAGTCGTGTCTTGATTCCAAAGATGATCTAATTTGAACAGGGGGCCCGCTCCCATCTTTATACTAAAAAAGGGGGCTGACCCGGTGACTAGGTCCTGCCTATGGGTGGGACTAGGAGGGGGGTGGTTACACCCCTCTGCCATGCCGGACTTTCCCCAGGCCAGGGGCTGGTGTGCCCCTGGAACTGGTTCTGACCGGCCTATGCGTAGTGAGCACCGGGGTGCCACTCAGCAGTCACCTTCCTGAAAAGCCCTGCCTACCCAGGATACACAAAACCATGTCTGGGACTCGTGTCTGTGGTGGCAGCATCCATTTTGTGGAGCTGAGGCTTCGTTTAACTTTAACCGGGGTTCACAGTTACATACATGTCGTGTCCCTCTAGAAGGGTGGAATGCTAACCCCGTCGCCAGAATTGGTGAGGGGTTAGTATTCCAATTCGTATGACACCTTACTCGACATGTTTTGATAAAGCAATACCAAAGTTAGCATTTAACCGCAAGGATTATAATGCACTTAAGAGTATATGGTATGCGATATCATGGAACAGCTATTAGGACTTGGTTCCGCAAGCTGCAGACAGGCTCAGCTCATGCCAGAGCACCATCTCACACGATTCCAAGCACTCTGCCTTCAGGATTGTCAAGGCCTGCCATAGGAGTGACTGATAGGAATCTGTGTGTCCATTTTAGGGTTAGGTATAGGTATACTACACCTACAGCAAAGGGTGATTACACGACTTTGCCCCAGCTGTCATGCAGCCAGTTGTGTCAAATTTAGGAGGCCAGCCAGGGGTGGCATAATACATGCTGCAGCCCCTGGCAGCCCTGGGTACACCTATGCCCCGAGTTACAGGGTCAGATAAGGTGGCCCAGTACCAATTGGAAATGTACCTAATGTACATGGAATCCATTTTACAGAGAGAGCAGTAGGCCTGGGGTCCTGATTGGCAGGATCCCAGGTCGACTATGTCAAAAACCAGCTAAAACACAGGGCAAAAAGTTGGGGGCAACCATAGTCAGGAGGTACCTTCCTACAATAACCCAATTAGAGCCATACTTACAACTAGCCCCATTCCCATTACCAATAATCAGTCGGTTGGCAGTGTAGAAGGTCCAATCGTTTATTTTTTAGTAGTAGTAATAGCTTTATTTCGATACGGTACATATCATAAAAGCAGTACAAAACATCAAATAAAAACATTGCAGAAACACATATTATAAAATACCGTAGGGAATCGTAGTAAAAACAGTGAGACACAAATTACACATTTAAGAATCCTTCAAGATATATACGCTAGAGTATGATGCAGATCACAAAAAGGGACATTACGGGATCAACAGCTTCCTTGAAGTTCTTATACGCCATGCCCAGCCTAGAAATTTTGCCATGCAGCATGCAAAGAATGGGCGGGCATCAGAGCGCAATATACGTAGGGCTTCTAGATGTGATCTTGTTCCTAGACTCCTACACAAGGGCTTTAGCCATTTCAATCTAGGAGCTGCATAGACACTGCACTCAAACAAAAGGTGGGCGACAGACTCAACCCTTGAATCACAAAACGGACAAAACGGGACCGTTTGGAAAGGAGGATTCCATGAGGAAGTAAACAATCCTAGGGGGAGAACACCCACCCTGAATTTGAAGTATAGTGATCTGTCTCCGGAGTTGTGAATTAAGTCCAGGTAGGGTTCCCTGATGGGGAGTTCCTTAACTAGTAAGAACTGAGCAACAGATTTGCAATGGTTGGAATTACGCATTCTGTTGTTTTTTACCCATAACCAGTAAACGTTCTTTAGGAACTGCTTGGGCGGTGCTGTTTTGTTAACCCAGGCATCTCCTAAACCCAGCTCATAGAGCAGTCGTTTAACCTCCCTGAACCAGGGTACCTTATTACAACCTGGAAGGGACAACAGATCTTTTAGGGCGTCAGCGTAACTACACAACTCTGGGACATTCCATATCCGGGTCCAAAGTAGCAGGGGGCGTAGTTTTGCTTGTTCACAAATTGGGCGAGAACCTGTATCCAGCAGGAGGGGGATTGTAGGAGTGCTGTGGGGTAGCCTCATCAGATCTTTATGAAAGTTGTTTTCAAGATGGGCCAGGGTATCGACTCTCTGCGTGCCCCACAGTTCTGCACCATATAGAGCTGCGCTTACAACCCTTGCTCTATAGATATCTAGCACTGCCCCAATTGGTTTCAAGGAAGAGGCTTGTTGTTCCTTGAGCAAGGCTCCTGTGACCCTTTTATGAGTCAGAAACACCTTTTGGTGGTGTGCCTTCCAACTCATTGAGTCACACAGACGTATTCCCAGGTAATCAAATTCTTTGACTCTTTCCAGAGGGATAGAGTCTAAAACAGGGGGGGCGACGGATTTCTTGGGGGGGTTAAGGACAAGGAATTTGGTCTTGCTTATATTTATAGCCAAACCCTTGGTGTCACAAAAGGATTTGAAGCTAGAAAGCAATTTCTGAATGCCCACTGGGGATTTCGAGATCAGGAGGGTGTCGTCCGCAAACAAGAGCGTTGGGACTTTTCTCCCCGCCAGGGTAGGTGCATCCACAGGGTGTTGCAGCAGATGCTCCACCACTCCGTTAACATATAGAGAAAACAGAGTGGGGGCAAGCACACACCCCTGTCGTACGCCCCTGTCTACAGGGATGCGAGATGTTTTCTCTCCCTGAACACCCCACCTGATCTGGGCGAAATTGTCTTCATGAAATTTTCTAAGCAAGAACAACAGGTAGGTGGGTAACCCTAATCCATCAAGGACATTCCATAATAGTGCCCGCGGAACCAGGTCAAAGGCCGTTCTCAAGTCTATAAAGACTAGATATAACGTGCCCCCTCCCAGCACCACCACCTTCCAATATAACATTAGAAGGCGGAATGTTTGCTCGATGGTGCCTGTCCCTGTTCTGAAGCCTGCTTGGAAATCGGACAGGATCTTTTCCTCATCGGCCCACTGCAAAATCCTACCCAGTACCACTTTCCCCGCAACCTTCTGAGTTGAATCCAACAAACTTATGGGGCGATAGTTGGCTGGGTCGTCCCTGCTGCCTTTCTTGAAGATAGGCACAACTTCTGCGCCCCTCCAAGAGTCAGGAAAAGATCCTCCTAGCAGAGCCTCATTTAGAAGTGAAGCGATTAATCTGCTCCACACTGCTGGGTAGGATTTCAGTAAATCACCTGGGATCCCATCAGGACCTGGAGCCTTATTGGAGACAATACCCCCAATTGCCCTTTCGACTTCCTGGCTAGTGAAAGGGCCATCGATGGCAAGGGGACTAACTATTGGGCTGGACAGAGATCCCGGACATGGAAGAGAGAAACCCAGTGCAGCAGAATATAGCTTGGAGAAGTGGGCAAACCAAGCGTCACCCGAGATATTACAGGTTATTTGCTGGTCAATGGGCTTATTCCTTGCTCTTAGGAGATCCCAAAACCCTTTGGAATTCTTCATGCTACTTGCCTCAGTTAGGTCACACCAGAAGTGATAATCATAAGCCTCCTTTGCCTCAGCCACTATTTTTTTGTAGGATTTCCTTGCGGAACTAATAGCGGCTGGGTCCCTACTTTTTACCGCAGAAATGAGCTCCCCCTTAGCAGCACGACATTTAGGGGAATGCCATTTGTCTCTAGCCTTGGAGTCACTTTTGGAAACCACCCTGGGCTTAGTTTGTGGAATGATGAACAGTTTGCTCAGTGCTACTATGGTCTCTGTAAATAGTGATAAAACTTTTGTACTGGATGGACTTAAAGCGTCAAGCCGAGGCTCCACCACAGACAAGATGGTCCCGGCTTGCGCCAACCTTGCCTCGTCTGCTTTGACTTTTGCCCACTTCAAACGCCTGCCACAATTGGACGGAACAATTTCATGGGATGACTTCCAGATATGGACTTGCTTATCATACTTCTTCGTTTGCCAAAGAGAAGAGAGGGTTAGGCAAAGGGGGTTATGATCACTATCACAAGATGCTACAACCTCCATGTCTAGGTGAAAAGGCCAGAGATTATAATTCAAGATGATAGTCAATTCTGGAGGTGTAGCCCGTCCTGTTATAAGTATGAGCACCCATGAGGTCCTATTTTGATCGACCATTCACTGATCTCAAGTTGTGTTCCATACAAAGTGCATTGATGTCTATCGCACTGTGTCCATTTAGGAATTGGGTCAAGGGTCAGGATCGGGATTCCTCTTCTTGTGTCTTCGTCAAAAGAATCCAAAATATCTTCTTTTGCCAAGGGTTCAAAACAGCAGTTAAAGTCGCCTGCAAGGAGAATATAGGAGTCGATCTTGCAAGCAGCTAGGTCATTGCTAAGACCTGTCTGAGGTAGGCTTGATGTCCCACTCCTGGCGCCCCTCAGATACAGGTTAAAAACCTCTAACATCCTTCCCCCCTGGCAATGTATTGAGATCCTCTGCAGGTCAGGAGAATGTGTGGACCTGTGTCTCACTTTTAGACCCAGAGCAATGCTGACCCATATTAGAAGGCCTCCAGACGGGCGACCCTTTGATCCACTTTGTTGGAGGGCTGGGACAAAATAGGTAGTAAAGCCTACTCTATATTTTGGTTCATGAGACCAGGTTTCTTGCAGGATACAAATATCAAATGGCTCTAAAAACACATTCCATTCTGGGTTATCAAAGTTCCGATTTAGCCCTGCCACGTTCCAGCTTACAATCTTTAACAGGGGTACAACTATGGTAGATTGGCTGAGAGAGTGAGCAGATGCAGATAGAATAGGCACAGCCACTAAAGGTAGCCTTTCTAAGGGCTCATTTTGCGAAAATTTTTGGGAGATTTTAGGGGCCTTGATTTCCTCAGGCTGGGTTCCTACAGATAGTGTGGCCAGGATGGGGACCTTGGATAGAATGTGGGAAGGTGCCAACTGGTCATCCCTACCTTGTGGGTTAGAAACACCCAAATCAGTCAGATCAGCTAGATCTGAGCCGCTCGCGACTATCGACCCCCCTCAGGAATTGGGCTATATAATGTTCTTACTAAGCCAGAGGGATGGACAGTGACTAAGGGTTCAGTACCCGCACAAGGGGAATCGGAAGGCCTATGAGCTGGCAATGGTAGTACAATTCCCGCTGTGTGGAAGCCAGAATGCCTGGAGAGTCAATCTACTTCCTCCAGGCCTCCGAATCCATTTGAGATTGGGAAGCCATTCCACTGTGAAAGAGAATCCACACGATGGTTAGGGCGGTTTCTCCTTGGTTGGTGATGAACTAATGACCAGTTGTCCGTCTGATTATATATGGAGCGTGGGGGATAGAAAAAGGACAATGGCCTCGGAATGACAGAAGACCCTTCACTGCAGGGCCACGAACATATATGCTGGGCCGTGTGTGGATCATCAAAAGTTACAACTATACAATCCCCCGGATTCGTTTTCCTAGTTGGGCCCACCCAAGAAGTTCTACGCACCATCAGGACTTTACTTCTGCGGCCATTGGGAATAGGTCTATTGACATTAAGCCAATGCATTATTTTATTTTTCAAAGACCAGTGATTCTCATATTGGCCGCTGCTAATCTGAGGAACTCCCGTCAGCACAACTACAAAGTCGTTGGCTTCCGGGGGAAGGTCAATATAACCCCCTCTAAAGTTATTCTTTACCTGGTGATCCTGGGTTGGCGGTATAGTCGCCTCACCAAGCTGGGGTTTTGAAGTTGTTCCAGATTTAGTGTTAGCAGATAAGTGGGTGGAAGCCTGTTTGGGGGCCTTAGGGATTGTGGCAGTTGAAATTTGGTCCACAGCCACAGTCCTCGGTTTGGGGACCGGGCGTGCAGTGCTAGGTATGGTAGGGAGAATTTGGTGTGCTTGTGATGTGGAAGCTGGAGGAGTAGCATCAGCTACAGGGAGACCCTGGTTCTCAAGACTTCTCAAACCGAGAGTGGCCAGAGCAATAATGCTCTTTTCCATCTCGAGTAGGTTGTTTTCGATTCGTGAGAGTCTGAGATCTAAAGGGGAAAGAAGCTTTTTAAGGGATTCTCATACCAGATCTATAAATTCCCTATCGTTGTTGCCCAAACCATCTACCTGTAAACCCTCAGATTCTAAGGTGATGTTGGGTGGCTCGATGGTTGACCCCGCCCCCCCTCCCTCCGTTGGGGGCTGCTTCCCAAGAAGCCGGACTCCTTTGGTAATAGGTGTTGAGCCTTTCGTCAGTGCCAAGTGTTGTGACACCGCGACTTTCGCCTTCTTCCGTGTATAAGCGGAACGAGAGCGAGGCTTCCGTTTTAGTTGGATAGCGCTAGGGGCATTAAATACCACTGGAAGGGGAAGGGTAGGATTGTCATTCTGAGTGCAAGAGGTGGCAGGTACACTCGCTTCCACTAGATTGGGTTGTAGGACATGGTGTGGAGAAGGGACAAGTGAGAGCGGGGTCGGGTGAACCTCTGCCTGTGAAATTATACAGTGGGGGATAGGAGGGCGCTCTGGAGTAACCGCCGCGGCTATGGGGCCCAAGGAGGATTTTTTGGAAGTAGCAATAACCTCAGACAGTCTTCTAGCAGCTGCCAACTCGAGAGATACCCGAGTTTGGAGTTTAGATATTTCCTGATCTATGGCGAAATTGGTGCGGGTAATGAAGTCATCCATAGGACCACTAATTGGATGACCACCTTTAGAGGCCTTGCTCCTGGTTAATCTAGTGCACATACCTTAAGTGAGGGGCAAAGCCAATCAACAAATAATGTGTGGGGTGGAGGACGAATAGTTGGGCTTTATGGTCCTCAGTGGTATGGAACAGCGGGCGAAAGAGGATGGGCCAGTCCAGTCCGCTCAGTCCTCGAACGGCCTCAACGGCCCGCTCTTTGCCCGGTCTTCGCCCCGGTCGCTCCCGCGCGCTCCCGCGCAGCGTTTGATACCTGTATTTGTAGATCCAAGTTCAATGGGCGGAGTTTGGTGAAGGTGGGGCGGGGCGGTCAGGGAGAGCGGGGCCAAGTGATACGGCCGCTTACACCGGGACTCCTGGGAGTGTGAGTCCCGGTTTCCACTCGCAGCCCTGCTGCCTCTCAGGAACGCCACAGAAGCGCCAAGCAGAAGGAGAAGTCCGAAGCGGGACCCGCGGAGCGGGTTCCGCGAGCCGTTGATAGAAAGCCTTTAGAATCCGCAACACAGTTCAGGTGTGCAAGGAGTGTCCCACGAAGCACAGGGTCCTTCCCTCTTTTCTATTGGTGAAGGTGGGGCGGGGCGGTCAGGGAGAGCGGGCCAGGTGATACGGCCGCTTACACCGGGACTCCTGGGAGTGTGAGTCCCGGTTTCCACTCGCAGCCCTGCTGCCTCTCAGGAACCCCACAGAAGCGCCAAGCAGAAGGAGAAGTCCGAAGCGGGACCCGCGGAGCGGGTTCCGCGAGCCGTTGATAGAAAGCCTTTAGAATCCGCAACACAGTTCAGGTGTGCAAGGAGTGTCCAATCGTTTATTACAACAAACAAACTCTGCCAGAGGAGCTCCTTGCAATCTAACCCCACGAGGTCTGCCAAGAAGACTGCTGGCACATTGTCAGATCATCACATATATACTGTTACATTTCGAAACCGTTACCCAAAGATGGAAAAATACAAGTTGGTACAGGTTGGCGCAGGAGCGAAGACCATATATGGGAGACAAAGCCCTTTTGGTTTAGCTCAACTTATTTAGCAAGGTCACCCGGGTGACTCCCCTCTGCTAGCTCCGGAGAGTCTGCATCGTACCTCCAGGAATGTGCTTATCCGGCCTCCTCCTACCTATAACCTTGACAGGCCTAACGAGCAGAGACATCAGTTTGCAACAGTTGTGCTGTATCTCAAGGGAACAGCTTCAGTGAAATGCAAGGAAAGTGCTTGCTAATGCAGGGATCAAGCGAGGCCACAAAATGGCGTCGGTCATGTCAAGCAAGTGTAAAACGTATAACGCAGTGCATGTTATTTTCCTGAATTACTACTTCTAGTGTGTATATTGGTATTTGCATGTTTTTAGTATTCTAGATGCATCACGCTAATAAACAAAGTAAGACGATTATATAGTTCGGGGGACCAAAAGTCAGTTCTGGTTCCTCAGGTGCATAGGTGTCATAGTGTGTCGGGTTTCGTCGCTGAATCCTATGGAGTCTTGGAGAAAGATGCTGCAGGCGACCAGGAGAGAAGTGTCCGGTAGGCTCCAAGGGCGGATCGAGGATGAAGAGTACCTGAAAGCAGAGGGGACAGAGTCTGGGTCACTAGCCAGTGACCAGGAATGAACCAGGCGATGTCGCGGAGCAATCAGGTGATGTCGTGAAGCTGGTCTCTGCAGCCATGTGCACCAGGAGGTGTCGACGACGACCAGGAGCTGGGCTCGGACTGTCTCACGAAGGATCTCGCTGTTGGCGGTGTCGTCTTCCGGATTGGAGTCAACAAGCTTTGGCAAAGGCAAATCAAAGATGGCTTCTGGATCACACCAGCAAGGTCTGATGGGCTTCTCCTTTTCAGGGAAGCAAGGGCCAGTCTGGAGCAACCAGGCCAACGGTGGAAATTCAAAGGTTCTTCGTCACAGAGGCCACTAGCCAACGGGCAAGTGAACGGACAGACGCGTCGAGCAGGAAAATGCAAAAGGGCCCCACGCGGCACTTGGAGTGTGGAGGGGTGGTCTTTGGTGCAGATGATGCTTGGGGCTGGGGCTTCTCAGTCCCCAATGTACAACTTCGAGGGTGCCTCAAAAGTTGCACGGAAAGCAATTTGCAGGCTTTCCAAGATGGCCGGTCCCACGTCTCTCGTCGCCTCCACGGGTCTCAGCTTTGCTGTGGCTGTGGATCGGGCTGAAGGAAGCCTGGAAGTCCGGGTTTTGTCAGGCTCTATGCTCGGGCTCCGGCGGGAGCGTCGACAAAGCAAACCGTTGATCGCTTGATGGTGCCTGCTTGCACAGGGTGGTCACTCCTTGACCACAAGGGAGATTCTTCAGTCTTCTATCTTCAAGTAGAACGTCGAAGGTCCAGAGTTTCATTTGAAGTTTCAGTTCAGGATAAATCTAAAGTCTCTTGACTCAGCTCCTACCTATATACTAATCTGAGGGGCTGCATTACCTGCTAGGTCCCTCCTATGGGTGGGACCACGGAAGGGGGTGGTTACACCCCTTTCCCTTTGTCCAGTTTCGCGCCAGAGCTGGGGCTGGAGTACCCCAGCAACTGGTTTCAACCGAACTATGCATGGGACACCTTGTGTGCCCCAGGCAGTGTCTCATTTCATTCAGCCATCCCTGCCCCAATACACTATGGCCTGTCTGGGGGTGGTGCTAGCACCTCCCAAAACAGGAAACCTATTGTCCAAGCCTCCCTCGCTGAAAGGACTCCCAGCAGCAGGAGGTCAGACTTGTGTCTGTGGCAGCAGCATCCATTTTGTGATGCTGAGGCTCTGGTTAACTTTAACCGGGTTTACTAGGAACAACATGTCTTCTCCCTCTAGAAGGGCGGAATGCTAACCCCGTCACCAGAACTGGCGAGGGGGTAGTATTCCAAAGCGTATGACACCTTACACGACATGTTTTAATAAAGCCAAACCAAAGTTAGCATTCAACCCCGAGGATGATAATGCACTTAAGAGTATGCTATATCATGGAACAGCTATAAGGACATGGTTCCGAAACCTGCAGACAGGCTCAGCTCATGCTAGAGCACCATCTCACATAAAACCAAGCACTCTGCCTCCAGGATTGTTAAGGCCTTCCATAGGAGTGACTTATAGGTATATATGTGTCTATATGTAAAGGTAGGTATATGGATACTACCCCTAAGCAAGGGTTGATTACACGACCTTGCCCCAGCTGAGTGATCAGCCAGTTGTGTCAATGTGGGTGGCCAGCCAGGGGTGGCATAATACATGCTGCAGCCCCTGGTAGGCCTTGGATGCACCTATGCCATGGATACCTAAGGTACACTTTACAGGGGCTCATAAGGTGACCCAATATCCGATTGGAGATGTATCTAAAGTACATGGAGTCCATTTTACAGTGAGCGCAGATAGCCTGGGACCCTGATTAGCAGGATCCCAGGCCAACTAGGTCGAAAACCAGCTAAACACTAGGCAAAAAATCTGGGGTAACCATAGTCAGGTATCCACCTTCCTACACCCCCCCCCCCCCCCAACGAAAGGCGATAAGGCTATCCTTGACCAGGTAAGCCTATATTGCCTAAGTGGCCATATAAGGAAGAACCTGCACTAGCATGGTTACCCCCGTCTCATGGTCCACTAAGCAATCCCTTACCCTAAGGGTATCGTAGGGTCTCCACCATAGGTAATCTCTACCTGTGGTGCGTTTTGGCAAAGTAAAAGGCTGGTGTTGAGATGGAGTACTGAAGTGAGGCTCCTCTAATTTAGGGCTCAGCTTCCTCCACTCATCTTCCACCATGTGTGCATTTCTTTCCAGGACTGAGTTGCACTGTGCTTTCAGGGTCAACCTCTGGCTGCCTACGTCTGGAGGCTGGGTCCCTTTTGTTGGCTTACTGGAGGGACAGGTCAGTTTTGGGGCCCTTAGGTCCCAGGTTTGGCTGTGCCCAAAAGAATGCATCTGGGGGAGGTTCCTAACTAAGTTTACGGGAGATCCCTCAGGGGTTTTGGAAATGTTCACCTTGCTAGGGCTGCTAGTTTTGGTGCCCCTAATCTGCTGATGGGGCTGTTCTTGTGGACAGGGGGCCCTTTGGGGTCCACTGGCCTTCCTGACCTCTACAGCCCTGGGCTGACTAAGGCAGGGTAGAGAGGGGCAGGTTACCTGCTCCAGACTGGGTCCCACCTTGGAAGGGTCCACTGAGATCAGGGGTTCT